>NW_017729019.1:8039097-8049922 GCF_001723915.1 Gavialis gangeticus | reverse complement strand
AAAAAAAAAAAAAAAAAAAAAAAAAAAAAAAAAAATCCCAGTTATAAGTGACTTGCCCAAGGCTGCACAGGGAGTCTGTGGCAGGACTGGGAGGTGAACGTAATCTGCTGTGTGTGACATTAGTGCCCTGACCACTGGGCTGATCTTCCTCCTCATCTCCTCTGGGCATGCAAAGTCCCTTCCTTCAAAGCTGGCCTCTTGGATGCTGAAGAGGCCAGGCCCAGGCCCGCTCAGTGTCTCAGCACTGCCAGACCTGCACGGGGCTCTTCTGAAAACCCACCCAGGCCTGCAGCATCGTCACACCCCAAAGAGGTTTCATGGCATTGGGGGGCCCAGAATTTAACACTGGAACAGGACAGCTATTCCTGGATGTGCGGCCTGACCCCAAAGAGGTGAGCAATGATCGGGTCTACGATCAATCCCCAAGGCGCAGTTGATCAGCTGTGACTCAGAGGCTGGGAGCCAGCGTCAGCCCCGGCTTGCCTTCAGAGCATTGTGGACAGTAGGATGCTACCACAGGCCTGACAGTACCATCACCCCAGGTCTTCTTTCTTGATCTAAGCACTAGCCCTCTCCAGCACAGCCACGGGCACATCCTGCTGCTGCCTCCCTGTGAATGAGAGAGCAGGGAGGAGGTGAGGAGCCCTGGGGCAGCTGGCAGCACTAGCTAGACTGGAGGAAGGGGACAGAGAGACAGAGCTGCTCTTTCTGAAGAGGGTTCGTGGATGGGAGTGGGATGCACACCCATTTAGCTACAGGCTGGGGCAACGTGGGCAATGACCAGGCAAGCCCCCCTCATACTGTCTCCATCCGGGCGCTGTGGTAGGGGAGATGAGGCGGATCTGCCCCATAGCTCCACACATGAGAGTGCCAAAGAGGGCGTCCATCTGCCCCATTATGGTGATGGGGAAAGACGTGCCTCAGCTCCGAGGGGCTGCAGACAGCCCGTGCCAGCAGACCTGAGCTGGATTCAGGGCCCTCCTCTGGCACCCCAAACAGCGAGGGGCGGTGGTACCTGAGCTGGGTCAGCTGTTTTGAATGCATCATGCTCAGGCTGTTGAGTCAGAGCTACCTGCACCCGACCGGATGAGAGCAGGATGGCTTGGCTGCATGTCCTAGACTCCAGTGTTGAGTCCCCTCTGAGCCAGGTCCCCTGGCACCAGCCTCTCCTCTCCTCTCCTCTCCTCTCCTGCCAGGCCCCTCCTGCCCCGGGGTTGGCAGCCCTACCCCTGACAAGTCAGCAGAAGAGAAGTAGCTGTGTCCATTGGGCAAGGCAATAATTTTGGGAAATGCTGCCACCTCGCTGCAGTTCAGCGACGTGACTGGCTGCATCAGCATCTGCCGCAGCAGGGGCCCAGAAAGGACAGTGCAATCCCTCAGCTTCACATCTCTCCAGAAGGGCTTGGCACTGTGCAGGGCTGTCCTCCACCTGGCCTGAAGCAAGGCAAGCCCGTGCCGCTCCAGCAGTGCATACACCAGTGGGCTCGCTGGTGGGTGCGAGTGCCCCTGGTGCTGCACGGGGCAGAGCAGGGATCCCGTGCTTGCACGCCCGCTTGCAACCTGAGGTGAGGGGGACCTATGCAACCTGTTTGCCAGGGGGAGAGCAGCACCGCTCCAGGTCTCCTTCCAGCAATCTCTGTCCAGGCTGCAGCAGTCATTCCTGACAGTGGGGACGTGAGTGGGGTCACGGAGACCTCAGCAAAAAGCTGCAAACCAGCCACACTACACAGTTCACGGCACTCACAAGGTATCAGCCTGCTTCCATACCTGTCGGGTTTTGAGCTTGCAAGGAGCTCCCTCTGAGCTGTGCCCTTGCTGTGGGGTTGGGGCCTGGGATATTGTGCTATACTGAGCTTTAAATTACCCGGTAACAAAGTACATTCATATGGCATTTTTTATTGCTTGGCTAGCTGCTTTTTTTCTGTTTTAATAGGTCTCAAAACTTCCCTGAGCTTGACAGACTGGAATAGATCGAATCCACCCACCCGAAAAAATCCCAACATTCAGCAATTTGGCAAAGGAAGTGGAGGGTCACCTGTCCCTGAGCACGGTGTCCAGTGTTTTGTGTCTTCCAGCCCCTGGGTTACATATCAGATGGGGCCAAGCTTTTAAAAGTAGGGAGGATCCAAAGTAGCATGAGAAACCGGAGCTTCTGCTATGGATGGCACAAAGCGAGAGTGACTCTCAGGGGCTTTGGCCTGTGTCACAACTGTGAAGCTTAATGCTAGGTATTTTCAAAACTAACCATCTTCTATACATCATTTTTATCCAGCACTAACCATTGGTTATACCTCCCTCTAGTGGAAGGATTTTGGGTAGATGCCCATCCAGCATAGCTTTCTTCTAGCATGGCTGGCTCAATGATTCAGATCAGCTGCCTTGGTAAACATGTCATTTGTAGGAGTCCGTATCCCGGGGAGCTCTTTTTCCTATGATACCACATTTGGACTATTAGCCCTCTTTCCCATTCCCAGTGATGCTGAACAAACGTTAAGAAAATCTGAGTGTGGCAGTGTTTTTGTCGCTGTGGTAGTCCAGGGAATTTGAGAGGAGCAAGGGTTTTCCTGGTAATATCTTTTATTGGACTAACTGCACAGTTGGGAGAGATGTTAAACGAGCATGATGTGAAGGCAGCTCGTCTAACCTCTCCCCCAGCTATCCAGCTGGTCCAAATAAAAGATACTGCCAAAACCCCCTTTGCTTCAAGAAAATCTGAGTCAGCCTGTGCATTTTAGAGCACTTAAGTCACTGATTCTTTGAAAAATTACCATTCTCTCAATCTTACCTACAGCTCAGCTCTTTCTCTGCCCTAATTTGCTGGCTGTATTGCAGTAGTGCCCATGGCTATAGACATTTCAAGTGTGAGACTATTTTTCTGTATCTGTTCATCCACTATGGGACACTAGTCTGAGAAAAGTCACTCATCAGAGGAGAATCGCATCAGCAGTGTCATAATGAGAGATTGGTAAAACCTGTATTATGGCAGCATTTAGAGGTGCCAGTCACAGATCAGCTCCCATTTGAAGGTGGCTGTATCATTATCCTGTCGGCAAGGCAGCCCTCTCATCTAACAGGCACTGAGGCAGGGGGTGGAGGTGTGCGTGTGTGCAGAGATATGTATGGGGCTGTGTGCATACAGATGTGTGCATGTGTGTCTGTGCATGCATGTGCCCCTTTCTGCTCCTCACCAAATACATGTGGTTTTAATCTCTCTCCCCTGAGCTCATAGGAGCCTTTCAGCTCTGTCCTGGCTGCGTTGCTCTTATTGCTCCTCATCCCATGCCCCTGTCACTGGTAACTTCTCTGGGATTTTTCTGCAGTGCTTGAAAACCCCACAGACACGCATTTCCCTGCAAATAACCAACCCCCACAGCAGCCTGACCAGCAGCAACAGGAGACCTGAGATTGAAAATGCCCCTGGAAAGATTCCCAGAGGAGAAGGTGTGCAAGGCCAGAGAGATGGATGCTAAACAAGGACTCCATGTTCAGCATGGTCAGAGGATAACCCACTGGTCCTGTCCCTTTGCTAAGGCAATGACACCAGGGAAAGCTATAAGCAGCCCTGTGCTAGAAGGACTGGCTAACTCCTGGCTTGACAATGGCCATAAAGCCTTTTGCCTTCAGGTCAGCTGGCTTGAACCCTGCATGGGTTGTCAGCAGCTGAAAGCAATTGCCTTCCAGCAAAAGGTTGATTTGATCCTGCCTTTCCTGTTCACAGGCAACTAGCTGAGAAAGTCTGTGCTTTTTGCCTGTTGCAGAAACACTCTCCTGCAGGGCAGACGGGTTGTGAAAATACAGCCGCTTCTCTGCATGCTCTTCAGTCCAGTGCAAGCCATGTACGTGCATATTGAGCATGGTGCATAATAGGACACCTGTCCCAGTTTTTTGGTTTGCTTGTTTTTTTTCCTATTCCTTACTTTATAGGAAACAGTGATTATCTGTGCACTGGCTAAGCACATACACCCCTTGAATGCATAGCAGAGCCTCGTTATCCCACCCTCTACTCTGCCACGCAACTGAACTCCTTTAATGGCATACTCAGTGATGCTGACTCTGAGCCCTCAATGTCAAGGCTGCGACCTGAACTGACAAGGCCAAGGCTGTCATCAGAGGAATCCAGTGCTCTGGAAAACAAGGTAAGGAGGTTTAATGGGGTGCAAAAAGCTTAGTCCAGACTGTGCCTCTAGTTCATGAGTACTGTTCACATTGAGGGTGAATACGTGCACGTCCCAGGTAAGGGCCTAGCAGTTTTTCAGTCTTGGAGCCGTAGTCTTGAAGGGAGTAAGCTATGCCACAGCAATGTGCACAGAGTGCTGTGCATCACTGGACCCGGGAGACATGCAGCGCTGCTCTCTCCTGGGCAAAGGCACAGCTCTTCAGCTGTGTGTCCCGGGGCCTGGACGCTGACAGCTTCAGCTCAAGCAACCAGGTCTTGGATTCTGGAGCCCGAGGCTTTCTATTCTGCCCTGCAGCTCTCTCCGGCTGCCACAAGCACAACGGTGAAGCCATATGTCGCCGCGGGCTTCAGAAGACATGACTGCAACCCGAGGGGCCCCTAAAGAACAAATGGAAAAAGTGGAAAATGTTTTGATGGCATCTGCAGTCCTAATCGTCCTCACAAAGCTCTCTTTGGGCAGAGCAATGCAATCAATATGTGATTAAAACTGTTTGGGAGGAAAGAGCAAGGATCTATATTGCTTTGCAAAAGGAGCAGTGGAAAGAGATTAATTTCTTTCTTTTTTTTTTTTTGTTTACTTTAGTTAAACAAAGTTAGTTAAAATGGCAAATCCATTTGCCATGGCCCTGTGCGCAACCTGGAACAGGATTGTTCTTTTTAATGAGAGAGAGAGGTTGAGCTACCACAGCGATCAGCACTTAGAAACAGCAATACATTAGATTAGCTGCAAATGGGAAATTTGTGTACATCCTCACTGGTTTGCTGTCCGCATCTCCTGTAACGCCATCCGCCCGAATCCACAAGGGCAGGGTCCTGCTATTACACACACTATGGAAACATCTAAATGAAGGATTTGTATATGCATAATAGTTGCACGGCTTTAATTACACTAGAAACTACCCGCTTCCCAAGCACAGGGTGAACTAGTTGAAAGTACCAACAAATTCACTCACTGCATCAGCTGCCCCAGTCTGGAGGTGACCTGTCGGCTCGTCCGTGACCGTAGCATGAGCGTTCCTTGGATCTTCAGACCGAGAGCTGTTTGCATGAGAAATTAGTTAATAATGCCAAACAATGAGAACAATTCTCAAATCGGAAATAGGGTAAAAGTCATCAAATTGCTCCCAATGATTTGCTCAGCCAGTACTAAAAAGTTTCTGATGTGTTTTCAAGCCCCACGTAGAGCCTCAGATAAACAAATCTTAACACCTTTAAAAGCGTGAGCTAGGCCTTCTCCGTGTTAGGTGCTAAGCTGTGTTTGTAAGCGTGCTAATTCAAAGATGCTTCATGTTTTAAGGCACTGCCTGATTTCCTAGGCCTGGCCTGCACATCGGTTCTGCGTGTGTAGCTGTTTCAGTTAGGAGTATGCATTGTTATTAATCCAGTTTTACTGCTACAACCTCATGTGAAGACATGGTTATATCAGTGTAAAGATGCCCTGAACTGGTTTAGCTTCCTTCCTTCCCATAGGGAGTCGCTATAACACTATAACCTCACTTATACCAGTATACCTGGTTTACACTGGTAAGCTTGTTTATGTGGCCAGAGTGAATTTTTAATGGCATCCCCAGTTCAGACCACACTGGTTTCTTACTTTAGTCGTCAGTGAAAGGAGAAAAACAGTAACACCCGATCTATCGTAACTAGCCAACACGGGGAGAACTGGGAATATTGAAGCCCAATAGAAATGCATTTTCAGGTAATATTCAAGCTAAATCATCTACTTTCCACAAACATCAGTGCTAATAAAATCTCAAGCTCTCTAGTGTCTGCGGAAGCTGAATGCAAATCTGAATCTGGCCACATGCGAATCTGTGCAAGCTTTGCCCAGAAGGTCCTCTGCTGCTCGCTCAGCTCCAGACACCGGTCACTACTGCAGCAATTGAGGTTAGAGCACTATCTGGGTTCAAAAGCCTAGGTACCTCTGGGGAGGGAGGGAGAGATCCTATATAACTGCACTGAAATGCTGGAGAAGAATACTTGTCAATGGATAAAGGGCCCGCCAAGCTGTCCTTCAACCAGTGTTTCCCAGAAGCGAGGGACACGTCCCGCGTGGGCAGGAAGGGGAGGCACTAGACAGACCTTTTGGATCGTTTAGCATTCATAAGAAATGCAAGATTGCTCAGAAAAGTTACACAACATGCCTCAAGTGCAGTCCACCTACTGACTCTGCCTGAGTTTGCAGAGAGCCTGCAACAACTGCTCTGCAATCAGAACCGCCCCATGCCCTCCAATGACACTGATGAGCATTAAACCATTAACCTACCTCGCTGCCCTGTGTCGCTTTGGCCTGCGTCACAACTGGACTTCCTACCAGCTCGCATGAGACCGGAGAGGCAGAATCTGTGCCACGTACTCAGCGATGGCTCCTTTGAGAGGGGTGGGTAGCTGTGTTAAGAAGCCTGCTGCTTTCAACAGCTTATGCTAAACACCTCTGATTTAGTTAGTCTGTAAGGTGCAAATCTAGCCTGCTGCTTCTATTTGGCTCGCCACGTAACAGCGTGTGGCAGGGTTGAAGCGGGGGGCACAACGGGTTTCCTTTTCCCAACGGAGCATGTCGGCTCCCAGAATCGGTGGCATCAAGCCGAGCTGACATCACCGGCTGGGACTCGAGTGCGGGTGACGAGAGCTCTCCCAAGTGACAGCGCAGTGACTTGGAAAGCGCTTGGCTCAGCCCAGCAGGCCGGCCGGCATGTGCGGCTCTAGCGGGGGTGCTACGAGGCCTGATCGAGAGCAATGAGGAGCCTGTCGGTTGCCCTGAGCCGTGCCGTCCCCAGGAAATTAGAAGTCGTACACCATATGCTGCACTGCACAGGGAGGGAGCGGCAGCGTGTGTCTCGAGCAGAGTGCCCCCGCGAGAGGGCAGGCTTGGCACGTGCTGCCTGCCTGGTTTGCTTCTCTTTTCCAAACAGTAACTCAACCTTTCCCCACTCCCACCCTTTCCAGCGCCAACCAGGGGAGGACAGTGACACCGGCGTGAGAGGAGCCAAGGAGAGGGATGACACATGCAGCCAAACCTCCTGGCGCCCGAGCCAGAAGGGCTGAGCCAAAGGCTGGCTGCTGCTCCGGCAGTGAGTCCATCCACCTCCAACCCCTTCAGCCTCCCAAGTCCTTAAGTTGCCGCTTTTAACTCCCTTGGTGTTCACAGAAAATATGATGCTCAGCATGAGCGGAAGGAAGATCCCGCTGACAGGTAGACAGCATGGACACTGATCCCGACAAGGCTGGCTGCTGAGAGGTACGTTCCTTCCCTGTGCAGGCAGCTGAAAGCAATCGCAGCCTTTAATTTTTCAGCAGGGGGATAGGGAAATCTGGTTGCTGCTAAAATGATTCATCCTGCTCCCCACCCCTCCACGGCCCTCCCAGCGCAAAACACCGAGCGGCACGCTCTCCACCTGGGTTTCCGAATGTTTTTGCACTCGGGGAAGCTGAGCGAGGAGGCCAACCAGGACCCTGGGATACAGCGGGTCGGTACCCGTTGGGTGGATGGGCTGTTCACCTGGGCACGGGGATGCTAGCCTGGCAGGCTCTGGCTGCCTCCGAGCTGCACCCAAGGGGCGGTGAGGACCTTCTATTGAGGGCCTTGCTGTGCGTTCGAGTCCTGGGATTTGGTGAGCAGCAGCAGGCTGCTTTGATGGGGCCTATTTAATGTGCTAGAGGGTCATGGGCTTAGGCCCGTCATGAAAAAACTATAAGCCTGCCTTGATAAAGGAGGCTAGTGGGGACACACCAGCTGATTACTCGGGACAAATAAAAAGAAAACAGGAATGGGAGTGAGGGTTACAGGTTCAAAACAGGGGATCCAGGCTGGCTGCTTTGAGAGGGGGCCTGCCCATGGCAAGTGCAGAGCTCGACTCGCACCCGCACGTCTGTCACAAAACAGGATCGTGGCCCTCCTCCGTGGGGATTTGGCCTTCGGGCCTTTGCTTAGTCCCCAGCGCCAACAGCATCTGCCTGACTGCGCGCTCTGGGCTGAGGGTGTTGGGGTCTCAGTGCCATGACAAACCAGCCCTCTCCCCTGCTCTGATTACGGAGGGGTGGGGGGGGGTCCCACGGCTTCAGCTGCAAGGGTACGTGCCCAGAGACTTTAAAACGGTAGCATAAGCCTGGCAGAGGAAGCCTGGGGAAGGGGCCGAGGGGCAGCTCTGTGGGAGACGGTAATCTTGCTTCCTTGCTCAACTCCAAGTCTGTGTTCAGGGGAAGGAGTGACCCTCTGCCACTGGCGAGTGTGCAGCTTGTGGCTGCAGTGGGGTCACCCCAGGGATCGGGGTAACCCTCCCCTGAGACAGATGGTGCATGTTATTCCACTTGTATGGACTCAGGGCCGGATTCAGGCAGGGAAGGAGGAAGGGGAGGACGGGGGAAAGGTAGATTTAAGCCATCTTTGCCCTTCCCGTGTTCCAGGGCTGTGCAGACCCCAGCCAGGCACTGGTGTAATTTAGAGAGACCTCGGGTTGCTCTGTCTTATTCTTTGCTCCTCAGGTTTCAAGCAAGAACAGCCACTGAAGCCATAGGGCAACATGCTGCAGCCAGACCTCAGGCATAGCCTGGGTCTGCCCTCTGTGCCAGGCCGGGGCGCAGGGCAGGTGTATCTCGGGTCTATGCCAGGGCAGGGAACAGGGCTACATTTTCAAGGGTCTGTCTGTGCCCATTTTCAGACCCGCATGTGCTGCCAGAGCAGCATGTTGCAGAGACTGGTCTCCAGCGGCAGATGTGCGAGTAGTTAATGGCGGCCGGATGCCAGGAGGGGGCACATAAGAATATATCGTGCGGTCGCTGGGGTTTTGCAGGATAAACACCACGTGTCGCTGCGAACCGCAAATGGTTTCCGTTGCACAGTGCTGGATCCAGCCCCCCCTGGAGCGATGGCAGCCGCAGCATCGCCCGGAGCCAATGCCGGGGAGTCCTCAAGGGACAGCCAGAGGCCAGAGACTCCTCTGGGCTGAAGGGAAGATCGGAAAAGCCTGGTCTCTTTGTGCAGGTGATAGGGCTGGATAGCGCGAAGGGCAGCAACAGCTATTTGGGAAGAAGGAAAACAAATGGGAGAAACCTTTCCCCTCAAACCCTGCTATTGAAAAGCAGTACTGTAATTGTATTTCTTAGGCATAAGTGGTGCCTGGCAAATACCTGAGAGTGCCAGTGCCCTCTCCAGAGGCCTTTGCTTAGGGAAGTTTTATATACTCAGTACAGAAAGGCTTTCTGCAAAGGTGATTTTCTAGCAGCAGCTTTAATATGCTGTCCAGGAGGTGGCTGTTTTCAGTGCAGCCCAGGGAACTGAGGCACCTGTTCAATGTCTCTCAAGCCCTTCGTTATGGGGATCGTTGCTACCAAAGTCTCTCAGCCCACAGCACTCTCCAGAGTGCTGCTGTAAACTCCCTGCGAGTCTCAAAGATGTACAAAAAACCCGAACTCTTGGTTCCAAAATGATACCTTTTATTAGACTAATTGGAAAATGGCAAGAAAGTTGTCCTTTTCTGCAAGCTTTTGGGGCCTGTTTGCAAGTCTCAAACAATTTGGGTCCATAGCAGCGGTACTGGATGCTGCTCTGAGGCCTGGCTCTGAAAGCAGCGCCGTGGTCATGGGGGGCTGCCCTTCCACCTCCCGTCACGTCGCTCTCCTCTGACAGCTTCGGCGCCGAACCCTTGCAGACAGCCCGGGACAGCGGCTGAGCGGCACGCAGATGTGTCAGGGGAAGAGAAATCAGATCTGTTGCAGAACTGAGAGCGGAAAGGCAGATGAGACCGTTCTGGCCCCCGGTCTCTTGCCAAATCCGTGACCGGTCACATCCCTGGTGGACAGTCAGCCCAGTAATTGAGATAATTGAACATGAGCGTGTATTTGGGAACTGCAACACGGCATTACAAGGGAGCGTGGGCCTGGGAGCGTGCTCGGGTGTGAATGAGCCGGGCATAAAATGTTCATGGGTGTTGGTGAGGCATTAGCTATGTTTCTGGCATGTACCTGTTGTGGCTGAGGGGCACTGTTGTTCTGTGCACCTATAGACCCCCGTTGGGTCAAGGCCCCGCTGTGCTAGGAGCTGTACGTGTACCTGAGAAAGCAGAAGCTTTGGGTGTATTAGACCAGTGCAATGGGCCACGTGGCCATTAACTTCAGTTTGCAACAAGCTTATTTCATTTCGGTGGGAGCGAGCTTGAGCTAAACCAAGGTCAGGCTGATCTAAGAGCGTTCGCAATGAGGTTTGCACCAGCCTGCTTTAACGGGCTGAAATGAAGGCCGAGCGACTTCTCCCTGCGGGCGAGGCCCCAGCGAAGGACAGGCTCGGCCTGCTGAGCTTCTAGTCTCACTAAGCATTTGGACCAAGGGGGCAGGGTGGGGGCACCAGGTGGGAAAGGGACTTGCCTGGGGCCGTGGAGTAGCTCGGTGGCAGGAAGAGAACCCAGCTCTTCACAGTGCCAGAGGGCTCCATCGCCACAACCTCCTGCTTCCCCAGCTCCCTGCCCCCACAGCCCCTTGCTCCTGCTTTTAGACCAAGCCAGATGCTTCCCAGAGGGCAAGAGGAAGGCGGAGCAGACCGCCCCGGCTCCCGGCGCAGGGTGGTGTTACCGGCAGCAGCCGTGCTCCAGCACGAGGGAGCATGTCCCCCGTTAATCAGCATTTAATTAAAGGACATGCTGACACTTGGAAATC
>NW_017729019.1:8016571-8034097 GCF_001723915.1 Gavialis gangeticus | reverse complement strand
GCAGGGTGGTGTTACCGGCAGCAGCCGTGCTCCAGCACGAGGGAGCATGTCCCCCGTTAATCAGCATTTAATTAAAGGACATGCTGACATTTGGAAATCAGAAGCAGCTCTCCGGTGTGGGCTGCCGCTCCCCTGCTCTCTGAATCACTCCCTGACATTTTGCCAGGCAAGGATGCGACTCTCTCCTTCTCTTTTTAAAAATAAATTGAAGAGGAGACGAGAAGCCACCGCTGCTCCCGTGGGAGAGGATGACGTGAGGGCGGAGGGGAAGAGATGCTGCCTCCGCCAGCCGCTGCGTGCTGACGGCAGGGAAGGGGAGCAAGGTCCCTGAGGCTTGCTGGTCCCCTCTGACTTGGCCAGGCTGTCAGGGAAGGGCCTGGCCTGTCCCCACAGACTCGCGCTGCTGGCACGCTGCCTCCATCCTCAGCCATGGTGCTGGCGGGTCCTTGCAATGCTGGGAATCCTGCTTGCTGGGAACATGCCTGGGGGAAAGGCTGGCTCGCAGCCCGGGGAGGCAGGCGGCAGGGATCCTGCTGGGATTCCCCGCTGCCGGAGAGCCCATCCTGCCGCTCTTGCCAGACGCAGCCTTCCCTCCAGCCCAGGCTGGGCCCAGCCTTGCCCCGTGGACCTGACGCCACCATCACCCTGCCCCAGCCAACCTGTGCACCCTCAGCCAGCCTCGCACCCTCTCTACAGCTTGAGGTGCAGGTGAGATGAGATGGGAGCATCGCTGTTTCTTCCCTAGGGGCAGCACGGATGCCGTGCAGTCAGCTTGCCGTGTCTGGAGCTGGTCACTTAAAGCATCAGCAGCCTGTCTACACTAGGGCTCTGGCTGTTGCTCTCAGTGGCAGTGCTAGGAAAACTGAAGGGGTAATCTCACAGCTTCTGCCATTGCAGTGCAGACCCCGGGACAGGAACTCTGTCTTTATTGCTTGGATGCACTTGGAAATCTCTGCTGAGAGCAGGGCCCCATCTTGCCAGGCGCTGCCATATTAGGGAGACTGAGGAGGTGACTTGCCCAGGGCTATAGGGCAGTTCAGTGGCAGAGCCAAGGAATCCAAGGAAGGCTCCAGCCTAGGGACCCATGCACAGGCCGTCAGAGCAGGACTAAGCATGGACCAGCAAGCACGGAGGAGCTGGTGTGAAATGGCCTGGGCATACAGACGGGAAGACGGGGATTGTTTCAGAGCCTCTCATCTGTCCCCACAGCTGCATGACCCTGGGGGCTACGTGTGCCACCCAGGCTGTCTCACACTCCTGCACCCTGCTCTCCCTTGGCACCGCCAGAAGATACCAGCTCGCAGGCAGTGGGTATGTGGGGATGGGCCAGTTTGCACCTGCTGTGGGCCCTTGAGGGGTGTCACAAAGTTTTGCAGGGGGAAGGGCCCCAGGGGAGCTCCTATGTGCATGCACAGGATTGGGGCACACGTGGTGCGTGCGCACATGGGGGTGGAAAGCACGGGGCATGTGCAGACGCGAGGGTGGGGAGCCCAGGATGTGTGCATGCTTGAAGGTGGGGAGCGCATGCCATATGCACACGTGAGAATAGGGAGCACAGGGTATGTGTACATATGAGGATGGAGAGTGTGTGGCGTGTACACACATAAGGGTGGGGAGTCTGTGGCATGTGCGTGCCTGGGAGTGGGGAGCCTAGGGCATGTGCACATGTAAAGAGGGGGGAGCATGCAGTGTGTGCACACCTGGAAGTGGGGGGCATGCCAGCATGAGTGTGTCCCAGGTGTGTCTGGGCCCTGTGCATGTACCGCAGGCACTCCCAGCAACGAGCAACCCCATTTTGCAGAGGTGGAAACTGAGGCACAGTGTGTGGGTGTGAGGGGAACCAGGGAGCAACCCCACAGACAGAACCCCCCCTGGACTGGGCTCACCTCAGCTCCCCCCAGCCTGCGCACCCCATCCTGAGTGCTGCCCACCCATGGCTTGGGGTACCTGGGCAGGGGCTGATGGAGAATATTCCTCTCTTGAGTCCTGCAGGCTGGAGCATCCTGAGGCACCCCCCCGCTTCCCACACCTTCTGCTGCTCTTGAAAGGGCTCCAGCATTTTTGTGCATCTGCTCCCCCCCCGCCAGGGCTGGCAGAACAGCAAGCAGCAGTGAGGGCTAGGGAAGGGGGCAGGCAGCCCTCACCGCTGGCTTCCCCTTGGCAGCTCATTTCAAACTTCTTTCAAGCAGAAATGAGTCGCATTAATCAAGAGCGAGGATGTGTTTGCAGCCCTGCAAATTTGGCAGCGCAGAATCGAATTTCATCCGTGGCAGCGGGGGGACGGGAGCCCGTATCTCTGCTGCGCGCGGCCTAATAGAGCCATTGCCGGAGGAAATTGGATCTGAGAACTCCCCTAAATTAATCTACCCTTTACAAAAAAAAAAAAAAAAAATGGCCAGGAGATCTACATGATGAATGGGTGTTGGTAATAGGAACGGATGCTAACAGCCAACACGTCGAATCGGTATGGCTCTCCCCCGCAGTAAACATCTGCCCAGAGAGAGGAGTACCTCTTAAGTCGGTCCTTGGAGGCACTGTCCTCTCGTGCCTGGGGTGGAGGGCAGGCAGACAGGCAGGGTGCCTTCCTGGGGGGTTGTGAATCACCCAGATGTGCCCTTGGGTGCTGAGGCCTGGACACACGCTGGCACCCTGCCACATGGAGGGCAGCGCCTTCATGATCCCCTGTGACCAGCGCCAAGCAGGGTGAGATTCTGGCTCCTCCGGGGAGCCTGCAGCACACTGCTTTGCTGAGTTGTCTGTAGTGCCCTTCCCTTTGCAGCCGTGCCAGGATCTTCTCCAAGGGAGGACATGTAGGTTGAGGCAGAGAGGGGAAGGTAGTGCTGTATCAAATGCCGGGGGAGCTTCATTAAGCAGATTCTGCTTCTTCCCTGTTAGAACAAACTAATCTCCAGTCCCCGGGAGCCCAGATACGGGCATCGATCTCGCTGAGACACCTCACCTGGCCTTGGTCCCGGCCGCTCATTTGTTTGTAGGATGGCAGCTTTTCTGGGAAGCAGGGGTGGTCTGCAGGGAAGGGCATCGAGCTGGGAGTCGGGAGGACTGGGCCTTCATCCCAGTTTGGCTGCTAATCTGCAGTGCAGTCCTGGGTGAGCACTTCACCTCTCTGTGCCACTGTTTCAACACACATCCTTTGTCTACTGAGAGGTGAGTGCTTTGAGGCATTACTACATGTATGTGCAGCACCTAGCACCGCAGGCCTGTGATTCGGAGGCCTCTGGTTGTTAGGGAAATGCCAATAATTAACATGAACTCTTCCCCAGATGCATGAACCACTTAAAGGTTTCATGCTCAGTAGGAACAGTGGATTTCAATTGCAGAATGGGGATCTTTGTACAGTCTGGCACCAAGAAGTGGAGGGGGGCCGGGGACCTGGAAACTACCCCCGCATGCACAAAGAATAACAGCGAGCGGTGATTAATGAATAACCAGTAACTAATCTCTTTCATGAGCAGCTGTGAGCCCTGATAACTAATAATACTTTATTATTATTAATTACTAATACAGCAAATGGGAAATAATAGCAAAGCTGGCCTTCCTGCCTGCCATCTCATCCTGAGCTGTCGGTGCCCCGGCGCCTTGGTGGGGCCGTGTTTTGCACATGGCAGTCCTATTGTTTCTGTCGAAAGAGCGGGGGGCAGCACGGTGAGGAGTGGTGGGGGCTCTCTGGACCAGCAGCCAACCTTAGAGGACGGCTGGGCATTATCTGGGAAGAGCCAGGGGTTGATATGCTGAGGCCCGTGGCTTCATTAAAAACGATGACAGAAAGGCAGAGCTGCCCCGGCAGGTGCAGCCTTATCTGGTTCCTGGCTTGTACACGCCGCAGCGCCTAGACGCAGGTGTCTGAGCTCCTGGCGCTTTAATAGAGCCTCGGCTGCTCGGAGGTGATTGCTACTTTATTGGCTTATTTTTAGCAGTGCGGCTGAGCGGAGAGGAAGATGGATGGTTTTTGTCTTGGGCGAGACTTTTGCATGCGAGTGGAAAGCAGGCTCGGTGGGATGGGAGAGGAGGGGCGGCCTCGCTTTGCTGCCTGCGTCCTAGACATAGGCTGGGCGCAAAGTGGAGGACCACTACTGGCTGGTTTGCGCCACTCGAGGGTCTAGCCCAGGGTCCTGTTCTGGGAGCGGAGCAGGAGGAAGCCAAGTAAACTGAGCCCTTTACCTGATCGCACAGGAGTGTGGACGGGGGGGGCCGAGAGGAATCCAGCTGCTTTCTGAAGGCAGCTCATCCCTCCCCTGGGCCTGTGATTCAGTGCTCCCACGGTGCTAAAGGCAGACAGACACCCAGACAGAGGTGAGAGGCAGGGACACCATAGGTAACTCATGCACACAAGTCATCTCAGGTCCCGGGAGAAGAATAGGCTCCTGGCTAGGGCGCGGGGCTGAGCCAGGCTATCCGAGTCTCTCCTGGATGAGTTGCTTTCCTCCTCCATTTTTCTCTCCGGCCCTTGTCTGCAGCCTGCATTTGCGGTGTTATCTTGGGAGGGCAGGGGCTGTCTTTCACTCCAGCAGGATGTGCAGAATGAGCCCCGTGGGTCCCCGATCTCCGTGCAGGCCGTCAGGGGTTGCTGCAATGTACATAGCTCTTTAAGGTGGGCTTCTCTCTGAGCGGTGCTGGGGCCTTGCTGGAGACCTTGGGCCGGTTGCTTTGTGCATAGGAGGCCAGGTAGAATAAAACTATGACCAAAACAAGGGCAGTTGTACTTGTGGTTGAGGTACCGAACTGGGTCTCAGGGAGTCGGGGCTCTGTTCCTGGATACTGTATACCTTGGACACGTGTCAGCTCTCCATCTGGGCAGCAAGGATAATCACCCTTCCTATGTCCATTTAAGTTATAAGCTCTTTGGGGCAGGGACTATATCATCCCATGTGCATATCCAGCACCTAGTGCAATGGGGCCCTGATTTCATTCAGGACTTACAGGGTCTACTGTAATTACGAGTAAGGTAACAGTAATGCTTTTAACTATTCGGTGGTTCCTAACCCATGACATATGGGTACCATGTTGCCGTGGGACCCTCTGATCTTGCTCAGGGCTGGAGGAAATTCAGAGTTCGTAATGAGATTGACAGGTTGAACGTCTGGTGTTTGCTGCAGTGTATTGCTAGGTCAGTGCCGGTGCCCACAGACCGGCAGAGGTTGGGAAACGCTTTCTATTTCCTCACCTCCAAGTCTCTCATTTTCTAGCTCAAATAAAACCAGTTTCCTCGGTTGTTTTGCTCCTTAGCTGAGATTATTCACACTTGGAATCACCTTTGCTGCTCTGCCGAGATCGACAGCAGTAAACAAAAGTGGCTGAAATGCTTTAAAAAAACTAAGTAAACCCAGCAACAAAAGCACGGTGACTTCTCCGGGCTCTGGGGAGCACAGCATTAAAGTTGAGCTCTGCTGTTATGAACTGATTCAGGATGGTTGCTGTTGAGTAATTATATTCAATAAGAGGCTGCCAATACAGTTTGCTATCAGTTGTCACTTCATATCAAGCCTAATGGATCTGAGCGCGCAGACTCCTTGTCGTGGAGAATAATGGTGTGGGGTGTTTCAGATGGAGAATTGCAGCGGCAAGGTGGAAACCAAAGAGCTTGGAAGAAGTCACAGGGGTCTTATTTGCTCCAGCGGTCCCAGCCATGGGGGACTGGGTACCAGCGCTGCTGCCCCAGTACACATGCCAGATGCAGACAGGCCAAGTGCCCGAAGCCACAGCAAACCCAGTCTAACTCACCTGGGTTTCAAGAGAAAGGACATCCCCAGCATTGCACAGAGCACCTCTGCCTCCCTGTACTAGGAATCTGCATTGGGGGATACCCCTAGACCAGACACAGCTCCCATGAGGGTGATTTCCTGCTCCCCTTTGCATGCGCTGTGAGTGTGAGCTGTAGGCAGATGCTGTGAGATGCAGGGTGCTGGGAGGAGAAGGGGTCATGGCAGAAAAACAAGGGTCTGCGGTATGAATGGAGGCAGGATGTGGGGAGCTCCCTGCTGCTAGAGAGGACGGAGGGCACTCTCCAGCTTGCTGGAGCCAGCTCCCATCACCACCATGAGGGGAATAAGAAGGAACTAGCTTGGAGCTGGCAGGAGAGCTCAGCCCCATGTGTGGTCAGGGCATGGTGAGCAATGCCCTTCACATCAGGGGCTGAGCAGCTACTCCCAGCCCCCTTGGAGCGGGAGAGTCATCTCCTTCACGCCCTGCAGGAGGGAGTGCTGTCAAAGACCCGGGGAGATGCAGGAGCAAAAGCTTTGTTGGCACTTAGTGGAAAGGACCAGGGCAGAGCCTGGTGGAGATGCATTGATTCTCTGAGCTGTGTTTCTAGAGCGGGCAGTGCAGTCAAACGGCCTTCAGACGTTCTCCGTGCCATGCGGTTATTAAACACAAAGAGACGAGTCCTCCCAATGCCAACATTGCCCTGTTTCACCTGCGTACGTGGTTTCAGTGGAGCTGCTCTGGCCTTCCACTGGCGTTGCAAACAGCAGAGTCTGGCATCGCTTCTGCCGAGCTCGGGGGCACTGAAGTCAGTCAAGAGGCTTCTGTCGATTTTTAACCATCTCTGGATCAGGGTCTCAAGCCTTTAGTTACGCGGGGAACTCTAGGTGATCTGGGCCCGCTACGGCTCTGTAAGATGTAGCCGGGTCCGGCTGCTCCCATTGTTTCGGTGTCCAGCCCTTTGTAAACCTGCCACCAGGTTGAAAGGCTTTTCCATTAGCAGCGAAGGGGTTAACCCCGTGGTAGCACACCCCGCTGCACACACTGATGGCTGTACTCAGAAAGGCATCCCCCACCCCACCCCTCTGTCATTTTTCACCCCTGCCTCTGCCTATGAAGCAATCGAAAGCCTTTGCGCCCAGCAGCACCAGATGATTGAATCTTGACCTTTCCGGCTGAGGGTTATTAACTCCCTTTCCCTATATGCGAGGACTGAGCACGGGGAGGTAGAGAGGAGACAAAGAGAGTTTCTAGTGTGCACCCAGGGATAATTGTGAGCTACAATTTGCACCAGGCTACATACAGGCATGCGCTGTATACTTGCTGAGCATTGTGCAAAAAAGGGGCCAGGGTTTCCAAAGGGCCTTACCCATCAGCTCCCAGAAGCAGCACAGTGGCAGCTGGTGGCTACTGAGCCCTTTTGACAAGCTGGCCCAAACTTCACAGTGGTGCCTGGAAGGGATTTGAGATCCAACCTTCAGCTTCTTCCTCCGGGATGTCCACGGGCAGATCCTGCTCTTTGGCTCGTATCTGTTCGAGTTCTGCACTGTTGGGGTCTCCTTGCCCCCTGGCTTGTGAGGGGAAAGTCTGTGCTCTGCGTTTTGTCGCATTGTGGAGTCGCAGCGGGTCAGAGAAGCCAACCCCAGGGCATTGGATGAGATGGAAATGGAGCCCTAAGACGCATGGACAGGAAAGAGAGAGCGAGGCGAGAATATGAACAGGGCCAAAGCAAACTCATTAGCAAACTTAAGCAAACATTTGCAGATGAGGCTTTGCAGTAATTTGCCCAGCTCTGCCTGCCCCAAAGCCACAGAGCTCATTGCTGCCAGGCGGGGGAAACGGGAAGTGCATGTGAGTGGGCATGTGAGACGTGCAGCAGGATGACTAAGTGCGTGGGGGGGTTCAGGGTTGCTGGATGCCCCTGCCCCCACCTGCCCGGCTGGGGATGGAGGCTGCCTGCTAACGCGTGACGGGAGGCCTGCAGCCGGCAAGGTCTCCAGGAGCGTATTGATTAGTTTTACAGTGTAAACTGACAGAGCCTATTTGGATGATGTAACGAAGACAGATGATCCCATCCCCTCTCTGCTCTGCTTTGGGGAAGGGGAGGGGGGAATCATCGCTTGGATCCGTGGCTTTCCCTGTCCAGCCCCATTCTTCGTCCACCCTCCTCCACGCTCCTGCATCTCACTTTTGCTCCTTGCTTGTCTCTGCAACCCACTCCCATTTCCAACCATTTCCCATGCCATGTGCCCTTTCCATTCCTACCTGCCTTAGCCAGGTCAGGGTTATTACAGTGGCCTAGAGAAACATCTTTGGGGAGCTATCTGTATGCAAGAGGAGCTGCTTATCCCAGGGCTTCTTCAGTGTCAATTAAGTTCAGGTTTTCAAAGCTGATGAGTTCTTTTCACAAGACAATCTGACCATTTTACAAGCTGGCAGGTGGTGCCTTTTCAGTATTAAACAGTTCTACATAGAAAATTCATCGTATCACCAACCGCAAGCGTCCAGATAGCAAGTCAGTCTCATAAAATCCTGCGGCTGGCTTAACATTCAGGAGATTTTCTTTAAAACACAACGCAGTATTGTTTCTTGTTAGTTGCCTTCTACTTTTTACCCTTTAGGGTTCAGATTTTCAAGCTTTTCCCAGTGACCAGTTGGGTTGGAAACAGACTTTTTTTTTTTAAGGTCTCTTATAAAATCTGCAAATTTTCCATGATCACGTGACTCCAGGAGGCTAAGAGAAACGCTACGTATTGCAAAGCTTGAACAAAAAATCTTCCGAGTTGGCCGCATGGCCTTTGTAAAATAAAATATTCTCTCCAAGCTACAGAAAAATCATGAGCCCGAATCTCCTCTGATTATCCTACATTTCCTAGGTTCGTATATTTTTAGGTTGCCCACTTTAACATCCTGCCTAATAGTGGCCAGAGGATTTTGGTTAACAATTCCTGCTAGTCTACTGCATCTCTTGGCAAGCCATTTTAACAGTTAATTACTCTCTCTCTTAAAAGTTTCTTCCAGCTGAATGTATCATGGAGGTGGGCTGTATGGAGATATCTTTTATTCAGTGTGTATATTCCACCCTAGGTTCATTAAAACTCCATGATTACATCAAGGTCATGGGTAAAATTGTGCAAAAGCTTGGAAGAATTGCCTTCCAACAAGCACATGGCTCAATCCCCAGCTCCCAAAAGCCAAGCAGAATGGCAGTCAGGTCCATTTGGACATTTGTGGCAAAACGATATCTTTTTTTTTTTCTGGGCTAATGAAGCTAATTTCATAAATGGAGCCATCTCCTGCCATCGCTGAGCGTGGAGAGCTGCCAGTGATGTTAATGAGAGCTGTACGAGAGGACTGAAGGCCCTAAGTGGTCCATGATTTGAAAGAAAATACATCTAAAAATAGGGCACTCCAGGTAACATCGATCGCTATTATTGGACAGAAATGTGTTGCAATCACAGTGATGAATCTCTCTAAAGCCCATGGAAAAAATGTCTCGGCCGTAACAGCAACAATTCAGAGGCCTGTGGTCCATTGCTAGGATGTTTTTCTGACACTGCAAAACCTTGCCAAACCCTCCTTCCTTAAATTCAAACCACAGGCTCCAGGGGGGGTGTCTGGTTTCGGGAGGGCATTGAGGTGTTTGCTGTTTGTGGTCTAATCCTGCCAGGTTTTTTTCCATCTCTTGAATTCTGCCGGAGTTTCCCCTGCGTAAAGGCTGAGTGAGGAGCATAGGAGTTGCTTTGCTGTGAGTTAACTTTTATAATAAGGGACAGGCTGTGCTCCTTGCAGTCTGGCGTGACCCCCCCGATACTTCAGTGGGACCCCGGTGCTAGATAGGATGAGCACACAGGATCAGCATCTGGCCCAAAGTACATGAGGCACGGCAGCGCTGCAAAGAGGGACCGAGTCTGCTGGGGTGTGGGAAGCTGTGTTAGCAAGACGCTCTGCAAGGGCTGATGGAAACGTGCTTGCTAGACCACTAGTTCTCCACCTTTTCTGGGCTTGAGGCACCCCTCAACAGAGTTGAGCCCCCCCTTTCCCTCAGCACTTTTAGTTTTTGCACATCTTTTGATAACAAAACAAAATAATAGAGCACTTCTGTTGCAAAGACCTCAGAAAGCCCCGCAGCAGGTCAGAATATTTTTCACACTCTGGATTTCTGTTGGAAATCTCTGGGTTCACCTTGTGACTCATGTCTGCACACCCAACAGTGCTAACACTGTGTGGTACCCCACGACTCCCCTGAAAGGATTTCAAGGCACCCCAGGGTGCTGTGACACCCTGGTTGAGAATAGTGGTGTAGACAGAGCACCCTGTTTGGCTGATAACTTTGAATCATTTGGGGTCTAATTGTCCTTTCTCTCCTCATACCAGGGATGAGTTTCACACATAGACCCTATTAGAGGCTGTGGGAGGGTTTGTGCGTGTAGCTATTCACCAACAGCAGGAAAGGGTTCACAGCCTGGCCCTCTGTGTTTTAAAGGATTATTTACTACTGCTGCTAGCCAGTGCCCTTCAGCCTGTTTGTGGTCGTGGCAATCTTGCCTACCACGGACAAAGCAAATGCCTTCCACTTATGGCAGGCCAGTGTGACCGCTCCCATGCCTTTGACCCTAATAGCAAATAGTTTCCTAGTGACAGCTCATATATAAAAAAATATAAGCCAATCTCCCATGACGTTTTTATTTCTGCCAGCTATGTGTTAGCTCAGAGCGAAAGTCTCGCCGAGCTGCATTATGGGCAGCGTGCAAATGAAGGACATCAAGACCATTTTTTAGAAAATGCAAGGGACTGCAGGGCTCGGTCCTCTGGCCCCCACTGTTCAACATCTTCATCAGCGACCTGGACGAGGGGGTAAAAAGCACCTGTTCAAATTTGCTGATGGCACTAAGATGTGGGAGGATGTGGGCATGCTAGAAGGGAGGAATAGGCTGCAATCAGACCTAGACAGGTTACAGGGGTGGGTGGATGAGAACAGGATGGGATTCAACACTGACAAGTGCAAGGTGCTGCACCTGGGGAGGAAGAGCCAGCACCATATCTACAGGCTGGGGAACTCCCTTTTCGTCAGGGCAGAGGCAGAAAAGGATCTTGGAGTCATCACTGATGCCAAGATAAACATGGGCCGGCAGTGTGGGGACACGGTCAGAAAGGCCAACTGCACCATGTTGTGCATCCACAGATGCATCTCGAGCAGGTCCAGGGAGGTGATCCTCCCCCTCTATGCGGCACTGGTCAGGCCGCAGCTGGAGTACTGCGTCCAGTTCTGGGTGCCGCACTTCAGGAGGGATGTGGACGGCATGGAGAGGGTCCAGAGGAGGCCACTCGCATGATTGGGGGCAGCAGGGCAGGCCCTACGAGGAGAGGCGATGGGACCTGAACCTGTTCAGCATCCACAAGAGAAGGTCAAGGGGGATCTAGTGGCCTGTTACAAACTAGTCAGGGGGGACCAGGAGGAATTGGGGGAGTCCCTGTTCCCCCGAGCACGCCCAGGAGTGACCAGGAATAACGGTCACAAGCTGGCAGGGGGGAGATTCAGACTAGACATCAGGAGGTGCAACTTCATGGTCAGGGCGGCTAGGATCTGGAACCAGCTTCCAAGAGAAGCGGTGCTGGCTCCTAGCCTGGGGGGCTTTAAGACAAGGCTACACAAACACCTTGCTGATGTCGTTTGACCCCAGTAGTCCTTCCTGCCATGGCAGGGGGTCGGACTTGATGATCTGCTCGGGTCCCTTTCGACCCGACCAACTATGAAACTATGTCAAAGACAAGGAGGTGCACGCAGGTGGCACCGCTCTCGTGTTGGCATTGGTGTGAGGGTTACACAGCCCCAGGAGCCTGGCGTTGTCCAAAATCATCGCCCAGCCTAGGAATTGCTGGGTTTGATCAAAAGGAGTCATACAGCCTGGTAGTTTGTGCTCACCAGTGTGCCTTCTCTGTATTGATTTGACAAGGTAGGTAGGCTGATTGATCAATTATTTGATGTGCACAGTTGGGTGAAGCAATCAATGTACTTACCTACCTACTTTAAGGGTTTATACTGCTCCCCATTGCCAGAGGATCTGAGCATCTTCTACACAAAAGTGTTTAGTGACAGGGAAATACCTGGTGGGCACCGTGGGGTCTCTGGCACTTCTCCCTTTTCATAGCATCCCATGCGATTCCCTCTTTGCTATCACTCTCGCCTCATCTCCCTGCTCTGGATATGCTGGAAGAGCCGACTCTGATTTGAAAGGGTCTGACTTTCCCCCGCTGATCTAGGCTGTGAGCTGGGTTTTATCGGTCAGGCTAGCTGGCTAGCTTTCCGACAGTCAGCAGCCTTCCCTGTCTGAACCTATATACTGGCTTTCCTTCCCCTCCATTAACTCCAAGCAGGTCCTTCTTCACTTTCAAAGCCCTCCTCACCTCCGTATTTCCTTGGTTTTGTCTGGACTGACCATGACGCAGGGGGCATGGTAAGGCATCTAAAATGGACATTTGCTCAGTGGATTTACAAGATTTAAACTGACACTGGCATGAAGAGACAAATCTATTGGGTCCAGTCTAGAGCTGGACTGGTTCCTATTCTGCCCTGCCTAGCATTTATTCCAGTCTAGTTTCATGTCCAGGCGTTTGCAGTTTTCACCACTCCCTATGTGAGAGTGCCTGACAGCTGACAGAGCTCCGTGTCTGAGCTTTCCAGTGCCAAAGGCTGGCACGCTATGGCGTAGCTCCCACTGGAAAAGCAGATGCTTTGTAGCCGAGGCAATGGCAGACAATGCTGCCCTACCCTTAGGTGTGAGAGCCACAGGATTGCAAAGAAGCTGACTCACCCTGGAAGTTTTAAAACTAAATAAATACCAGACTAATAGACCAGTTGTTCGAGGCGCACCACGCAGTCCTGGATTTACGAAAGCTAACGTGAGGGCAGCAAGGACAGCGATGGTCGAACAAGTAAGCAAGGGAACAGAAGCAGGAGACCCTTGGCATTTAGAAACCCCCATTGGGGTGGGGGCATGACCTACGTGAGTTTGGTATGAGGATGTGGATTAAATTATTTCTGAACCCTGAGAGCAAATCCTTAGCGAAGAGATTGAGAGGAAGTCCTAGCTTTAGCTGGAGGGAAGATTCGATGGTGAAACGTGTGTGGGGGCCTCGCATCCAAGCAGTTCTTGGAGGGGAAAAATGTTCTTTCTGCATCCCATTTGGAAGGGCTTGTGCAGAAGGACAAGGGGGAATGCACTCCTTTCCTCGCTTTACTAATTGCATTCGTTAGAGGAACAATGCTGTCTCCGATTTAGAGCTGTGCCAGCTATTTTTAATTTCCCTGCCTGTTGACAGCTGAATTTGGAGCACTGAAATGTTACTTATTTTTTAAGCAGTATTCCTTTTCCTGGGCCACATTGCCTTTTTCATCTGCTTTGATATCAAGAGGGAGAAAAGAAAACAAAGAGAAGGACCATAGAGAGTGTGTTTGTGTGTGTGGGGGGGGGGGGGGGGGGGGGGGGGGGATGGAGAGAGCGAGAAAGCAAATTAATTCTCCGCTTCATCCCCTCGGAATGATTTAGGATCTTAATTGAGCTTTCGAACGGGGGAGAATGCACAGCTCAGTGTGTCTGTCCTAGCAGAAGGTAACAGTGTGAGATTGTGCAGTGAATGCAAAGATCTCATCATCACATCATTGATGCAGAAGTGTTCACTGCTCCGCGGCCCAATGAGGAGAGAGCGAGAGACGGAGGATAATTTATTCAATAACCTCACATTCAGGTTGCAGGCTCCCTTCCACAGTCTGTGTGGGAGGGAGGCCTCTTCATATCTCCCCTTCCACCCGCCTCCCTCCCACCCTGCTACCACACACACACACACACATCCATACAATTCCCTTACAATTAGGAAGACACCTATTCAGCACCGCTCTTATTGCTGGGCTTTTGTTCCTTCTCTGCTTTGCTGGCAAAGCTATTCCCTCTGCAAGTCTGTGTTCAGAGCTCAGTGGTTTGTTAAGTTGCTTTTCATAATCTCTACCAAAGAATTCCAGCCCCACTGAAGTCCTGAAATTAAGGCAGCAGGGAGGAGAGGAAAAAAAAAAAGGAGGAAAAAGTAAGACAGCGTTTTTTTTCTCTTTCGTTCTTTGTTTAAAGTCTTGCATAGTGGAATTGTCTGTGTGCGCGCGTGAGAGAGAGACTGTGAATATGAGCCTGTGTTCATGCGTACACATCCACTATATGTAGTGCATGTATATGTGTGTGTGTGTGTGTGTGTAAAAGTGTACTTGTATATGTGTGTATACACATAATTGCCTTCGCTATCTTACATGCACACATTTATTGCCCTTATCATGCACTGTGTGCATGTATACTATGCAGGCAATGTGTGTGTGTGTGTGTGTGTGTGTGTTTGCCTGTGTATTTGAGCAGCTAAAGGAGAGACCGATTCTTTATCTGTTTCTGTCGAGTACTGCGTGTGTGAATGTGTTTGCCTATGCATATTCATATATATGCAGTCATATCGTGTGCCATGCATGCAGTTGACTTCTTTACGTGCAGTAGTTGTATCCATGAGCAGATATGTGGCTCGGCTTCAATAAATCAAAGTTTTCTTTTGTTTTAGTTAGGTATTAATCTAATGCATATATGTGCATGAATTTATGGATATGTGCATATATATTCATGTACATGTACATTGTGTGTCATGTATGCAGCACGTACTAGTGCTCATGTGTAATCAGCTAGCATACATGTAAGTTCTTTAGCTGTTGTAGTCAAATATCAAGCCTGTACTTGATGGGAATGTGTTTGCATATGCTTATGTGTGCATATAAAGACACACTGTGTACTGTATGAAATGTACCTGTGTTATCATATATGTATTATATGTGTTATCATATATGTATTGTATATGTGCAATATGAATGCATATTAATATACTCGTGTGTGTGTGTGTATACACACACAGTATAGAGACACATGCATATGTAAATACAGTACGCACTGTGCACTATATGTGTAAAATACATGTAATACGTATGTGCATGTATAAATAAGTGTGTGTTTAGCTAAAATAGATTTAAGCTCTTTTATCTATTTCAGTCAAGTATCATTCCTTGGTTGCTGGCAAAGAGGAAAGATAAACTCCCTGCTTAGTTCAGAGGTATATTTTTTTTCTTGTGTGTGTGGACTGAAGGATGAAGAGTTGAAACTTGGTCGTGAGTGAATGTGTCGTTCTGAACGTCATTAAGTCCTTTAAGAAAAAATATTAACTGTTCCTGTGATGACTAGTGATCGATGTTTCTGAGACAGCTCATAAAAAAAAAAAAAAAGCCTTGTTCTTTGTCATAAAACTTCCCGTGCAAATCCTCGTGCTAAAAAAAGAAACCCACGGTGTGTGAAATTTGCTGCATTTTCTACAGTGAGGTAATGCCAAGTTTCAGGAAAAAACAAGTGAAGAAAAGGACTGGGTGTGTGCACTAAACTGACTGGACACGGTGACTTCTGTAGACAGGAAGAGGACTAACTCCTTTTAGTAACTGTCTCGATTTCAGCGTGGTTTCATTTCTTTCTGTGCTTCATGTGTGCATCAGTGTTTCTACCCAAGCGGTGCCTGCTATGCAGTTCTGGTCTGAAGAACCGAAAGGGTCTCCGTCGGTTTGTGCACCGATTTGGGTACTAGTGATAAAGAGACTGTGTGAGGCTGTGTGCACGCCTGCGTGTGGACTGTGCTAGTCCATTGAGAAGAATAATTATTTTCCTCTACTGGATGCTCCTGCAGGGGCAATGAGAGGGGAGAGTGAGGGAGGAAAAGACAAAGGGAATGAGAGAGTGTGTGCACCTCTGAATCAAAACCACTGCACGCTGCCAAGGGGACCTGGATGGGGGCTCCTCCAGCCCTGGTGTCCAGGAGGCAGGTTGGGCGGGGGGTGTCCTTTCCTGAATTCCCAACCACCTCCTCCAGGAAAGGAAAGATGTGAAGAGAGAAAAGCTCCAATTTGGGGCCCAATCCTTCTGGGAGCAGGAGCAGGCTCTCTCCTGCAGGTCCCAGGGAGCGGCGAAATGTCTGTATTGCAAGCAAAGCAGCTGGTGACGCAGCTGCCTTGTGCAGACGCAGTTAATGAAAGTCCTACTGGGAAGCTCAGGCTCCTTCCAAGATCCCCTTTGTTCCCGCTGCGTCTGCCAGCGAGCTCCGAGCCGCCCCTGTCACCGCTGGCTGCTGATTGTGGCTGGCTTCGGTGTGCCCTGACCCCATCTCATGGACAGAGATGTGTCTTGTACCCATTTTACTGGCTCTTTGACACCTAGACACGGGGCTGTTGCTCCTCCTGTCATGCTGTGGGAGAAGAGGATGCTCCCCAGCATTTCAGTAAGCCTAAATTAGGTCTCGTTCGTCTTTCTGCGCTCCGATGCGAGGGTGATGGGCACGTTAGCAATGCACAGAGGAGAGGGACGGAGCAGACAGCAGTAGCTCTGAGCTCTCAGAGCGGGGGCATTGCTGAAACAAGTGGAGTTTCACTGACGTAAGCCTGAAATGAGCAGAGAAGTGGTGTCTCTAGCACCTGCTGGAGAGGCTGATTTCTCCCCAGGACCCTTGGCCGTGCCATTACGGGTTTCAGTAGAAGCGGGGTAGGAAATGCTGGCGCGTGCTCACAGCAGGAGGGAACTGCTCTGTACAGGGAGAGACTTGAAGTGTGTGGGGGTGCCAGGGTTGGGGAGCAGCCACACATTTTGGGGAAGACTTGGTGCCTCACACCAGGAGAATACATGCACACTCCCCACAAGCAAAGGAGCAGGACCCTCCGTGCCCCCAAATGGTGGGGAGCAATCTTGATGGGGACAAGCTATGCCAGCTGGCATCGACCCCACCTGCCCAACCCAACAAGCAGCCTGGGGAGAAGTGGCAGCTCTCGTCCTCTTTCGACAGCCTAATGAGCGCATCCATCTCTCCAATCACCTGTTTAATCTGTCCCCTGGCCCTAGCATGCCCAGCTGCAGCTGCCCTGGGCCCTAATTTAAAACAAATGAAGTGAAAGCCGATCTGGGTTCTGGCGTGGGGTGAGGACAGGATCCAATACTGAAAGGTGGTCGCTCACCCCGCTCTTGTGCCTTCTCCTGCTCTGCTGGGCTAGGAGAGCCCAGAGATCACCGGCTGCACAGGCGCCCACCTCCCTCCCTCCCCCCTTCAAACCCTTCCTGGGCCAAGCGTCATGATCCATTGGGTAGCGAACTGCACTTAAATGCGTCTTGAGCCTGCAGCCAGGGAACCTCCACCGAGCACGTTTTTTGGGGGGTAGCTTTGCACATCCACCTCTCCCTCATAAGATGTACATCCCTTCCTGTTACTACAGTAAAGCTCGGCAGAGGCAGCAAGCAGACCCCCTCTTTCTGCCCTTCAGCACGTGAGTGCCCACTCCCTGGAGCGCCACGCAGTGGGATTTGGCTGGGAGTAGCAATTTGTTGGCCTATTCTCTCTGCCAAGGGGACAAAGGCACAGGGAATTAAAGTGGGGCTGATTGGGAGCTGCTGGTACTCTCAGTATCCAGCATGGAAGAAGACTTTGCTCTTCTCATGGGGCTCCCATCTGGAGACCTCCAAGTGCTAACAGAGTTGCCCTCAAGCCCTTCCCATACCATCAGCCTTTTCAGCCACCGTGAGCTCTTCTGCACAGGGATCGTCCTATTTCTGTTCAGCGCCTAGCGCAACCCAGCTGCAGTCCTTAAGCACAGCCACAATGTAAACGTCCAAAAGCAGCCATTAGTTGGCCATTCCCTCCTAATTTTACAGCTAGGGCTGAGCGGAGAGGCATGCTGTTGGAGGATGCTGGCCGAGGGGATGG
>NW_017729019.1:8011136-8011571 GCF_001723915.1 Gavialis gangeticus | reverse complement strand
GCAACCCAGCTGCAGTCCTTAAGCACAGCCACAATGTAAACGTCCAAAAGCAGCCATTAGTTGGCCATTCCCTCCTAATTTTACAGCTAGGGCTGAGCGGAGAGGCATGCTGTTGGAGGATGCTGGCCGAGGGAGTCTCTTTCTGCTGCCTGAATGAAAGCCCAAGAAGGACCGCTCATGCTGAAACAATGGGAGCTCCAGGTTTCAGCATCATCTCCGAGGTCTCTGGGGCTTCCCTGCCTAAGGGAAAGGGCCCTGATGGATGTCTGGTCCCCCTGGGAATGAAGCAGGTGATCTAGGAAGTCTCTGAAAACTCCAGCTCTCGTGGGTCCCATTCTGGATCGATGTACCTTGAAGCCAAGGAGGGTGCTGAGCGAAGCTGCACGCCTGCCATTCTGGCCCACCCTAGCAGAGTGCGACAACCAGCATGGGGCC
>NW_017729019.1:8004350-8006136 GCF_001723915.1 Gavialis gangeticus | reverse complement strand
AGCTGCACGCCTGCCATTCTGGCCCACCCTAGCAGAGTGCGACAACCAGCGTGGGGCCCAGCACATGCCATTGCACACATGTGCACACACGCGCCGAGTTCCCTCATCCCAAAGGAATGGCTTTGTGGGTGTACAACTCCAGAAGCGCAGGCAAGGGGGGGTGGTGAGGGGGTGGGAAGCGAGACACCAAGAACAAGTGAATCAAAGCAAATGAAATCCATCTCGTATCATTTTAATCCAACTTGTTCCAGCAGCTGCCTCAGCTAATTATTCTCCAGCCAGCGATGGGGGAATGCCGGCAGGAGGCATCTCCAGGGAGCTTCACAGGAGACTGAGCTCAGGGCTTCTGCTGGTGTTGTTGGCAGCTGTATTCCCTCTCCTTCCCCTTCCCCTAGCCTTGCACAGCCCATACCTTGCTAGAATAGATTTAAACAATTCAGTCCCAAGGCCCTGAATTACAGGGCCCGACAGGAGAGCATGCAGGGCCGTCCAGGCCCCAGTTATCCTTTAGGATTCTCCTCTCGGGTAAAGTAGGAGGAGGTCTGAAGGGTGGCAAGGGGTGCTGGGACAAAGCAGGTCTAAGGGAGAGGAGTTTTTGGCCTGTAGCTTGATAAAGAAGACAAACAGCTTGGTGGTTTTCTTACTTTCTCCAGTGTGACGCCCTCCATTTAATAACCAACACCAGCACCAACGAGGACAAGCCCCAGACTGGATGTTAGAGATGACCCTCAACCACTGTCCAAACGCTGCCTCGGCCCAGACGATGGTGAGGATTCAAATCTCATGCTGAGCTGCCATCTCTATCTAGGGGGAAAGGCTAAACCAAAGATCCCAGCGGGTGCCATAGTTTAGGGGCAGCAGGGTGGCGTGGGGGGAGGAGGAGAATCCGTATCTGAACCCCACGGGTCAGACCTGTTGAGTTTGTGAACCTGCTGTATGAAAGGGAAGCCACGGGGGAAGAGGCTTGGGGTCTGATTTGATGTTCCTTTGAGGCAGAGGATGGGGAGATGCTCTTGCGCTTCAGCTTGTGGTTGTGTGGTGGTGGCGGAAGGCAACGAGGTGTAGTCAGTGACGCTGCGTCTCGCCTTGGAAACCTCACTCGGGAAGGCCTTCCCACCGGATGGGATGGAGATGCTTGCTGCAGGACTTTGGGTCCATTGCTTTTGCTTCTCCCTCTCTCATTTTGTTGTATTCTGTACAAATAAGACCCATCTCACCAGCGCGAGGTGGAGGAAGGCAGAGGGGGGCAAGGTTGTGGGATGGATACCTTCCTGCCTCCCGGCCACCCCCCAGGGAGACCTTCGTGCAAATTGCAGCAGGTGTCATCCTGCCAGAAGTAGCTTGTCTTTGGCATGGGCCAACAGCAGGAGCCTGGCAGAGCCTCTGCCAGGGATGAAGGGGGCAGAGCTGTGGTGCACCTCACCGGGGGCTTGCTGGGTCCGTTCAGATAGAGGAGGTGCAGCTGGCTAGTCAGGTGGCTGGATCGGCAGCCGCAGCCCATAGGGTCCCCAGCAGCTGCTCCTCGGGCAGGCCAGGTTGTTGTATACAGCTGCAAGGCTCCCTCTCTGCTGGGACTGCAGAAGATTAAGTTCGCAGGACCCTTTTCCCACCCTGTGTGGGGCAGGGATGGGGGGCAGAGGCTCCTCTCAAATGTTCCCTGACCAAGGTGAAATCCAGCAAATTGGATTCTCGTTCGTGGCCGGTGGCATGTCGGCTGTGGTCAGCAGAGCTGCTCCTGGTTTAGTAAAAATGTGTGGTGTTCTCAAGCCCCGTTTCATCCAGATTA
>NW_017729019.1:7991094-7999350 GCF_001723915.1 Gavialis gangeticus | reverse complement strand
AGAGTTAATGGGATGAAAGGTGGGCAATGAAATGGGAGTTAGAAGGGGATGGGTGGCATGTCGGCTGTGGTCAGCAGAGCTGCTCCTGGTTTAGTAAAAATGTGTGGTGTTCTCAAGCCCCGTTTCATCCAGATTAACCTGCTGAACTCAGTGGAGTTACGGTCAGGATGAGCTGGATTTCTGGGCAGGGCTGGGTCTGAGAGGGTTGCGTTACAGAGTGATACAGGGAGGTAAGGGCGAGGGTGCCCTTAACGCTTGAGAAAGCACCGCCGCTGACACTGGTTCAGCCTCCTCTCTCAATCTGCGTCTCCACAAACTTTCCCTCCGCTGTTGCAACACGCTCTCGCAATCCTTTCCAGGAAATTCCCCTCTAATCGCCTTTCTCTCTTTGTTCCTTCTCCCCTCCTCACATCCCGACCGCTGAAGCATCACATGCAGCCTGGCAGCGTTCCTCTCTCTCCATTACTAAGTCAGAGTTGCTCAGGCCTTCCTTGGGTCGTCTCCGCATATATCCGGGGACAGCGTCTCTCCCGGCTTTTGCAGTGCTTCATCTCTTAGATGCCTCATTTTGAGCCAGACGCCCTGTTCTCACATGCAGCTGTGTCAGGGGAGCCCCGACCCCGATTCTCGCACGTAATTGCATTCAGGCAACTGTTCTCCAAGAGCAGGTGGAGCTGCTTTAGGATCCGAGCTTTTCGGTGGGTTTAGATGAACTCAGCTCAGTTGAAACGGTCCTCAGAGCTTCATTTGGCTCTTGTCAGGGCTGAGCTGACTAGTAGGAGGCTGGATACGGTGGGGAAGGACGGGGGCACGTGCTCTGTGAGGACATTTATAACCTCCTCGGTGAGGAGCGGATATAAGTCAGGACAGCTCCATCCCAACCTGCTTTGACAGGTGGTGTCCGGGCCAGAAAGGGTCAAGTCTGCAGTATTGGATGATTCAAATGGATTTGGACCTGATCTGGCTAATTTGACCTGGGACGTGAAAAATTTTCCTTAAAGATTAAAACCCCCCCCCTGTGTCCCGTCATCCCCTCTCTTCCCCCACCTGCTACGAGGCAAAAGTCGGACTGTGTTGCTTGCTGCGGGTAGCTCAAGCAGAAGTGCGGTCTCAGGGCAGGCTATGCCCCCTGGCCCTTGGCAGGGGCACCCTCAGGCTCCTTTGCTGTGCGAGGCCAGTGAAGTATTAAAACTCACCTCCCTCCGCTGCCTTGGGGGTCTGAGGCCATGGCTGTGGCTCAGATGCCCAGCTTTGTCACCCATCTTTCCCCAACCTGCGGGAAGTCTGGGGCCTGGGCCAGATTTCTGCTTCAGCCAGGCAGAAAGGACATTTCGGCCTGAGCCTGTGCTCGGCGGATCACCCCTGCGGCGCGTGCCCCGCTCTCCACGAGCTCTCCCTTCTCCCTCCCCTCTCGGCAGCTGCGCGGTAACCCCTTGAGCGGGACACCCCTGTCCCACAGCCTCCTGCGGAGTCTGGGCAGTGGCGGCAGATGGCTGGCTCGTCCCTTTTCCCCCTGCCACCCCAGCGCGGCGGAGAAGCAGGCAGCGGAGGCTGGAGAGCCTTCCTGCCTCCCTTCTCGGCTCATCGACGGGAGCGTGGGCACTCAAATCTCTGAGTAACTTGGCTCAGTCGGGGCAGGGGGTGGGAACGGGAGTGGAGGCTGCGTTTCCATTCACTACTAATTCTGACTCTGCTGCGTAGGCGGCCTGCGCCAGAAACTCAGCCCGCCGCGGCCCACCACGCCACTTGTTCAGAGCTGTCTTCAATGGGGGAAGCCGGCAGCACCCCCGTGTCCCAGCCGGTCGCGTGCGCGTGCGAGCGAGCGTGCTGCTCCTCGGCACCCTTGAGGGAGCGCAGAATATCTCTAGCTGCAGCTGGCGTCTCGTTCGCAGCGTTAGAGACCATTTCTCCTCGAGCCCCTGTGCTCCTCCTGCCACTCTAGAAAAATCCCCCATTGGCTGCTCTCGCGTCTCCTCGCTGGTAGCCCAGACTTAATTACAGCTGGTCGGCGCTGCGGGAGCTGGAATAGCCAGGACGGGGAGCCGTGCTAAAAGGCAGAGGAGGAGCTGGTTCGTGAGGGACTTCCCTGGATGCTAGAGGTGCGTTTTCTCTCTTTTCATGTTGCACTCAGTCCTGGGCCGTTATCGAATCCATCCCTCTTGAGGAAAAAAAGCCTGAGGAAATTGCTAGGGGTGTCTGCGTGCTCTGAAGTTGAGCAAGCTTGGAGGCGGTGTGTAGAGAGGTTTAGCAGAGATCAGCTGTACTGTGACACGCTGACGTGCCTCGTCACGAGCGTGCTAGTAACACCTTTGCAACCAGAAACGCTGCTTTCAGGGCTGGTGGACTCAACCTAACAGTATAAGTTAGCACTCGGGGGGGCCAGATCCACTGCTGGGGTAAATCGCTGGCATCGCTTCTGCAGCATAATACCAAACTAGCGAGGCTCTCTGGCCCGGGAGTATGCTGCCTCCTTACAGCCCTGGGCTTGTGTTATCAGAGGAGCACAGTGCCTGGGCGTCACAACTACTGTCATTGTCTCCTGAGGCTCTGCTACGAGGCGCCTGTACCCAGAACGACATGAACAACTGCTTTGTTTGATTGTAGTCCCAGCAACTTGGAAAAAAATGAAAACCTGAGGGCAGCCATGGATCGATTCGGTAGGATTTTTGGCAAACTGAAAAACGGAACGAAGAAAGTCAGTCTGGTTGAACGGCATTTTCTGTTTGTCCCCAAACAAAGGCTTTTGTCTGGGCGTCGAACGGTTTTTAAAGTTATAAATAAAATGTTTTAATGACCTTCAGTAATCTGCTGAAGAAAACCTTGCCTTACGTTGACGACTAGAAATGAAATGCTCCCACCTTTTCAAAATTGTTCTTTTCCTTTTCTTCTGACTCGGTTTGTTTGCTGAAAAGGTTGAGGTGTTTCAGCTGAACCAAATATGCATTCCTCAGTGGCAGAGTGCCCTGCTTTCTCAGAAGGCCACCCAGCTTTCAGTGTAGACGCAGGCACAATTGCTGCCCCCTGATCTTTATACCTGGATGAACCTTGACCAGCTGCTGTGCCGCCTGGCCCCAGTATAACCAGCACCTGTGGCAGCCTGGCTCAAAACCCTACCTCCGTGTCTGAATTGTGCCTACGTCCTGCCATGGGCTAAGGCAGTGCCCTTGGGTTGCTTGTACTCCTTGTACAGGAGTTGATGCATCCCATAGGCTACGTGGGGCTGGCTAAGAGTGGCCACACCACCAGTCTCTGCTGTTGTGGAGAGGGGCAGCCTGCGAATCCCACAGAAGCACATAGTGGGTAGGAAACGACCCCAAAAAACAGAAGTTTTCCCCTTCTCTTTAATAAAAAGATCCAATTTTGTGCTATATTTCATGTTTTGGAGAGTGTGTGTGTAGTGAGAAGACCACGTTGCATGAAGCCGGGCCCATGGCTTTTTTTTGTCAAAGCCAAGGCCTCAGAGGCACTCTGCCTGCACCTAATTAATGATGCCTTTGGCTAATACGATGCTGCAGCAATGGGAGCTGAGCCTTCTAGGACCTGCTTGCATGGAGATGATGGGACGGTGGAGATAGCTGCACATATGAATTTTCCCATTTCATCTGCAGGTCAGCAACAGTGTGGTGTAGTGATTAGGGCAAGGGATTACTAGTCTCTCTGGTTCCTGAAGGCTGTGCAGGTGAGCTGGTGAGCCAGGACTTCTGGCTTGGACACCACAGCTCTGTTACTGACCCCAGGCAGGTCCCCAGCTTCTCTCTCCCTTTTGCATCCTTCCCTGTCAGGAAGGACACGGTGCTGTGGAGAGGGGTACTGTGAAGCAAAGGTGTTTCCCAGTTCTTTTTATTAAGAGAGAGATTGAAGCGGACACATCAACAGAGCATACTGCAAAGGCCACAGAGAGTGGAAGTAATACATGTAATGCACATTAAAGAAAAGTCTGTAATAGTATTAGATACCAAGGGGTTAATGTCGTGCCTGCATTTAAGATCCCCAGATGGAAGGTGCTGCATTATATAGCCAACAAGTCCCAACAAAACTAATTGACTGGGATATAGTAATGCACGCTGGGGGTGGGGAAGTGACTTTGCTACAGTGAAAAATATTCTCCAAATACCCAAGCCATGATACTGGGCGCCTTATAAATGTGATTAGTAGATCTAATCTTTCTGTGCTGGAGCCGGTTGTCAAGAAATGGAGTGCTGCCCAACTCTCTGACTTCAGCAGCTCCCCTGAGTTATAATAGTTCACATTTTAAAAAAAACAACAAAAAACAAGGATTTGGGATGGGCCGTCCTGCTGCAGGGCACAAGCTGATAGGGAGGGATCAGGAGGGAACTTTGTGAGAGAACTGCAGGGTTCATTGCTCCTTCTCCGGGACCGGCCATGTGGGAGGCTGGATTTTGGACTAGATGGGCAATGGGATTTGATCTTAGTATGTCAATCCCAGTATTGCTTGCTTGCTTACTACCTATCTGTCTGTCTGTCTGCAGGTCTGGCTGGCTGCAGATCTCTCTCTCTGTCCTCTTATTTGTCCTCTTGGATATGTGCTGTTTTTGTCTGTCTCCCATGCGCGCTTTCCAGCAAAGATGGGAACAGCACTGTGGCTCTCATTAAAGCTTCAAGAATGTGTATAGTCATGGCAAACAATAAAACCACAGAGGGGATAGAGGCAGCAGAAGAATGCCGCCTCTGTCACACTGGGAGGAGATGCTTTTGAACGGCTCAGCTCTTTGAGAGGGGGTTGTGGAGGAAGGAAAGCACCTGAGAACTGAGGGAAGGAGGTGGGGAAGGAGGGGAACAGCAGTGGGAGAGGAGGCGGCGGCACTGGAAACCCTTGACTATCCTTGGACAGAGGGTCCACTTGTTCCCAAGTCCGTTAGCATGAGATGCCCTTCCTCTAGGGCCCGAGATGCAGAAGGGTCTGAGCTTCCCTTGCTAACTCGGTGCCGTGGATGCTGGCACTTTCTGGAAATCTACCACAGAGGCAAGGGGACTGTATTTTGCTAAAGGCACAACGAAGCCTCACTGATTTTCAGGAAACTTATGGCCAGTTTTCAAACCAGACAGGTGTCTAACCTTGCAAACTGGCACTTAGTGGGGTCCTCAGAGGCACCTATGCAGGGGAGGCACCTACAGTCCATCTATTATTCCCATGGGCTGAGGCCTGTAACTTGCTTAGGAAACTTCTGAAAATCCCACAAGGGCTCTTAGGGCATTTTTAGACACCCAATTTTCTTTTGAAAATCGGGCCCTAAGTCACCCAAGTAACTCAGCTGCCTTTGATACGTTTGCCCACGATTTTTAGAAGGGCTCATCCCCTGAGTCTGGGGACGGGTTGGGAGAGGAAACCAGCTCCATTTCAGGCCCCGCGAGAGCTGAGCGCGTTGGGTGCTGAAGGGTTGTGAAAATCTGGCTACTCCTGTCGCTATGAGAGCATCTGGGTGCAGAGAGCTCTGAAAATCTGTCTCTGAGCCAAAGGCAGACGGGAGCTCGCCATCCTGATACAACTTCTTTGTCGGCAGAAGTTAAGCAACTGCGTCCTGCACCGCCTCCTCACCACACCCCTCTCTGAAAAGTCCCCTGGGATGAGCAAACCCCAAAGAGGATCTGCATAAGGGGGAATGAAAGTGTCTCCAAGGCACAGGAGTCTCGGGCAGCCATTCAAATGTTTTCATTGTCTGCCCCTTGTCCAGATGCCAGTAAAACCCTGGTGCAGAAAGAAAGAGCAAGAGAGAAAGAAATCACTGATCCACCAACTTCAATGCTCTCCTAATAAAAAGAGGAATGTAGGGAACAGTGGAGCCTTGATGCTTTCGTGCCAGTGGTTCGGTGAGTGATAAAAGGCAGAGTTAAGTGTCTGTAGCCCATGCCTTGAAATCTTGGACCTGGGAGAGCAATGTGTTTTGGGCAGAGGGGCGAGAAACGGAGGGGTCGAGGTGGATGGGGTGTGTGTGGGAGGGAGAGGGTGTGGAAAGGTAGCTGAGAGAGGAGAGGGCTGGGCGACAACCCCGCTGGAGGGATACTTCCCAACATGGGGAACGATAAGGGGAGGAGAGGTTTTCCCCCCCGGCCCCCACTAGTCCCCTTTCTGGCAGCAATAACCTAGCAGTGGGACATGAGTAATACACATCCCACTGGGGGAGTTAGATCAAAGGCAGTGAAGTAGATACAAGAGGTTTCTGCTTCACAGACCAGAGAAGCTGCCGTTCAATAGAGCCTTTGTTACCCAGGCTCTCCAGAGTTGGGGCTGGAGAAATACCTGACCCCCTCCCCACCCCAGCCCTGTGGTGCTGAACCGTTGCAAGTATGCTAGGGAACAGCAGCCGCTTGGTCGCTGGTGGGGAGGGAGACAGAGAAGCCGCGGCAGGCAGGGGAGGAGGGATCAGCGGCTTCAAAAATAAGTCGGGGCGAGTTGGACGCGGCTCAGCTCTCCGAGGCCGGCCAACGGCAGGAGGCACGGAGTGGGGATCGGGACATGTGGCGCTCCCAGAAAACTCATGTGGCAGGGAGCATCCGTCCGGGAACGCCGGAGGTTTGATAGCGGTGGAGAGGGCAGCTCGAGGTGGCGTGGGCCGGGAGGAGGACGGCAATGCCTAGCCCAGCCTTCCTTGCTGGCAGGGTGGGTGGTGGGAGACTGGGGTCCGCATTCAAGGCCTGCACCAGGCCAGCTGGCTCAGCGTGCTCTCTTCATGGCACGGATGTCGCTCTGCCAAAAGTGAGGTCACGGCCGGCTCTGAGCCTTCGACAATGCCACGTCTCTTCAGTCCTGTCTCTGCTGGGGGCTCGGGTGTCTGATTAGGGCTTGGCGCAGATGGCTAGGGTGCAAGGGGCAGATGCAGGAGAGGGGGGAGCTTTGGAGGATGAGCGAAAGGGTCTGGGATGGTGTTTAACCTCTTCCGATGCTTGCACCTTGCTATTTGCATCTGTGTGGATCCTGGGGCATGGGGGTGGGAAATGGAGGGATGGGATGGCAGGGCTCTGTCCTTCCTCGCCTTCTCTGTGGCGCGCGGCTTAGCGCCAGCATGAAGCCAGAAGGGGCTGGACTGGTGGCTCTGAGTATAGCCCGGGTGAGTTGTTTCAAGGTGGTTTTCAGTGCCAACAAGAGAAGGTGATGGGCACAGCAGGTTCCTTTAATACCCTCCCCACTCCGGGTGGTTGACCGAGAAGACAGTGCAATGTGCTCTGCTGCCATCTCAAGAGGAGAGCGGTGGGCCGAGGAAGAAAGGACAGGGTGAAGCAAAAGGCATTGGCAAACCACCTGGTCCGCTCCAGTGCTTGCTCCCTTCATGCCTTGGAGAGGGCTTGCCTGGAGGTGGTTTCTTGAAGGGCACTTCATGCTGGTGTGCAAAAGCACCTGGCTTTAATTCTGCTCCCGCTCGGCTCATTGGAAAACCGGGCTGTACTTTAGAGTGAATTCCCAATGTCCATCCACGTGGCATCGTGATAGCATGCAGGTGCCGGCAGACAGAGCGCAGGTTTCCATGAAAGAGCATGAGCACAGGGTATCAGTATGCCCACTGGCACGCGGTCACGTAGATGGGCACACAGTATGCATGTCCAGTGCATGGCGATCTAGGACAATGCAGGTGTCATACTGGTCCTGTATAGATAATTTACCATGCTGACAGCATATGTACCCAATGTCCATCTAGCCCTACGCAGGTGGCATTTGCATGGACGTTCTAGCAACCCGTATTAAATATCGTACAGCAAGCGTATCCCCGTAGGACTACAGGAGGCAGGCAGGCATTTTCCTTTGGACCCATTTTTGATGGCTAAAAGAGAAAGGATCTTGGCACATAACATTACAGAGCTATCTGTGTGCTTCACTAGCTTGGTTTATAGGTCAAAGTCATGTGTACTGTTATTATAAACTGCAGGGCGCGAGATTTTACAGCTTCTAAACTTGCTTACTGTATAGTTTTAGAGAAATTAAATTTCCCAAGGATTCTTACTAGGGCAACAAGAAGGGGAATTTCTTGGTCTCAAAAGCAGCGCTGACCTCATCAGATCCTGGTAATTAGCGCTCAGTGTTCCTGAATGAATGTGAGCGAGAGCTGTGTTTGTACAGGAAAATGCAGGCAGCCGTGCTGATCTGGTGTAACCTGGGGGGCTCTGGTGGCTTCAGGAGAGTTTCTCCAGCCAGCACCAAGCGTAGGGTGCGGAGGCTCTTGCTAAGGAGCGGGGGCTGTATCCAGGACCAGAGAGAACGGCTGAGAGTTTCTCTTTTATTCCTCTCCTGTGAAAACGCTTCAC
>NW_017729019.1:7977147-7986094 GCF_001723915.1 Gavialis gangeticus | reverse complement strand
CAGGAAAATGCAGGCAGCCGTGCTGATCTGGTGTAACCTGGGGGGCTCTGGTGGCTTCAGGAGAGTTTCTCCAGCCAGCACCAAGCGTAGGGTGCGGAGGCTCTTGCTAAGGAGCAGGGGCTGTATCCAGGACCAGAGAGAACGGCTGAGAGTTTCTCTTTTATTCCTCTCCTGTGAAAATGCTTCACCTTGTCCTGAGACATCTCTGATCGAGTGCAGAGAGGTTTCTTTGCAGAGGCATCTGAGTCAACCATCAACTCGCGAGACAGAGCGAGGTGGGAGTGGTGAGCGGACTCGGTGCCAAAGCCTTTTTCTTCCTTTGTTCTGCAGCCTACAAAGAAAGTTTTGTTTTGCGCACCTTTCAGAGAGGTGTGGTATTTGTTATTCATTTATTTCTGCAGAAAAGGCGGCTTCAAGGGAAGGAATATACTCCCAGCCTTGGAGATGAAAGGCAGGACTCCTGTTGTGGGGTGGGGAGGCTTCTTTCAAGCTCTGCCACTGACTCATTGTGGGACTGTACCCATGTCCCTTAACAGCTGCAAAGCCAGATTTCCAAAGGAACTCGGGGACAGATTTCCTGGGTTTTAGCACCAACAATTTAAGTACCGTAATTGCCTTGTTTGCTAAAGAGAACTGATCTTACTTACCCCTGGACTGTTCTCAAATGAAAGTGGCTGCGAAGCATAACTACACCAGACTGGCCTGATTTTTCAGCTGCTGTCTTTTCCTTGAACTGAGAGGACCTACTCAGGATCCGACGTGGCGTTTATCAAATGCTTTGCAAGCCTCAGAAGGTGCATTGAATGTGGCTGGCTGAGAGCGAGGACTTAGCAGGGCGCGTAGAACATTTTGATGTGAGATAATGAGCAGAAAAGAGATGATGTAGACCAAGGTGCTTCAGGCTCCACGGAGCTGCTCCCTGGGAGGCCAGTCCTGGCAGTGCTGCCATTGATTTTAGTGAGAATGGGGCTGCGTCTCTCTGCTGGAAGTCCCTGCCGCCCTCAGCTCTCCAGCCTCTGGCGGCACTTGCAGCAGGGAAGGCAGAGGGGCTGCGGGGCTCCCCTGCTGCTTTGCATCTTCACATGCCAGTGGTGGGCTGGGTCCTCATCTCATGTGCAGGGGGGCAAACCAGGAGGAACTCCACGGCAGTGAATGGGACCCGACTGCGTGAGCAAGGGGAGACGCAGGCTTGATAGCCAGAGGCTGAATAGGGGATTCCCATGCTCTGATGCCCTCATTAGGGAGGTGTCCCATGTTTAGAGCCTTCTGCGTGTATAGGAAGGAGGGCGCTGCTGACTTTACTTATAAAAACACAGTGTTGCTCCTGTTAGCTTGCAGGAGTGTGGAGAGGGGAGGAAGACTGCGCCAAGTGCCACCTCCCTGATCCTCTCCTTTATGAGTTTTAAACTCCACTGGCCACAAAGGAGCTACTCCTGGGTTACCCCAATGTGAGAGGAGACTCAGCCCTGGCACTGCTGTCCGTAAAGCCAGCAAAGCTCCAGCTGCAAAACCTTTCCTGCTGGAGTCGGGGGTAGATACCTTCAAACTGGAACGGCTTTTTGGCTAAGATCAAGCGAGACAGGGGGCATCTGAACCCCAAGGCCTCTGGGCCTCGGGCTTGCACGTAGGATGTCTGCCTGGATTTGGGGAGTATCCAAAGCCCAAGACTGATGGGTCTGGGAGGGGAGGATACTTGCCCAGCAGCAAGCTATGCTCAGCTTTGCTCAGTTGAATTTTGGAACTTGACTATTGGGCTGTGCCCAGTTGAATCTGGAACTGGTTTGGGCCTGGAAGTTAAATACAACCCCTCCCCCCCAAAAAAAACCAACCCCCACCCCAACGACAAGACAAACAAACCCAAAAACCAAAACCAAACCCTTCAGACTGGAACGTAGAAAGTACTGGGTAAAAAGGGGTGGGGAGGTCTCAAGGTGGCAGCTGTATAGTGAGGTATTCAGGTTGTAGCCATATTCGTCTAGAGGCAAAAGGAATCGGGACTCATGGTAGAGGTGATATCTTTTATTAGACCACCTAGATGTTTGCAAAAAAACCTTCCGAGTCTTTTGAAAGCTGCAGCACTTGCAAACGCTTGGGAGCAAGTTCCTTCCTCAGTCCCACCGCCCTCGCTCTGGAGGACCCGCTGCCTTTGGTGACTCCTGATGTACAGGGCAGAACAAGGACCCAAGCACAGCCTTTCAAGTCATGGGCTGGCTCTAGTTTGTATCCTTTAGAAACACTGATATTCAGATGCAATACAGCCTGGGTTTTTGCAGGCCCCTCAAGGAAGGCTTGTTCTTCCTGTAGGAACAGGAATGGGCTAGCAGTACTTTGATTTCCCCTCTGGCTTTAGCTAAGGAGCAGCAAGTGCTCCTGCTAAAGGCTCTGAGTTTGCCTTCCTTATGCAGCACGCTCAGTTTTATATAAGCATTGATGCTCAGGCCACCAAACTCATCTCAGAGAGAGCCCACGCAAGACAGGGGGAACAGCAGTCGGGGAAGGCTCCTGGCAGACCAGCGGCTGCATTTTGAAGTGGGAAGATGACTGTGTGGCATAGCTGGAACTAAATTAAAATTTCCTTGGGAACCCTTGAAGTCTGGGAAGTCAGAGACAAAGTCCAGGTGGCCCTGGCCTGGAGTCACTGGGAGAGTTTTTTCTTTGTTTTCCCCTTTCCCTCTTTCTTTGTGTTTCCCTAAAGACTGCTGGCTTATCCTCCGTAAGCCCTCTGCTGTGGTCTATGGCTTTTTATTCCTATGTGATTGCTTTTCCTAACTCATGTAGGGCTAAAAGCCATGGGCTACACAGAGGATGACTCCACCTTCTCAGGCACCTCTACAAGCTGCACGGATTCCTGATCCCTTTTTAATCACCCATATTTATTTGGTAACAAATAGCGAGTGAAAGGGGGCATTGAAGCCTTGCACGGCCTTGAAGGTTTAGCAGGACAAACGGGGCGGGAGGGTGGTTAGCAAAGAGAGGGACAAAGGAGGGGGCATGGGGGGGTGTCGGCCTTTCAGAGCCCTTCCTCCCCATTCAGAGCTGAAAGGCTGCTTTGGTGCGTCCGGTGCTGCACGGCTACTGTAAGAAGTGTGTGGGGGGGGTGCTTTGAGTTTCTTTTTTAGTGCTGAGCTGTTCTCACACAGTTCAAAGCTCCCCCACCTGCAGCCCTCCAGAACAAAAGTGTCAGGCGGAGACCAAGGCCATTTCCTAGGGAGACAGAGTGCTGATTAACTAGATACTCCGAAATAGCCACCAGGTAATTACAGAAGCCCTTTCTTTTCTATTGTCGCCTTTCTTTAGCAGGGTCCCACAGGTGTCTGAGAAAGGACTGGGCCCACCCAACCCCTTTTTACTTTGGTTCCAGCTTGAACCCAAATCCCCACCCCCCACTCTTCCCTCCCACCCCATCCTTTCTGCACTTCCAGAGCTGGGAGGGGGGTGCCGCAAGCTAGATCTGACCTCGGATGCTGCATGCTGGCATAGCTGTGTTACCCTCCGTGGAGCCAAGCCAGTTTGTCCCAGCCTCGTCTGTGCAGCTGCAGCTAATGTCGAGTCTTAAAGAAATTAGTAGCAGAGGGGCTTGAGGAAGATGGTGATAATCGTGCAGCAAAGCTGCTGTGACCCTCACTTTGCTAATCCACAGACCCCGTCATCCTGCTGCACAAAACCTGGCAGGGCCTTGCCCAGCTTCTTGGCTCAGGCGGAGCAGTGAGATTATGCTGTGGCGAGGTCTCATACAGTCAGACTTTATTATAACCACCAGCACATCTGATCCAACAGCAAGAAAACAAACCCAGTACTATCAAGCCAGCAGATTTCTAAGTCATGGCTTATATTCCCCCCCCTCTGAAATCATAAGATTGGTTTAAAAAAGAAAAAAAAAAATCAATTGATTTTTCTATAAAAGCAATTGTTCTATTCTTTTTTGCCATCTGGATTTGGACTTTAGGGGGCACATTTTTAAGTGACTACAAAATTGAAAGCCGAGAGAGAGGGGCTCTCGTAGAACCCAAACGGACTGGACTAGAGGCAGGAATCGCCCTGTGAAACCCCCTTGAAGTGGGTAACGGAGGAGACCAGATGATTAGATTATTGGGATGTCCCTTGTGGCCTCAGAAATCTATGGTGTAGCTGTGGAAAAGATTTACAAAGAGTGAACAAAAAGAGATAATTATTTGTACTGTAGAGGTCATTGCGCTGATGTATGTGCCTATACACACGTATGTCTCTCACAAATAATACCTGCATGCTGTGCGTGTGTATATATAAAAATAAAATGTATGTATGTATGTATGTATACGCACACGCGCACACACGTTTTAAATAAAGACGCGGGCACGCATCATACCTGTCTGTATCTATTTATGTCTGTCTGTTGCTGCTGAAACGCGTGTGACGTACATCTGCATTTGTAGGCAGGCAGACGCTGCGGGCTGTGGCAAAGAGCTGTCCGCCTCGGGCTCTGTCAGACCCAGCCCTTTAGGAGGCGAGCGCGCTCAGCTCCCACGCAGACCACCCTGACCGTGAGCCCTCCTGGCCTAATGCCATCTGTGAAGTTCATGCCCTACACCTGTTCCTCCGATTGTGTTGCTGGCTAGCAGTGAAGGGGCAGGGCTTCGATGGTCAATGCCGGATAGCTGGGATAATTAACAAGCAATAATGGGGAGGCAAGAAAGAAAAAAAACAGAACCCATTTAACTGGGGTTTTTTTTTTGGTTTTTTTTTTTGGAGGGGGGGGTTTGCAAGCCAAAATGTTTTGTTGTGCTGGGAACGTAATGAGCAAAATCCCTCTTTGCTGCTAATGGTACATGAACCGATCTTGAACTGTGGCGACTCTCCGGTGGAATGCGCAGCCCCGGGATCGCCGCGCTGCTCCTGAATGAATCCTAATGAATGTCTGCAGCGGGGCCCCCCACGCGCTCGCAGGGCGGAGGGATTGAAACGGGGAGCCTTGCTGAAAGGGCCCGGCGCTGGCCCAGGACTCCAGCTCCCCCCTGCACTCTACCTGCGAATCCTGATTAGCTTCAGTCATCTCCAGTAATTGTAGTGCTTCGTTCCGCAGCTAATCCAACAGCCCGGCTGGGTTAATTTGTATCTTTGTTTCATGAATATGGAGCACGCAACATGCCACCTTCATAATCAGGATGCAGAGAAACTGGCACTTGTTTATAGGCACAAATTTTAAGTGGCAATTGCTTCTCATTGTCAACAGGCTTCAAGAGATTGCAGAGAAACTCAAATATCCAAATTGAAACGGCAGCAGCTCCCATTAATATTTCGGTGGCTGTCGGGCAAAGCCGCTGAGAACAAGATTATTGGCAACCTGTCTGCCAAACGCAGGCTAGATACTCGTCCCCTGGGATTTGCTTTGACTACCCTTTATGCTATTGATTTTTCTTTTAGCAAAGCAGGCGCTTAAAAAAAGAGCAAGGGAGTGAAAGAAGCGCATAGCAACCTGCATTTCTTCAGCGCGGCATTCGACAGGAGCCCAGATGGTGCGAGAGCTGGGTATGCACACTTGTCACGGCCTCTCTCCATCAAAAACAAATGGATCGAGGGCCAAGAGCTGCCTACAAAGTCTCTTGCTTGGGCATTTTTCCAGACTGGATATTTCCTTGAGTAAGCTGAGACAGGGTCCAAACCCCAAGTCTGAGGAGGCCTTAGGTGGAGAGTATCGGTTTTCCACCCTATTCAGTCGGGAAAGGCTATGCTGATCATCTAATCTGCCCTCCCGCATATCATGGGCCAGAGGATTGCACTCGGCATCTCAAGAACCAAGCACTAGTTGAATCCATCTTTCAGCTCTGGAGTATCGTTGTCCATCTCTGCCATTGGGCCGATGCAGATTTCCAGCCATCCAAAATATCAGTGGTGTTTGGACTGGCAGCTTAGATTCATACCCATCCCTCCCGGAAGTGGGGCTGGCCCCGGGGGAATCTCGGAGTAGAAGGTCGTGGCCCACAACCGCAGGCAAACATCTGGGTCCTGGTCTTCCAGGGCTTCACTTAAAATCAATAGCATTGATGTCCATGGCTCTGAACGCAGCCGTGGGAGATAGCGGGTTTCTGCCTCCCCTATAATCCAGCTGCCTAAAATATGAGGCATCAAAGCTTCCTAGCTAATCCTACTGGCACAGTTATCAAATAATCACCAGCTACATGCAACAGGTGATGGGATTGATAAACGCAAGGCAGTATTTTCCAAGCAGGCTAGTGGACTTAGACACATACCTGCCAAAGCCTTGAACAGAAGATGCATCTCAGTCCCTTGGACTGAGTTGTAAATCTCATCCTCAATAAGAGGGGACTGCTGAAAAGTTCAAGGCACGTTTTTGTTTCCCCTTCCAGCTTGCGGCTGTTATAATCGCTCTGCCTCCCACCCTGCAAAGACACCGAGACAGGCAGATTATCCCAGTAATGTCCATTCCTTTCAGAGCTCCCGGGAGCTGAAGAGGAGAGCTCATCAAGTGACCATGTAATTACCAGTGAGGGCTGGAATTTAGGGAGTGAGGCATCTGACTCCCATTGACTTTCAATGGGAATCAGGTGCGTAATGCCCTAAATCCCAGCCAATACTCATTGCGAGCTGGATGCCGGGTGGGTGCGCGTGGCCCTGCAGGGTGATAAGGCGAGGCCCCTGTGTTTCAGTATAGACAGCCCACGTTATAGGTAGCTGCCCACGAGCGGTTTGCACAGGGCAGCTCTGACTTTGTTATTCCCTCTGCCTCTGGGCAGCAATAAGCAGAAACTTGGCTTCGCACTTTTCGCCCCAGATGCCAGCCAGGACGGCCGGGTGGGGAGTCTGTCGCAGGGCATCTCCACTGCAGAGCACAGGGAGAGCCTGCTTGAATGTTCACACCCATGCAATTGGCCTTACACTGGCAGAAAAAAGGAGTCCAATATAGCTGATGCCTGAACTGGGGTATGGGGATGCCTGTCTGTGTCATGCATCGCTGTCTGCTCCTGGGGCAATATAATTGCCTCCTGCTCGGGGTGCAGGCAAAGCCCTCTCCTGGGGACCAAACAAACTGGGAGCTCTGCAGTCCTCGCTGGGTTGGCTAGCCACATGATAGACAGTCCCCAAAGCAGGGGCAATTTCCCTGGAGAGCATGATAAATGACTCGGGGGAGGGAGCAGCAATTATTTATATTTTAATTACAGCTGGATGATAATGAAGTGAAAAGCTGTTTTTTATTAAAGCCATGGCGTTTGGGTAATGAAGGAAGATACCGCTTCTCCTTCCCCTCAATCACTGCAAGCTCATTTAACTCACATGCAGTTGAAAATGTTGCAGGGAGAGAGATGAAGAAGAAACTGAGTCTTGCTTTGTTGGGTCTCGGTGGGCTGCAGGGAACATTCCCACCTGTGCTAGTTAGCAAAGTCTTCCCATTATCATTGAGGGCCTCATCTATAACTCTCTGAAAGTCAGCAGGGGGGCTTTCCTTTACCTGCAGCAAGCATGAGATCAGGATTCAGGCACACTTACCCTGGTGTGACTGCAGTAGCTTCCCTGGCATGGATTTAGTACAAACTGAGCTGTTTTTTTCAGCCAGGGATTGCATTGGCGCCTGTTAGTTTTGGGGGTCACCAGACACGGCCCGACAAATCTTAGATGGGTTTTTAGCTCCAGGCAGGTAGGTTTACTGTTTCCAGTTTGCTGCTTCTGTGTGAATGGACATAAGTCCAGGGAGAGCCTAGTTTTAACTCCCCTCTGGCCTCATTCTCATTTGCTGGTATAAGTACAATGAGGGCCAAGTTACCTGGCTGTCCAAGTCTCAGTTGTGATGGTCCATCCAGGCTGATCCTGATGCCACCTATCTGCAAGCCTGGGTTCATAGTATTGCTATTATTATTATGCATTTATTTAGTACAGTGACTTTTCAACCAGGGTATTGCAGCACCCTTAGGGTCTTGAGATCCTTTCAAGGGGGCCATGGGGTGCCATGCAAGGTTAGGTGCACAAATGTGATTCATAAAGCATTTCAAATGGGAATCCAGAGTGTTAAAAACACTGTGTCCCGTTGCAGTCTTTCTGAGTTGGTTAACAGAAGAGTTGCTGATATTTTTCTGTAGTTGACAAGAGCTGGCATTTTTTGAGGGGGGCTTTGAGTCTCCTGAGGGGTGCCCTGAGTCTAAAATGGTTGAGAACCGCTGATCACAGTGGGCTCTAAGGCCACAGCTGGGACCAGGGTCTCCTTATGGTAGACCCTGTACATACAGAGCGTAAGGCAGTCCCTGACCCAAAGAGCTTACCATCTGAATCGGCAAGACAGACTGGGTGGGAGAAGGGAGGCATTTTATCTCCTTTGGGGCATGGGGTTGCAGAGAAATTAGGGGCTGGATGTTCTCCGCACTCAGCCCTCGGCGTTTCTGTCTCACCGCAACATCCAGCCGCTCGTTTGACTAGTGGAGTGGGTGCTGAGCTCTTGTGAAAACGTGGCGCCATTTGCCTTGCTAAGTAACTTCACGCCTCTTGAGTTTTCCTCGGACAATTCGTAAGTGGGACAGAAAGGGACAACAAAACGATTTGCTCGGCTCTGATTTCTATGGAGAGATTTGAATCTATCGGTTATACCACGGGATGCCTTTCTTCCCCTTCTGCTTGAAAATGGGTTATTAAGTAACAGGCTACCCCAGCGGTGCTGAGTCAGCCTGAAACTAATGAACACCCTGGCTGGCCATTTGAAATTTATTGCACCTATTAATTACAACCATTAGCTGCAGCCAGTGAAATTTTTATAATGAAGACCCTTGTGACTTTGCCTTCCTAGCAGCAAATTAACTGTGTGGGGGGAAGAATCAATGGGATCAGCATACTTTACAGAAGCAATGTTTTAATTAGCGATTCTCTGCAAACATACAGAGCCAAGAACTAGCTCTCTTGTTCATTATCTCCTCTTAAAGGGAAAGGGCTTCTTTGTGATTTAAGTCTATTCCAGGCTCTGAGGTTT
>NW_017729019.1:7973465-7977053 GCF_001723915.1 Gavialis gangeticus | reverse complement strand
AAATGTGATTTTTTTTTTTTTTTTTTTTTTTTTTTTTTTTTTTAATTTGGGGGATTTTTAATATACAGGTGTTAATTACAGAGGCTGCTCTTAATTGCATTTCACCTTTGGTTGGTTCTCACTGGAGAGCCATCCAGGGCATGTGAAAAAACTAATAATTTCAGATACAGAGTTGGCTCCTATGGTAAAATTAGTCAGCAATACAGCAATGGGTGTACTGAGTGTGGAGAAGCACGTGCACCTATGTGCATGCACTAGTGCACATGTACCACTGTCCTCTCTTGGTTAAGATAATTATAGCTCAACTGTGTGCTATGGGCCCTATAGTGCTAATAGCTGACAATGATAGATGCCCCTTTAATTTGAGCGACAGGGTTTGGCATAGGCAGCTATGAGTCCGTCCCTGTGATTTTCATTAAGGCCACAGTGTGCATTATACTATAGCAGCATCTGAAATCCCAGGTGACTGGATGTGTTCCCAGAGCAAACTTCAGCCCAGACAAATTTGAATCCAGGTCTGTGTTTTCTAGCGTCCACAGGTCCGTGCATCTCTATGTACAAAAAGCAAGAAAACGTTTAACAGGCCTCTATGCCTGGGTGTTGTGTGCAGGGCTCACAGTTACTTAAGAAGCCAGCTTCTTGGGTGCCCATCATGAGACACTGCAAGGGCTCTGTCTAGGTTGTCTCAAGCTGGGTTCTCAAAATCACAGGTCCTTCTTGAAAAACTTTGCTCTGAAAAACAGAGAATCTACATAAAGACAGGGAAAACACTTAACATTTGAGATGAGTTTTTTTTCCCCCGCATTTCCTTACACACTAATTGATTCTCTCCAGGTCCTTCTCTCATGTCCCCAGTGTTTTGGCCCCTTCCAGCAGCAAACCAGTTCGCCAGAAAGTTGTCCTCATCTCACAAATGTTTCACAAAAAAGAAAGAACCGATTTCCATTGCAAATGAACCCATTTCCCAGGAAGAATTGACATGCTGGGAGCCAAGATGTAGCTCTGAAATTCAGAGTGCAAAATGCAAAACTTGACACTTTTCCAATGAGGGAATGAAAAGCTTAAGTTGATTACATTTCTCAGAAAAGCAAAATTGGAGTGGCATAAAAAATTGGCAACAATGACGCCTTCTCTGCCAACCTTTTTCCAGGTCTGCTAAAAGGCTGGTGACACACGACGACAAACCTTTCCTGTCAGTGCCATTTTGCCTTTAGCCGCGTGGAAAACGGGCTCACCTGATTCTTCCTCATGTGAAGCTCAAAACCAACTCTGTTTGACATTTGCCATTTCAAAAGTCACTGTACATGGTGACACAATGATCATGAAGACTCCCGTGGGCCGCGCTGCATTTAGTCCCATGACTTCCAGTGAAGAATAGGCAGTAGGGGCCTGATCCTCCATTGCTGCCACCTTGCTCTGGGGGCGCCACACCTATTTTGCTCAGGAGCAGAGGATAATATAACATGGAAGATCACACGCTAAAGATAAAAATCCTTAGGGCGGTTCTTATCTCAGAGCTTGTCTCCACAGGAAGGTTTTACCAGTTATATCTGTAATTATACTGCGATAGCTCCTGATACAAATGCATTTATTCTGCAATAAGGGTGGCCTTTCTCAGTTGAGTTTAAACCCATTCCAAAGCAGCACCATCTTCGGTACATCAGCCATACTGAAAAAGGTCTTTTTATATGGGAATCAGGACAACAGGGGAATTCCTGAAGTTCCTGCATTGGTTTCAGCACCACCGTAGCTTGTACCAGTATAACTCTCTGTGTGAACAAGCCCCTAGCCCTAGCAGTGCAACGCTGGATGTATTCCTTTGGGCCCCGTTTGCTAGTATCCTGCCCCTGGTGTTATCACTTACATGGCTGTAAAGCAGGTATAACAAGTAATCAGAATCCGCCCTCCAGCCAGGATCTCAGACTGATTTAGCCTTTTTTCTTAAGTCATACTGTGCCTCTGGGGCATGCTTGCAAGGGACTGAGAATTTCTCTACAGGGCAGGTTTTGGTGCCAGCATAGCCACCCTGGCTACTGCTTTGGTACAAATCCCTACACAGGTCACATCGGCGTAAAAAGGGGGCTTGCACTGGTGCATCCTAGTACACCCCTCCTGGGGCAGAAACCCCCGGTGCTGGGGATAATCCTTTAGAGCAATGATTCTGGCGGGACCACACAGTGAGTCAGTGGCAGAGTTGGAAATAAAGCCCGGGAGCTGCGATTCTCAGCCCCTGCTCCAATTGCCTTTTGCCACAAAGCTGCAAGGGACTAAAAAGGAGACTGTGGAAGGTCTGAGCTGGAATAAAGATTTCCCATTTCATCAGCTGGACTTGGCTGGTAAGAATAGCCGTGGCTGAAAAGCAAAACCCAGTGAAATCGGTAATTGCTGGTCTAAGGAATAGGTTCTGTCCAGCTGGTTCAGAAAGACATTTATTAGGGCTCAGAGAAAGTGACATTATTAAAGTGAGCATGCTGATTTCAGACAGCTCCCAATTCATCACGGTGACAGTGACAAACACGGCCCGGGGTGATGCGATTGACTAAAGAGAATTCTCTGGCTTTACATTTTTAATGCTCTCTGCATTTTCTCTGCTGCACGGGGTTTTATCCAAAGGATCTTCTCCCTTGAATAGAAAGGGCAGCGTGGGTCTGTGAAGCATGTCCAGCTCTTGCAAATCAAGCGAGGCTTCTGTCATTGCTACCCAAAGCAGTTCATTTATTTTTTAATTATTCCTTGCTCCTTCAAGATCCTTTTTCTCTCTTTTCAAGAAGAACAGGAGCGTCAGGCTCAGCTGTGCTGCCTCTATTCTTCCAGGCTCGTTCATCATTGTCTGCTTCCTGAATTGGAGGCAGAGGGTCAGTTTAAAAAGCCTCCATGCTACAAGCTTCCCTAAATACATCAATAGCTCCATAATGGAAGTTGGGGTCCTATCACTCAGACCTCCCAGACTCTGATGCTGCTTCTGTGCCTCCGGCTAAATGAGTCTGCCCTGGGGGTACCCAGGAGTGCCGGATGAAGGTACTCCAGTGGTGCTGGGGTGCATGTGTTAAGTGGTGGGGCGGCGGTTAGTCCAGAACTGGAGTGATCCTGCTTTTCAGAAGCAGGGAAAAGGTACCATCCATTTCAGACATGCAGCCCCCTGATGACAACAGCCTGCACATCCTGTAGCCCCTCTCCTGGGAGGGTTCAACGTGCTTTGCAAATGTTTGCAGAGCCCCTTGTGAGGTCTGGTGAGGAATTATCGTCCTCTGTTTAGTAAGAAAAACCTGCCCAAGAGGAGAAGAGTCTTGCCTTAAATGGCTTGCAAGGTGCACTGCTGGAAGAAGAGTGCATTTGCTGGATCTGATATCTCAACTGAGTGCTCGGGACCGGGGAGAGCAATAGTAGCTGCAGGACCCCCTGTTACTAGGTCGACATGCAGATGGGCAAGGCGCTCAACTGGTATCCGGCAAGAGCCCTGAGCAGTGTTTAGGTCTGTCTGCCTTCCTTTCTTCTTCTTCTGGGCGGAGGCTTGATCCTGCTCCCATCAAAGTCTCTTCAAGTTGCCAGTTTGAACAGAAGCAGGATGAGGCCCTGAAGCCGGTTTCT
>NW_017729019.1:7970038-7973390 GCF_001723915.1 Gavialis gangeticus | reverse complement strand
GCAGGGCCCAGGCTGGGGTCACTGGGGATGTTGCCTGGCTCTGCTGTGCAGTGTTTAGGTCTGTCTGCCTTCCTTTCTTCTTCTTCTGGGCGGAGGCTTGATCCTGCTCCCATCAAAGTCTCTTCAAGTTGCCAGTTTGAACAGAAGCAGGATGAGGCCCTGAAGCCGGTTTCTGGTGGAGGGAAGGTTCTCCCTTCATGCATTAGTTGGACTGTGGTCAAAGCCCAGTCGCACAGTCTCTGGGATTTAGTGCTGCCTTGTTGGTCATTACCCGGTTCCTCCAACGCTCTCGCAGGGCCAGAGTCACAGCTGCCAACCTCGGTGGAGCTCGGCCAGGTTACGGCATCTGAGCACTTGGCCCGTTGTCTTCCTGGCTTCCTGCGCCCTGGTCCAAAGTGCATCTGTGTCAAGGGATCGAGCTTCTGCTGCTCTTGGCAGTGGCCCGTGGAGCTGAGCTGCAGGGCGCTGCTGGCAAATACCGGCAGATTGCTAGGCAGGGAGAAGTCAGTTCCTCAGGAACGTCTGTGGCTGTGTTCGAGACCATATGCTAAATGTTTGCTATCTCCAGGGACAACCTGATTAAAATGGGTCTTCATCCTCGTCGAGGTGGCCCTCTGCCTGCAGCAGAGGACTCCGATGCTTTAGTCAGGTTTGCCAGGGCCTTTTTCTGAGCCTCTGGCCCACCGTGCGCAGCAGGACTTTGCAAATGGAAATGCTGGTGGGACAACAGGCACTGATTTTGCCCAGGCGGCTTGTTTCAGGCAAGATCCGCTTTGTGCGTACAGAGACCCAACTTTTTAAAGATGTTTCGGCTGTACGCCTCTGCTGATTTTCTTCCAGACTGCAGTCCTAGCCACGTTTTCAGGCTCGTGGGCAGGATGCTGGAGAAGCCCCGGATGCTGTTCTCGGCTCTGCCGCAAGCCCTGGCGTGACTGGGGAAGCCCCTCGGTTCTTCTGCTTTTCCTTTCACCTTTTGTCTGTGTCCATCAGCAACACCTTGCTGTGTAGCGGCGCTCGGTACAGCCGGCCCGTGGCAGTATTGGTAATAATAAGTAGCTTGTGTGCTAAGTGCAGCTGACCAGGTTTTACAAAATGCAAGGGCTGAATTCATCCCTGGTGTGACCAGAGTCTCTAAAGATTGACACCAGGGGTTCATTTGGCTCTTTAGTCAGGAAAGACAGGTCCACAGCTCTCATGCAAACATTGAACAAAATCAGGCTTTTCACTGATCCATAACCATTTCTTTTGAGCGGGGGCAGCCCAAATGTAAGTGTCCTGTGTTTGTGCCGTGCCCAGCACAAGATGCTCCTGCAGCAATACAAGCAACAAGCACAACAACAGGAACAGCAGTACCGTGCATGGAAAAAAGCTGGAACAGATGATGATCAAAGGGCAGACTGAGCCATCTGGCTTTGTGGTCCAAACTGGAAAGCAGCAGCCATGTTTCAGGTCTTTCCAATGGACCTGCGGTCCTGGCTCACGCTGGGTCAGGGTCTGGTGTCACTGCCCCTATGGATGGAGTAATCTTGTGCTCGATGTGCAGCCCCGTTGGTGGTAGGGTTGGCTGCTTCTCGGGCAGGCCACTTCCCATCTGGACAACAGTGTTGGAATCGGGTCCACCGACTTGTATTTTCATATAGGGCTGGAGACCATCAAAGTCAGTGAAAAGACTCCTATTCCCTTCAGCAGCCTTTGGATCAGACCCCAAATCTAACTGACTTCAGCGGTGTTCATGAAGCCAGGGGTCAGAACCGGGCTCTGAAGCACATGAGCTCACAGTCTCCTCTGCTGGGCTGGCTCCATCTCCTTGATTGTCAGTGAGTTTTCTCCTGCTTCCCCGGGTGGTGAATACCACTCATTTCTGTTGCTCTCGCTTAGCTGCAGTGCAGGAAAACTGCGCAATAATTAGGCAGCAGGTTCATTTCACAGTGACTTCAGCTTTCTACCTCGGCAGGCAGTGTCCCTTGAAATTCCCCTGGAGATGGTGGTGCTAGGGAAGGTTGCCTTTGACACATGCCCACAACTTGCTGCCAAAAAAGGTGTACCTCTGAGACAGTCCCATTTCCAGGACTTGCTTCTGCCAGGTATTATGGGCTGGATTTCGTTTTCCCTGATTCTCTGGGGAAAAGAGCCTTCGCTGATGAAAATCGGTGGAACGGTATTGACTTCTAAATGTCCTCAAAAGACACCCAGCTCGCTCTCTCCTGTATTAATGCTGTGTTGTTGAAATGCTTTTAAATAGTTTAAAAAATGTAACCTCCTGGAGGTCTCCAGGATAACCAGCCTGGGGAAGGACTTTGAGCTGGTGCCGAGCTCACAGAAGATAGAAGCGGAGAGATTCAAACCCCCCTAAAATGTGGGCCAGGACCAGGGCTGATGCTAAGGTCCATCTCCAGCGCTGAGTGGAGGTATTTCAGTGCAGAAATTTTCTACCTTTGCAGAAGTATTGTTTGATGCAAATGCTGAGCCCGTTCTGATGCCCAAGGAGCCAGATGCATACCTCCTAGCAGCACCTGAGAGGGTGCAGGTGACCCCAGCAGGGCCCAGTGGGCATCTCTCCGTTCACTTCCATGGCAGCTGGGTCAGGATTTGTTCCATTGTCTGTAACGGGTTCCCTGGGTATGATCCCCTTCTCCCTTCCACCAGTGTAACTCAGCAGTAACTGAGGTTGGTGCAGTGCCGTTGGCCTAAGGGGATGCATGCTGTTGTCTGCATCAGGCCCACTGTCCTGCTACAAATGCAGGGCTCACGACACTATCCCCAGATCTCTCTTCCCGCGCCGGTTTCCATGACTCGCAGACCCATTCTGCAAAGCACTCCTCTCTCACACGGGGCTTGCACGGAGAGGGGGAGCTGCACGTCTAGCACTCGGGCAGCGTCCTGCCCAGTGTCACTTTGGTCTCCATCAGCTGTTACCTCAGAAAACCTTTTCTCAGGCATACGATAAAAAGCAGCATCAGAAAGAGGGATGCGCAGACCTGCCGCGACTGAGCACAGAAGATTCATTAAGGCATGTGTTGTCATGGTTCGTGAGCTCCAGAGGTAGCCGCATTTAATTTGGGAGCCTGCTAGACAGGTGCACAGAAGGCTGTTAAATGATAGGGGAGGGAGGGGGCGAAGGCAGGAGTGTATTAAATGGGCCACATCCCTCTGTTGCCATCTGCTTTATATTAGCGAGCCGGGCGTTCTCTGAAAAGACAAGGTCAGCCCAGAGCGGAGAGGATAAAGCCAGCCCCAGCAGGTAATTGCGACCCAGTTCCCAGGTTACCGGATGGGAGTGATGCAGTTTTCATCGCCCCGTAGCGCTGACTGTGCCGCAGGCGAAGGGGTTTCATGAATACGCATTGGCGGC
>NW_017729019.1:7954558-7965038 GCF_001723915.1 Gavialis gangeticus | reverse complement strand
CAGCAGGTAATTGCGACCCAGTTCCCAGGTTACCGGATGGGAGTGATGCAGTTTTCATCGCCCCGTAGCGCTGACTGTGCCGCAGGCGAAGGGGTTTCATGAATACGCATTGGCGGTGTTTGAAGTCCGGAGGTCACGCGTCCCTTCGGGCCTCGAGGGGCTTTGCAGTGCCCCCCAGTGCCAGCTGAGACACTGAAAAGCAACCGCTCCGAATGGGATTTGAGTTGCCGTCTCTCTGTTTCATCCTGCGGCGGTAATTGCCAGTGCGGGATGTTTTGCAGCCATGGGGCCTGGCCACGGCTGTCAGATAAGCCGCTGGGCTTTGTTTAAAGAAATATATTTACCCTTTCCCCTCCTTTGGGCCATATCCTGCTCTCAGTCCATGTCATTACTCTGTATTCGGCATGGCCCTGACCCAGTGAAATGCTTAGGCACACGATAAAAAGAGCAGTTAGTAGGTACGTGCTAATGTGCCTTGGGGGATAGGGATGTAAGAGCAGGAATTCGTCCTGTTGGTTCAGCTTCTTTCATGGAGTGAAAAGCGACTTCCCTGCTTTTCTTCTAAAGCCTCCCCTGCATATTAGAGACGGGCCCAGGGCTGAACTTCAGCAGTGGTGCAGGGTGTTTGGACCAGGCTGGTGTTGATTAGCAGCCCTCTAGCAGCAGGGAGTATGAGTTGCTGCTAATCGTGGTTGGTACTTGATTCTCTGGTGCTGACACCAATGTTGCATTTTCCACTGCTCAGTCCAAAAGCTTGGATGAATCGCCTCATCCCCATTTTGCAGATGGGCAAGCTGAGGCGCGGAAGGTCTAAGCGACTCACGCAGGTTCACAAAGCAATTTAGTGGCAGAATTGGGAAGAACACCTCAAAGGCCAGGTTCTCACCCCTGTGTTTTATATGCTGGACAACCCTCCTTCCACACTGGGCAGGGTGCAAGGTGTCTGCTGAAGCTTCCTTCAGGACATTTAGCCATACAAGCCACGATTCCCGCTTTGTAACATGTATTATTGCAGCCACCCTTTCAGGAGGCAGAACTAGAGTCAGCCATTTGCAAAATGTACAAAGGCTAAGAACTAAAATACAAGGAAATTAAAGGTAGGTTGGGCGTTAGTTGACACTTTGGGTTTTTGTTGCTGCCGTTGTTGCTGTAACTTTAAAAACAGGCATTAATTTGCATAATTACATTTTGCAGCTGCTGGAGCTGCAAGTCCATAATGCAGGGTGTGCTTTGGGGCATTATTTTATGCACTGCAAACGGACCCAGAGACACTGAGCTGTGCTATCAGCTGCTTCTCCTTGTGCGGTAACTGCTGTTGCTGTGTATATATTGGTAAGCTTGGTTAGACCATCCTAAATGAGCCTAAGCTTGGGGTCACTATAATGCACATTAGCCTAGCAGACTGTGCAAGCTGTCTACGTTTCTGTCCCTGCTGGAACAGCAATTCATAGGCTTCTTTGCAAGGGCTTGTGTTTGGCTCAATCCCCTCGTCCTTGTTGCTGGAAAGGGAACTTTGGAGCAGGTGGCTGGGGGCCTCTGACAGTGGGGAGGGTGGGCGGACGCTGCTGGGGGCGTTGCGTGTATCAGGTGGCTGGGATCTGTTCTGCACGTGGAAGTAGCGACCGCCCGTTTCTTCCACTTGCCCTCCGAGCGATTGCTAGGGATTGCTCTGATTTCACAAGCCTTCTCTTTGTCTTTCCTTGCCCCGTCCCTGTCTAGGACTCCTGTGGATGCCTCTGGGTGTAGCCTGCCTTTGGTGATGCCCCAGTTCACCTTCGCTTGCTTTTGTGGACTTCATGGCTTCTGCAAGATGAAGAGGAAAAAAGACGAGCCCAGCGCAGAGCAGGAGACGTCTGTGTGAGCGGAAGGGAAACCTCGCCCTGCGTGTATCACGCTCGTCCCGGTGCCGCACCACAGGAGCCCAGCTCTGGCTTTCCCTTGGTAGGATGCTCGTACTCTTTGATTAGGTCCCTACCCTGGAGGGAAAGGGGCTTCTGCTTGCTCTTCTCTGATCTCTGTAGGCATGAGCTCCCACCCAGATGGGTCCCCAACACATCTGTGCCCCTCGCTCCCCTGCTACATTGGCGACAGAGCTATAAGTGGGAAGAAAACCGTGTACGTGCTAGGCCAGAGGACCAGCCTGTTGATCTCCTAAGGGCCAGGCTGTCAGCACTCAAAGCTGGAAGCAGTCATGGTCTACCCTAGGACAGCCTGTCTTTGTCCCCTCAAGTGCGTGGGCCACGCAAGAGGTCCCTGAATTGACACCTGCTTCTAGTTAATGGGAGTGCAGAGCTGGAGTTTTGTCTGGAAGGTGTTCGGGTGCCTAAGACCCGGTGAAGTCATAGTTTCATAGTTTCTAGGGTCGGAAGGGACCTGAGCAGATCATCTAGTCCAACCCCCTGCCATGGCAGGAAGAGCACTGGGGTCAAATGACCCCAATAAGGTGGTCATCCAACCTCCTCTTAAAAACCTCCAGGGTGGGAGCCTGCATTAGAAAGTCATTAGAAAGCAGGTGCCTAAATGCCTGTAATTAGTTGGCCCTCAGTCCTGCAGGCTATGTGGCAGCAGCTCATGCTTTTAGCATTAAGGGCCTGGGTTTAAAGTGCCCTCCTAAAGTCCTGCATGCTCCACAGGCTCCTGGACCTGAAAATAGTCCACAGCACTTGTTGGTCTCTGGCCAGGCTGCAGGCTGGCTACGTAGCTGCACTGAGCGGCACAGTGAATTAGTCCAGGTACGGTGCAGCATGAATGCGGCTCCGCGCAACATCGTGCTGTGTCCTCTCAGCAGATGCTACCGGGGCCAGCCCAGGACTGATTTCTCCAATGCAGAGTAAATGTTTCACTCCCAGGGGGTCCTTGGAGGTGCTGGGACACAGCCCTGAAAAGCAGGACAGTCACTTGCCCAGTTACACGACACCTTTTGCAGCTGAGCAGATGCAGTTTCCTCCTCTTCCCCCTGTGAAACACTCCCACCGGCTCAAGCAAGGGGAAGGCCACTCCCGGGGCGAAGCTGAGGTCTGGTTCCCGTGGTAAAGGGAAAGATGACCCGGCTCCAACCACAGTCCTCTAATCATAGCACACGGCTCTGTGGAGATGCTGCAGCCACAGCTGGGGTGGGCAAGGGGAGAGGGAGTCTGGCTCCATGCTCCCAAAGGGGCTAGCTTGTCCTGCGCCGCCCTCCTGATGGATCAGCTCAGGAAGATGTCCCAGCAGGAGGAGGTGAGCCTGGGGTGTGAGCGATGGGCTTTCTCGGGACTGTCAGGTGCAGGCTGGGGAGACGCAGGGAGAGCTGCTTCATCTGCTCTGATACGCTTATCTTGCAGCTTCTCTCATTTTCTTTCTCTTCCATCTTTGTCCCCAGAGACTCGCCTGGCGAGGAAAATGCCGAAGCTCAGACTTGACCTTACAGAAGAGACGCACGCAGGCGTTATCCTGGGCGGCGTGCTGGTTCCACGCGGCCTGAGTGCCCACGGCTGTGCCGGGAAGGGGGAACGGCTGCCCCCGTGCTGGGCTCACGAGCGCGCTGCCCTCGGCCCACTCTAGTAAGTCCTCGTGGACACTTCCTGGAGCAGACTTTAAAATCAAGGACCAAATCTTGCCCTTGGCTCCCCCCAGTGTAACTGTAGAGCAGGATTGGGCTCCTGGTTTTAAATCGCTTCTCTGCTGACAGGACAAACAAGCTGCCTTTCCCCCCCACTTTTATTTTAGAAACCCTCAAGCAAACGTCTGTGTCCATGAGCACCCGTCCCCCGCGTCTCTGGGACGTCGCATGCTCCAGCCGCCCGCGCTGAGCAGCCGTCCGGAGGTGCGAGGGCACCAGGCTCTGATTCTGCTCCCTCCAACTGTGCCAATCTGGAGTTTCTCCGATGAAATCTGTGGAGCAAGCCCGGTGTGGGACTCGCGCCCCTCCTGGGTGTATGCTCGTGGTTGTGCTGGATTTGCCCGTGGCCCTCTTTCTGTAATGGGCCAAAGCCCAAATCCCTGAATGCTGCAGGGCAGGGAGTTTGGAACCGGCCCCGGCTCCAAGCTCGGGAGCTCACGCTTGTCTCTAGCACGCGCGTGTGTTCTCCAAAGCAGCGGCTTTCGGGTTTTTCCCCTTTCCCAGCCTGGAGCCTTCTTCCAACCCGGCTGGGATCTGGATGGGGCCCTCTTCCTGTTTAGTGACATGGAAAAGGCAAGGATGGCCGTGCCCTCCTGGGGCCTGTTCCCCGTCGCCTCCAGGATCAGAGCCCCCAGGGAGAGAGCCTGTGCTCTGCCGGGATTGGTGTGGGGGGTGGTCTGGTCCAAAGCATGAAGCTTCGTTCCTGGCATGGCCTCATCCTCTCCAGGGATAGCCATTAGCTCAGCAGTGCTGCTGTGTCAAAGATTGCCCTTTTCCCCCTCCCTGCCTGTCTGGACATCCTTCCTACTTACTCTTGAAGCCATATGGAAACTCCCTGGGTGTCGTGCCTTTCAGGAAGCGTTGCAGACAGACTCCTTTCCCCGCCCCACCGAAACGAGCCCCTGTGCTAGGTGCTCCCAGAAAGCAGGACTACTCCCTCCTCCTTGAGTCAAGGCCCTTGACGTCAATGGGATCGTTCCCTTCAATCCCAGTGAGCTCTAAATCGGGCCTTTGGACCTCCTGCCGTCCGACAGTAATGCTGGAGATGGGCTTGTTCCCACCCCCACTACTCCAACCCCCTTCTGGCCCTGAAAGTCTAGATGCAGATTTCGTCACTCAGGCTCAGCACTACTTAATTCAGCATCCTTAACTCCTTGGCTGCCATCAGCAAAATGGATGGCCTGTGCAGCTGCTGGAGGTCTGGCCTCCCCTGCGTAGTGGCTCAGGGAGATTGCCCCAGCGAGGAGGGTCGCAAATCGTCTGGAGTGACAGTGGCTTTTTGCAGTCGGAGTAAAGCATGCAGAGGTGGCTGCTGCTGCTTTTGAGCATCGATGGCAGGTCCTGAGCCGAGCACGTAACAGAGAGAGCGAGAGACAGGCGGTCAGCAAGGCAGGCTGCAGGGGAAGCTGTGGGGAGAGCAGGGCTCTCAGGCAGGGGAAATACCTCGGCAGGTGAATGCTGTGACTCTGCTTGAAACACTGTTTTATCCGATAAGGAGCAACAGGCCTGTCTATGGGTGTGAAGAGCCAGGGGCCAAATTTTGCTTGCACTCAACACTGCCTTGAAGCCAGGCTAATTCCAGGGGTGTCCCTGCTGTTATCCGGGAGGCCAGCGACAAAAGCCCCTGGCCGAGGGTCTCTGGCAGACAGGCTTCACTGTTCCTGCCCAGGGAACGGGACGGGTGAAACGTCAGGACCCAGCTCCTTGGCCGGTATGAATTGGGTAGATTTGTTAACCATAGTGGAAGTGCACACTGACTCCAGCTGAGGAGCTGGCCTCCAGAAAAACAAGATGTGCAAACTCCCCAGCTCATGAAGCCCCATGACCTTTCCAGCACTTTAGCCCTGGCTACAAGGCCAGATTTGCACTTGCCAAATGGAGCTGTATATGCTGGTGACAAGCTCCCTTTTCAGGAAGAAGTGATAGCCTGGCTGGCAACCACAACAGACCTGGTAATTATTTTCTTATCTAATGGGTTTTATGTGAAATTTCTGCCCAGCAAGGACGGCCACTAAAAAGGGACACAGGAGATCTCAGGGGATGTGTGAAGCCTGGTGAGCTGCTGGGTTTTACATCATCTTAGCTGGGTGCCAGGAATCAGGGTTGCTGTACAACTGACTCACTTCAAAGGTGTAGCTCCAAGAACATCTGGAGAGAGAAAACAGCTGGGATCAGGCCATAGTGAGGGGTCAAACAGCACCTAACCTTGCAAAGTCGATCAGACTGCAAAGTTCACATGGCCAAAAGCACTTTTTCCCTGCTTGAGCCCGAGGAAGAGGTGCGAACAAGGTGCTGTTTTGTTTATGACTATAAAGCCTCAAGCAGGTCTAGCACCAAAAGTAACAGGGTAGCCCCACAGATGCTTCTTTCATAGATGTTTTCCCTCCTTAACGATCCTCGGCATGTCAGAGCCAGCTTGCAATGGTGATCATTTTGCTACATCTTGACTCTGTAGGAGCCTAGCACCAAAAACAGTGGTTTGCTTTTCATCTCATTCCAGTCGTGGGGTAACATGCATCAGTAAAGACTGAGCCTGCAACTTTCAAAGCTGCCTGGGAGAGAGAGACCCAAATCCTCTTGGCTTGGATACCTGAATCACCTAGGTGGTTTTAACAATGCTTATTATAGCCCCAATAAAGCAGAAAGGAAAACGATGCAAAAGACGAACACGTAGACTGAACGCCTGTGGAAGCCATCGTCCTAAGTGACCTTTGGCTGACGCGTGGTAGCTGCCACTAGCAATAGGAAACATGATTTTTAATGAAAACCTGCAGCCCATATTCCAGATTGGGGCACACCTGTAATTGTAATCCAAGCCAACATACAGCTAGCATGGTGGGGAGTCTCCGGGCAGGAACAAGTGTTTGGCTCCCAGGTTCGGACTCATCACCATGCATTTCCCTCCAAGTTAGCAGGGCTCATCACTGCATGATGGTAGAGCGCTGCGCGCGGTAGTTGTCCCACGGACCCCAGAGACTATACCAGCCTTCTGCCAACAGAGAAGGAGGAGCTAGTCTAAGCCAGTGCATTTGAGCGATCCCAGTGCTAGCAACCTGTGCGTGTGTGGGCACAGCCTGGCTTCATTGCAGCTGTAGTCCTCCCAGCAACAGCCGTTTCTTCCAGACGAAGGTCGCCTGACCTCAGATTCCTGGAGAACTTTTGGATTCCTTGGAGCTGAAGTCAGAGGCAGAAGTTTTGGAGGTGATCACGCTCCTTTTTCATTCTTACTCAGGGGGGGCTGGAAACTCAGGACATGAATGATTCCGTCCCAGGGCGGTGCGTTTTTAATTTTACTTAACGAAGCACCAGGTAAACACCCGAGTGTATTGTTGTGTAACCTGGCTGCCGCGAGCCTTTGATTACGGAGCTGAGACGGCTTTGTGGTTAAAGATCCAACATTGCTGCACACAGGAGGCAGGAAAGGGGCTTTATTGACTGTATCCAGCTTAGCTAGGGGGTGAGCCCCATGCTTATCAACTCATCTCCTTGACCTGGAGCTCGTGCACAGACTGGGATGCTCGCTGTAGGGGTTTCCTGTCTGTCATGGTTGGCCCAAGTTCTTGACTGGAATCTTTTTCTTCTTCTGCTCAAGTCTTTCCACCACATTGGACCATTGTGTTACACACGCTTGTGCTCGTTCATTGTACGTGTGCCTTCAAGCAGCAGGTGTTGCGTAGTCTGCTCTGTGCCACAGTCACAGGTGCTTGAGCCAACAGCGTAGCCCCACTTCTTCAGTAGTTCGCTGGACTGTCTGCCTCCGATACGTAGGCGGTCAAGACATCGCCACCTTTGCCGTGGTTCATCAGCCCCTGGTGGGTACGCCTTGGCTGGTGCAATGTACATTTTTCACTGGAATATGGAGGGGGAATTTATCAGGATAATCTGGTAAAACTATTCAATGGATATTCCTTTCTCCAGTGAGCAACTCCTAGCTAGATACTGATATATGTCAAACATATAGTACCAGGCAGGCACTTTCCACCCTGCCATATATCTTTATTTGTGTGTGTGTGTGTGTGTGAGTGTGTATGAACTGAAAATGCAATAAATTACCCAAGTACAGTCTGAATGGGTACAAGTTCAAGCTGCAGTTATTTTTAAAGAGAACGGTCCCCATATGGGGAGAGCTAGATCGTGAAGTGCTAATACGTTCTCCATGGTGGCTCTGAGCAAAATGATTTGCTCCCGCGTTGACCTCTGTTGTGCTCATAAATGGCTCGTGGTGCTTTTTGATTCTCCCGTCGTAATGACTTGACCTCCAGATTTATGGCTGAAGGTTCCTTCATCTCCACATCATTTCCCAGCAGACTCCAGCCTGGCGCTTTTCTGTAGCAAACTTGTCAACAGTCTGATTTGCCAGGCAGTTTGCTCTTTGCTAACCGTCCGGGCTGAAAGTGGGTGCTGCCAACTATCTTCCACTTGACAAATTTGCAGTGGGCAAGAAGTTAGATTTTTTTTTCCAGTGGCGCCATTTTAATAGGGCACCGTATGCTTCCAAAACTGTGAAGGCTGGAAAGCTGACAGCTCTTGTCAAAGTACAAATGCTCGCTCCCTCTCTCCCACACACTTGCCCAACCCCTGGCATTTTTTATCAGAACGGGATTTGTTTCCTTGTCCAGAATTCCCTCTACCTCCAAACCTGAGCTGCCTCCTGCTTGATTACGGGCTTCCCCCCTTCCTACCCCAGAGCTGGCTGCATTTCAGTGGTGCTCCAGAAATACGAGTCTTATGAAGAATGAGTAATGATGATAAGAAATTTATAGAGCTGCTCCTCTATAGACATGAAAGAAAAGGTATATACCTCTGTCTTGGGCGAGCTGAAAACTCATCTTAAGCTATCCCCAACTATGTGATGGGTTGCTTTACAAAGGAAGGGCAGCATCATTACTGTTGTTTCACAGAGAGGAAACTGAGGCATGGAGCAGGTAAACAACCTATTCAAAACCACCCCAGTATTTAGGGACAGAGGCAGTAAAAAATTGAGGCATCTTGACCATCAGCTGTCTTGGTGAAGTTCTTATGTAGCTTTAGGGGTGTATCTGATTTCTTTGTCTGTATTGCACAGTTGCTTCAATAGGCATCCTAGCCACCCTGGACCTTCTCCCTAAATTGCCCCTTACCCGCAGTGTAACTTCCCAGCACAGCTTCCGACAGAGGCGCGATGCTCACTGCCATCATTGTTCTTCAAGAAAATGAATATTATGCGCCTGAAAGATGCATTTGTTCCCACCAGAAATAATCCACCCTTAATCCTATTACAGTGAAGGAAACCATCCAAGTTCCTCTAAATGAGAATGGAGGGATATATTCGAAACCAGACAAATCTGCTCATCTCGGCGAGGTAGCAAGCAGCGATGTGAAACCCCACGACTGCGCTCCCTACTGATTGTCTAACGCTCTTGCCTGGAAACAGCTTTTCCAGATGAGCCTGTTCAGGACCTATGAACTTTCCAGAGTGATGTGCTCATGGATGTTTTCTACCACTTTCCCCCCCCACCACTAAATTTTACCTAAGCAGTTGGCAGAGCCCCTTCAAGCCCAAGGGCTGGATGCTTAGGTGGTGCAAACTGCTGTTGTTTTAATGACACCATTTTGATGGAGCTATGGATGTGCTTGGTTGAAATGAAAAAGAAACCAAGATTGCCTGATCCTAATTGCTCCAGGCTGGAGTGATGCCAGTGGTGCAGGTAGGGGGAAACGGCTTTAATGATCAAAATAACCAGAGCATTGCCTCCGGCTAACTTCCAAGACAGGCAGTGTATTCCCGTTGTAAATACTGGCTGACTTTGGAGCCGAGGAGACTACAGATGTTTATTTGCATGATAATAAGTGGGTAGGAGACCAAAAAGTATGTGTGTGCGTGCGTGTGTGGGTGTGTGGATGCATGTGTGTGTGCTGTGAGTGAGAGAGAGGGTTTGGGGCTGGGGAGGGGGTTATCCCAAGATGTTTTTCATCGGCAGACAAGCTCTCGACAGAGGTGGTCTTGCCAAGGGAACTTTCACTGCACTGATTTAAGATGAAGAAAATGTTTGTGCAGCGAGCTGGAAGGGTACAGAATATGCACAAATTGTAGGAGGGAAGCCAAGAAAAAAAGCTGCAGATTGAACTCTTGTCTTGTAACATATTCCTGAAGGTTTTACTGAAGATGTGCAGAAACGAGCAGGCACATAACCTAATCTTATCAGATGCACATAGGCGCATCTCTATAATATATCAAGCTGGAATCTTATTTTTTTAATTCTATAACAGGGTTTAAGTCTTCCACCCAAACACTCTGTGAACACAGGCTTTTGGCATTTAGGTGGATTGGAAAAATATCAGCGTGCTTTTTATTACCAGGGTGATTTCTGCATTCCAGTGTGTATCCAGAGAAAGAACCACCAAAGGACAGGTTCCTTGTTCTTTTTTTTGCACTTCTAGCCTTTCTAAGGTGTTATGATAATAGGATTATTTTTAAATGTCCTTTCTTTCCCCCAGTCTGGTTGGTGCCTCCATTATCTGGCTCTTTATGATGCTGTACAGGAAGGATTGAAGATAGGGGGAAGAAATAGGAGATTTTGCAAAGCACAGTCTGGCTCACACCTTCCATCTCATTGATCTGTAATCAGCATAGGATCCTAGAAATATTTGGTCAACATGTTCAGAAGTGACTGATGATTTCTGTCTGGGCAACAATCCTACTTTACAGGTCCCTATTTCCAGTGAGTGGGTATTCAGCACATACTGAGAAACAGACCCCATAAGAGTGCCCAGTTGGGCACCCAAAATTGCTAGCCATGCAATAGGATTTTGGCCTCTTTTTCACATCAGCAAAATAGCCTTCTGACCCACATTTGCAGACCTTACTCTTGAGCTGAATAGAGATTTTCCCCTAAGTAG
>NW_017729019.1:7943009-7944402 GCF_001723915.1 Gavialis gangeticus | reverse complement strand
AAAGAAGGATGGTTAAATACAATGTATATTTATTGAATGTATCTGTATATAATTTGCACAGTCGCCTTGTAAAACAAGGTGACCATAGGGGTTATACATCTCATGGATTTAAACCACTGATAATTAAGCAGTCATCGTGTGGATCTTTCTTATATGTTGAGATGCACAGACAGGGTTATAACCTACCCTCATTTGTGCCGACAGAAATCCAGAGAGTCTGTCTGTATGTTCAAGTGTTTGCCAAAATTTGTATCATCAATGAGCCTGAAATGGCCCGTGGGCCCCAGCACCCTCACACGTGTCCCAAGGAAGGGGGTGCATGCATCTCAGCCCTAGCTCTAGTGCAAAGTCATGGAAACAAACTGCAGGAAGCAAAGGTGGTGCAAAATGGGGAGGCCCTCTCCCTTCAGGTGTAAGCACCTGCTTAGGGGCTTTGCTGGACCAGGATCTAAAAGATACAGAGCCCCGTCGGCCACGACATGGCTCGATAGAGTGCCACTGAAATGTATGACTATCCATTCATTGAAAGGTCTGAGACTGCCCTTGCAACGTCAGTGTAATGTAATGTGGCGTATCCTAATGAGGACCAAGGTATGAAACCTCCCTCTATTGTCCTTTTTTTTTTTTGTTTTTTCCCTTTCACTGTCTGGATTTTATCATAAAGGGACCTAGCCAGACATGTTCCTCAGGAGTCTCCCAGCCCCAGTAGCCATAGAAACCAGCTATTTTTAGTTTGTGTTCATGATGCCAATAAATGACTTTTCTCTACTTTGGAGAGAGACAGAAGACCAGGTTAGCCTTGTATATTATTGCATGGTAATGGGTGTCTGTAAAAAGCCATCCATACTACTTGTAAAGTACTGTACATTTAAGAAAATAAATGCAAAACTCATGAATAAGAGTATGTAGAGACATGCAGAGCAGACAATTCACTCGCTGTTATATTTCCTACCTAAGACGAACATTTATAAGAATTTTTAGAACAGCTGCTTTAGAGTCTGGATTTTATAGATCTCTAGAGATCAGGTATTTTGGTACGTGGTGAGCTTTCTCCTTTCTCAAGCTGATTCCCTTAAATCCACCCCCATTTTTCTCTTTTGCTGGTGTTTTGAAGTTAGATCAACACCAGTGGGAGCATAATGATATTCAGAAAAATCCCCACAACAATGACTGTGTTTCCTGGAATATCAATACTATTTGCAGCCAAAGGCTTTTTAAGCAGGACAGAGAAACAACTTTGTACAATTACCAGATTGCATTATAATGAGCAACAGCTTAATAACTCTACAGCTGAGTTCAACCTAAGTGTGGAAGTAACTGAAGCTGTGATAACGGATCTCTTTCTTTGAGGGGTTTCTAAAAACTGGTAACATGTCCACGGCTCCGTTCTGCA
>NW_017729019.1:7933664-7938009 GCF_001723915.1 Gavialis gangeticus | reverse complement strand
TGTGGAAGTAACTGAAGCTGTGATAACGGATCTCTTTCTTTGAGGGGTTTCTAAAAACTGGTAACATGTCCACGGCTCCGTCCTGCAGCTGTGGGCAGACAGGTGCATCCATGCATTTGCAATGGGACATGCTGGCACCCATGCCCATCACGTTGCAGGACTGAGGCCTTGGGAATATTTTCCCCACATCCTTAGTGTGACTTGTTTAAAAAGACTATATACATCTTTTGAGAAAACAGTTATACAGATTTCTAATCCATATACACCCTCCGAATTGTACAAGCCTTTTGGGAAGAAAACACTGGTAGGGCATCCGTGCCATGCAGGCCATTTGTTATGGGCTGCTTGCCTCTATAAAAGGTTGAATGCCTTCTGTGAGAGGCAGGTCCCCTCCTTTCTCCTACTCTCTTCAGTAGGAGCTGAGACACTCTCTGCACCCATCAGGAAGTACTGAGGCCTTGGTGTAGCACTGGGTCCATGGGGGCATAATTGAGTTATACCACTTGAGGACCTTGCTCAGCCTGGTGAGCTGAGCTGGGGAGACGGCTCTGCAGCCAGAGCAGTAAAACTTTCAGAGGTGATGATGTCTGAGGTCATTTGCTTGTAACCCCGCACAGGTGCACCAGGGCTGTAAATACACCGAACCCAATGACTTCTGCTGTAACATATCTAGTTTACAAGATTGTATTATAAATTATAGATGCATATCATGACTGTATCTTGCACTGAAATACTCGCCTATTGATCTGTCTCCTGCTGATTAATATTCTTTACTGCCTGGTCCCTCTTTTGGAAGCAGCTAACTGGCTTTGTTTCAGTTCATTTGTACATCTCTTGAATCTATGCACCCAGAGTAAGCACTTTTCTTGTTCTAACTGTAAAAGCATGCTTAGGAAAGCAGGTATGCTAATTGCTGTAATAAACAGATTTTATTATATCCCTTTGCAGTGGGTGAATTACATTTTGTGCCTTCATGTTGCTGCTTTATCTATTGCTGTGCTTGACGAAGTGAGCCGTCGGTGGTCTTCTCACTGAGCCGAGAGGTTACTGCAAGCACGGTGGTGCGAAAGGGGCACAGAGGGGCAGTGGCACATCGGTGGGAAAGAGGCTGCAGAAAGCAAGGTGGAAAGGGGATCATTTAGGGGGGATCCCAAATATGGCCATGGTAGTTCCAGTAAAGACTGATCCCTCAATCGCTCCGTACTATATCCCATCACATGCAAATAAAGTAGGGTGTCGCTCAGATGAATGGCAAGCTGTTCTAAAGCAGCAACGAGGACATTTCCCCACAGCCCTTCTCGCACGGTGCACAACTGTGGAGGGCACTTTGGGCATAGCTTTTGCACAAAGGACCTTGGGGGAGTACCAGAGAGGGTCTTTCAGGGTGGCCCCCAGGTCTGTAAAACTTCCTGTCATGTGGGCATGTCTGAGGATCAGGAAGACCTGTCTTCTTCCCAATATATTGGAAGCTCCAGGGCCTGACCCCTCGCTCTGTTGTGCCTTAATTAACCATTCAATCCTTGCAAAGTGGATGTAAATTGTCGCCACCGATCCACTGAATTCCACGAGGCTTTTCTGAGTGGGGCATTGCAGCCTAGCTGCTTTTTTCCCCCCATCCATTTTGCATTGATACACATAACCCCCACAAAGGCTAACAGAGGATCTGTCCTCTCGACACTGGAAAACGAATGCTAAGAAGGGTAAACATGTCATGTTTTCCTAAGTGGGCCTCCTGTGGGGTTGAATAAGCAGTACACAGCCCTGTGTTCTCATGTTCCCAGCTAGCATTTCAGTAGCTGCTTAAAAAATGAAAGAAGGGATAAAAATACAGGAACAGGACTAGCACCAACACAAACAAGGATCCTGCCAGCTAGCACTTGTCTGAAGAAGGACTGCCCTTGCATGCAAGCATCTGGCAAACATTACTCACTGGGGGTGGCTCTTTAATAGCCAGATTAATTGTATTGGGAACCTAGCGAATGCTGTAAAATGGTCCAGGGATCAGCCAGAGGGGATTGCCTTCGGAGGTGATTCTTTAGTGAAGGATCTACTGCCCAGAGCACCAACCACCTGATCCAAATCTCACTGAAGTCAGTGGAAGGACAGGCAGGGAAAGCCAGGCTTGGAAGCTGGAAAGGTCACATATTCTGCAGACACGTACAGGAAGAGACAGTTAATACAGGAAGCTACTGCGGAGGGAATGAGATTTGCTTCACAACAGACATTTGAAACGAAAGGAAAAGAATAGGTTGCTACCGAGCTCGGGAGTAGGTTAGGTTAGCTGTAAGGCCACAAAATTTGCCCAGTCCAGAGGAAGCTTGTAGTGAAGAGGGGAAACCTGGGGTCAGCTCCATCCTCCAGCCCACACTTCTTCCACGAGCGCCAAGCCGCTTCAGGTTTTTGAACCCCCGAGGAGTGTTATGTGAATAAATGCATTAGAGCTGCGCAGTGCTGGGATAGTGTACTTGATAGGGGCCATCTAAGATGCCTGGAATTTCAGGAATTTGACACCCATGCCGTGGAAATGTTATAATCGAGGCAAGATTTCTACCTTCTTGGCACACGGAGAGCTCACTCCGCTTACGGACGGGAGGCAGGGGGCAGCTACAGGGGACTGGGCACGGCCTGGGAGGTCCCTGTGCCCACATTGCAATGCGTCCGTATTGTCACTGACATCCCAGACCTGCAGGTCTGCATCTGGGGAACCGAATCCGACCCCTCCCGGACACAGGGGCTCGTGCGCTTTCAGTTCCAGGGATGCCACTGCTTCAGGAGCAACACAGCTATGCTGCGTCGTTTCAACTGGCAGCAGCCTGCGCCCTGCCGAAAAAGAACTATTTTGACAGTTTTGATGCAAACATGTGAATGGCGTGTTCTGCTGTTTTTCCTGTCGCATTCCTCGGCACCTGGTTCTTCCCGGGCTGGGGAGGAGCCGAGACAGGGTGAGAAGGCGCCACCTACAGGGTCTCCCGCCGCTTTGTTTTGGGCAGGATTCGGGATTTTCGCCATCCCGGTCCTTTGTACCCCTCCTTTCAGCCGGGCGCTGCAATGGCAGGTCCCATCCCGCGCTCCGCAGCATCCTGACGGATCAGCCAGCGACACCTGCGCTAGACGGCAGGCTCGGAGTTGGACCGGGCTTTACAGATAGGACTGGAGGGGCACGCTGCGTGCAGAAATGTTGAGCGGAGACCGCGGGAAGGAGGGCCGTGGGCGAATGGCACGATTCGGCTATAGCAAGAAGAGAGAGATGGGCATTATAAAGGGGAAAGCAGACAAACAGGCAAAGGGGCCGAGTCTGACACCCCGGGTCCTGATCTCCTGGTGTCCGCTCAACCTGTGGGACGGATGAGAGGTGTGGGGCCGGCCCTACCCACTCCTACCCCCCGTGCAACTGGGCTTGCTCCCCTCCTGCTGGGATCAGGGCCCGGGGCCCAGCACCCCCTCATCCTGGCTTCCCACGCTGGGATTGCACCCTGAGGCTCAGTGCCACCTCCACGGGCTGGGACTGGGGGCTGCCCGTGGGCCCGGAGATTCGGGAGCAGGGGAGCCCCACAGTCCACACGGCACAGCTGAGCACCCCAGCCTGAATGAATCCCACGGAAAGCACCTGAGTTGCAGCAGCTGAACAAGTGCCCAGCTTGATGCAGCATAGGGCCCATCATCTCCTTGCCATGACACTTTAAGTCGAATCCCGCAAGCACCGATGTGTGCCCCGGGGCCGCTCACTGGAGCCCGATTAGGGGTGCAAAGCAACACTTGTAGAGCACGCGCCTGAGCGTGCAAGCATTTCCAGCCAGGCTGCTACTATCCCCCAGGTGAGGAGGAAGCAGGGTGCTGAGCATCCCAGGTGCGTCTACACGAGACGCTTGCTGCGCATTAGCCTAACAACACAGCGCAGTAGCGTAGCGGTTATTAACCGCGCTAATCGCCTACTGCGCCGTGTCGACATCACTGAAAAACCGTGCACTGGCGCTGCTGTGCACAGCCCGTTACTGCACATTCAGTTAGTATCTCTTATTAGCGGTATCTGCCGTAATTTGGGCACATGCATGAATGTGGGTAGGCGCGCCCATGGTCCAGATCCCTGATGTCCAGGGGGTGGACAGGCATCGCTGCTTTAATGCCCCCTCCAGCAACGTGGTGGCTAAGACCTGGCCTCAAATGTGCTGTCAACTGGGGGGGTCTCGTGATTTCGGTGGGGCGCCCAAGCAGCCTCACTCATGCACTGCTCATAAAGTCAGCACCCTGCAGCTGGAAATCTTGCATGGAGTAACAAAAAAAGGTCATCGCTGTGCTGAGACCTCAGGCTGGAGAACAGCACCCTGGGCACACACAGCTGAGACTG
>NW_017729019.1:7928722-7933580 GCF_001723915.1 Gavialis gangeticus | reverse complement strand
TGTAAGAGCCGGGCTGTGATTGGCTGCCTGTGGCGGGCGGTTTGAAAGCCCCCGGGGCGAGGGGGAGGAGAGGTGCCGGTGTCTCCTTGTGACGCGATAGGACCGCAGTGCGCAGGCGCGAGGCGAGGCGTTTGACGCAGCCTCTTGGCTCGGGCTCGAGGCAGCGTTTCCCAGACCTCGTGGCGCAACGGTAGCGCGTCTGACTCCAGATCAGAAGGCTGCGTGTTCGAATCACGTCGGGGTCACGGCTCCCCTCCGGTGGGGGGCGCTGCTTTTGTGCGGGGGGGTCCACCCGTTTCCTTCCGGTTCTGGCGGGGGAGGGCTTGTTCCGCCATATAGTGTCCCGGGAGCCTGAGTCACTGCTGCAGGGGAGAGGGGGGCGCCCCGTGGGGGTGGGGTGTACCCGTGCACACGGATAAAGCGTGAGGAATACATGTGCCATGTAGCTGTGTGCACTACAGGCCTACACAGCTTTGGAAACGCACATGCAATACAGGCAATTGCAAAACTTTGAAAAATGCACATACAAAGCTTTGGAAATACACGTTACATTCATGTGCATGAACAGAACATTTGTGCATACACACATGAAGCTTTGGAAATACGCACGCACGTGTACTTACACATGCATGCAAAGCTTTGGAAAGATGGACACATACCTACATGTACAGCTTGTATAGATGTACATAGACGGACATGCAAAGCTATGGAAATGCACACACACACATATATATGTATACATGCGTGCACATACAGAGCTTTGGAAATGCATATGTACATGTACATGCAAAGAAATACGTGTACGTGCACATGCATGCAAAGCTTTAGAAAAACATATACACAAAGCTTTGGAAATACATATATGTTGTACATATACACACATGCAAAGCTTTGGAAAGAGACACCCACATACACGCGCGCATGTATGTACATACACATGCAAAGCTTTAGAAATACACATATGTACATGCACATGCAAAGCTTTGGAAATACATATGCACACATATATACATACATGCACACAACGTTTTGGAAATACACACACTCAAACGCACGTAAACCTTTGGAAATACACACACCCATGTGTACATACATGTGTATGCAAAGCTTTGGAAATACATACATCTATGTACATGCACATGCATATAAAGCTTTGAAAAAACGCGCGTACATGCGCGCGCACACAACACTTCGGAAATACACATGCACACACAGACATCATCAACATGCCATCTCAGTTAAAAATGGAGGTCATGTCTAGATGTCACCCCAGCCTGATTGCCCCTGCCAGCGCGGCGCTGCTTTACGATCACATTTCCCTACTTTTAAAAGGCCGTTCATTTCTCCGCCGCGTGAACATCTCTGGCAGATAAGGGAGGAAATGGACTATCTGGGAAATAAGGTGACTAACTGGTGGTTTCAAATGCATGAAAGAAATAAACTGGAAGGAGAGAGGAATATTCTCTTATCTTCTAGTTGAGAGCGGTCTTGGGGGAGGGGGGGAAGGTGTTCGTAACAGTAGGATGCGATAACATATTTGGCTGGTCAAGCTGATAGTGCCTCTAACTGCTCTTGACAATGTTGAAAAGCTCATCTGGTCCTCCCAGGCTCTTGATGCCCAGGTGCTGGGCAGCTCCAGCTATCATCTGTGTGTGGCACCAGCCAGTTCCCTGTACCTCTCCAGATCTGATCCAGCCTTGATTGAAGTCTGCTGGAACCTTTTTCACTGACTTCAACAGGTTTGGGAACAGCTTGCGCGTCCCAGGAGCCCTCGGTGCCGTTCGAAGCCAAGCAGAACATTTTAGCAACATGTTCTGAGAAGGGCAGACGACAGCAACATCTCCAGTAAGTAGCTGATTGCAGCTAGGCGGGCCTTTAACGTGGCATTATGAAACCTAGATGCAAAGTAAAAAATAGCAGAGCTTTGAGGAAAGGATGGTAGCGGGTGTGGGGAGCTAGCAACATTGCTAGCCCACTGCCTGGGATTAATTATAACTAATAACGCACCCCTGTAATTTACTCCTGACCTTGCCGTGGCAGCAGTCCTCGCTTGAAAACTGACATGTGTGCTTGATCACTTTAAATTATTTTAGGTTGGGAAGCAGCCGCAAAATTTATAAAAGAGCCGTCTCTTCCGTAATGGAAGGAGCTTCCAAGTCCTCATTAATGGTACCCTTTTTAACCTTCCCTTCAAGTTGTTTTATTTTGCACACCTGAGTTCCCTTCAGCTTTCCTCTACACTGCTCTGTTGTTCTTTGAAATGCCTTTTCTATCCCTTAAGTAGCTAGATTTTTCACCAGATCTCACTCCTTCAGAAGAATGCAAATAAAACTGCTTTGAGCATCAATCTGCGTCCACAGGAATCTAGGCTTTATTTTAAAAAATAGTTTCCAGCTACAACGAGCAGAAGTTGTTTTCCATTTTTTCCAGTACAGTGCCTTCCTGATGTGACTTTAAGTAAGAAAAAATGGATAGGACAAAAGCTATCTTATCACTGAAAGCATTTGTCCGTGGCAAATAAGATTCCTCTGAATGAGAGGTGCTACATTAAATTCATTCAGATGACCACAAGATCAGTAATGAAGTCTAAACCTGGTCTTTGTGGGGCTCAGTGCGTTATATAGCCTTGCCATACAGAGGCTGATAAATAAAGCAAATATACCTATTGGGGTTGGGGTTTAGTTGTAACTGCGTGAGCTTTGAACTAGGTGAATGGTGTCTTTTTGAAAGAGTTCGTGTACAGAAATCAGCATCGTCAGGCCTTGCAATAGTCTGCGATTCTCAGCCAGGGTCCTCTCTGGGGTGCCTTGAGATCCTTTCGGGGTGCCGCAGCGCTCTTAGATGCGCAAACGTGATTCACAAGATAAACCCGGAGATGGCAAATAGGAAGTCGTCATGTTAAACGTATTCTGACCTGCCTCGATCTTTCCGAGATCTCCGCAACGGATAAATTGCTCTGTTATTTTTCTGCAGTGAGAAAACAAGTGAATGCTAAGAGCCAGCGTTTTCCTTGCGTCTAAAAAAGGGTTGTTCTCGCTGCTAAACTCCTTCTGGAAATAAGCCTTGCCAGGTAGCGACTGAAATATTGTTCATTCAGTGTGGCTAGCTTCTTTGTGCAAGAGAAGGTCTGCAGATAAAATGAATGTTGCCCCTGACCTGCCTTGGGTTGCATTTCACTTGCATTTCCCTAGAATGTGGCTTTCATGGGAAGGTCAATAAGTGCTAAATACATCGTTGAAAGCACCCAGCTCTTATTTCCTTGTAACCAAACCTTACCTTTGAAAGAAGTGATGCTTCTAAAGGAACACTGTTTTGCTTAAATCATTGTGGAAAGGCATAACCTGGAGGACACTGGGTAATTTAATGCAAAGAAAGTGGAAGGATTTGGACTATCTAGCTGCATTTCCCTGTAACCCGTCAGCTGTGTTGTGGTGCCTTTGTTTTAAGGCCAGGTGCTTTGCGTGTCTTGTGATGGAGGATAAAGCATGGGAGGTACCGCAATCTGTTTCATATCAGTCATCTCAGTGAGCCCGGTTAGCACAACAGGCAAGGGAATATCAAGGCATTACAATGTGTGCCTACACAACTGATGTCTGCCTTTAATGTTTGGAAGGGAACGGGGACGCGCAGCTCGGTGATCGTTTTGTCCCCTCGGCACCCATCAGCCAATGAGTTCCAGGAGCATCACAATGCAACGTCTTCCCTTCAGTATATTCTCCGGTAATTTTCCTTTCTTAAGTGCTTTTTCGTTTCTCTGGGAAGACTATTCTGCAGCATAATCCATCTCCTCTATAGGAAGTTTATTTAATTGACAATAAGCCTAGTTCAGCTATCCACACACTGAGTTCTCTTCTTCTTACTTCCAAAATCCCAGTAGGTTTTAAATCATTGTTGTTACTTTTCCGAGTTTTCTTTTGCCTTGTTCGTTATTATCCAATGCCCCTTTCCAGCCAGGTAAATAATCCCGGCTAGTATTTTTGGGGCTGAGAGCCGAATCCAGTATTCGAGTCATGTTCTCTAGAGCCACATACACTGATTACCTCTTCTCTTTTTCATTGCGTGATGCCTCTTTGGTCCCCAGAACATTGCTACTCCTGCAGCTCTTTCTGCTTGCTATAACCCATGATTTTATTTTAGTTTTTTTTCCAAACAGCAGATTTCCCTTCCAGTTTTTGCTTCCAACAATATCTGTGGTGGGTTAGATCTCACCAGAGGCATTTGCTTACATTTTGCTAAGATGCAAGTCGTATTTCTAACCCCTGTAAGCTCTGGCAATTTTCTTCAGGCCTTGCTGCTCTTATAGAAGGGTTTTCTCCTTCTGAGTAAAATTTCTCCGTCTGACAAACAAGCGGTGAAGTCACAATCTGGGTCGACATCAGACTATTGCCGTGGAAATGAGTGATGTCACAGATTCATCACTAGCACTTCATTCTAGCCCCTAGGAGTAGGGCCAGTGGGCTTTTAGGGAGAAGAAGCCTTTTTTACCATCTCTGGCTGCTTTAATTAGCAGAGTCAGAATCCCACCTGATGATGTGAGGGAGTAAGTGGATTTGTCTGGTTTCCCTAGTATGAACGTTTTCTAAGGCTGTGTCTAACGCGGGTACGGTTGGGATCTGCAGTTCTTTATCACCAGGCTGCAGCACTAGAGCCTGATATCTTTAGCAAACTAGATGCAAACTGAAGGGGGCCTTTTCAGGGATTAGCCGTTCTTGTTTGGGGGGGGAAAAAGAAGTAATGACACTTGATAAGGCATAGTTATGATTGTGAGACAGGGCTGATACAAAATACCTAGACTGAATCCTTGTAACATCAAACGTATTCATGTAGAAAATTGTAATGTGTGTGTGGCTTCATGGGG
>NW_017729019.1:7926933-7928557 GCF_001723915.1 Gavialis gangeticus | reverse complement strand
CATGGGGTGTTTTTCCCCCCCCCCCCCATTTCTCTTTTTCTGTACAGGAAGATAGACAGGAGTTTTATATTGTGGGCTTCAGGCAACAGGTATTAAAAGGAGATTCGTTGGTTAAATCGAACAAAACTATAGTTGGTTGACTTAATGCCATTTAAACAAATACCAATGGTCTTCATGTCCATCCAGGTCTTTGTTCTGGCCATTTTATTAAAGGCCTTCCTAAATCAAATCATATAAATATACCATCTTGAAGAGGTTTTTTAAGTCTGTAGGGTTTTCCAGGGGAAATGTGACCAGCCCCTGCTGAAAATCAGCCTAATTCTCCTAATTTCTTGCTATCGCTTTGAAAATCCCTGCCTAGATCCAGAAATTGGGAATGAGCAGAAGTCCTTCGGTGTTGTTGAGGGTTGGCTTGAATATAAAGCTTATGTAAGTTTAAGCATGTGTGATGTTAGCCTGGTGTAGCTTCTGCTTTTGTGACAATTTAAACCTATGTAGGAGTGGACCCACAATAAGATTTGTGTTGGTTTAGCTTAGCTGGTTTTAAACTAGTGAAGATAGACAAGTCAGGAGTGACGGTAAAAGCTCTGGTACAATTGCCAAATGCATAGTTTTTGATGCATGTTTTTTGATATGTGAACAGTAGATACAGTAGATGGAAGACAATAAATAAGAAAGGTTTATTAGAGGGCACCGTGGAGGTCTAGTCTCTGCCACGATAATGTGCCCATTGTTTGCCAGCGTTTCCTTGTTCTGCTCGTGAGAGTTCAGCCTGACGTTCACGGGTAGATGTTGAGAAGCTGAAATAAGTATTTGGAAAAAGTCTAGTGAGTACCGCACTGATGTTCATATAAAACTGTTGCATCTGCCAGTTGCATATTTTCCAAGGGATTTGTGAACATTAATAATCCAAGTGTCTCATCATCACTCTGAGGTAGGTAAATATTATCCCTATTATACAGATGGAAAAGTGGACACACAGAGGCAGTGCATATCATTCTCTTTTATCCCAACCAGTTTAGCACTGCAAAACTGGGAGAGTGTGGTCCTTAAGCCCAATTTAAAATGGTGTAAACAGGGGAGGTTAGGCCTTTTCTTCCTATTAAGTGGAAAGGAATGGAGTGACAGAGGTGTAGCTTTAGGCAAGTCTTGTGCTCCTGTAAGATAGCCTTAGATCTCTAGAGACTCGATTCCAATCAGGATGGTGCATGTTATAATCAAAGCAGGTCACGAGAGACCAAGGCATGAAAGAACAGCTGTTGCATGCAGTCATGCACAGTATTTTGTGCTAGAAATGATTCATTTAGTCTGTGTAATATATATGGAAATGTGCTGTGGGAACGTTGCTTAGGTACTTGAAAATAAAATGTCCTAGTGATACAGCCCAAACAAAGCTGATCTTTGATTCACAGATCTTGCAGGCTTTTCTCTTTTGTAGTCTGTCAAGTAGTTATAGGCAATCTAGTTCTTAGCTCTAGAAATATTACTGGCAGTAGTAAATCTGCATATATACAACTCTTACAGACTTGCAGGTTTAAAAGGGGCATCACTCCATCACTGAGAACATAGGGCGAATGATACAATTTCTTTCAGGCTGCTGCAGAGAGGAATATGGAAGAAGAGA
>NW_017729019.1:7913398-7926882 GCF_001723915.1 Gavialis gangeticus | reverse complement strand
GCTGCTGCAGAGACGTATAGAGAAGGGAAAGCAAGCGAACAAAAATGTGTTTCTGGGGCTGTCTTGACACAAGGAAACAAAGGCGGCAAGGCAGAGCGGATGTGGGAAGGAAGGGGAGGAATGATTTCCAATTTCCTAAGGAGTATTGCAAACAGTGGAGATTTGAATTCTAACAAGATACTTCAAGTACTTTTCTAAGCACGTTGCATATAAGCCTGGGCACTTAGTATTAATTATTGGCCTATCTTATACCTCAAAGAAAAGTGCTAAAGCAGACTACTACACTTAAGATTCCAAGATATTATTTATGTATTGTACGTTTGCATATATTGATTGGTTTTCTGTTTCCCTTCTGGAAGACTCCCCTGAAATTTGGGTAGACCATCTCTTTGATCCACTTAATTCCATTTGACAGGTAAATGCTACGTTACTTATAATTTGCCCCCTAGGTTTGTATAAAGGCTTTAAATGTGCAAACCCTCCAAAGTCTTCTGTGATGGACTTGTCAGGCGTTTGGAAGCCATCCCGGCAGAGGCAGGAATCCAGGCGTGGCAATGTACCTTTTGCAAAGACAGGGGTAGTTGGTAAAACAGGATTTGTGAAGCAACAGGAAAAATTCTTCAAAGTGCCTTTCTCATGTCTCGTTTCTGAGGTTCTGCTGTCGGACAACATGGCCCAGGTTACTGTTGGCGTGCTGATAGAAGAACGTCACGAAAACAGAAGCCAAGAAACCACAGATGGATTCCAGGTTAAACTCCTGAGTGACAGCGAATTGCAGAAACAGCTCCTCTTCTATGGAGTCGAACCTGGACCAGTACTACGTACGCATCGAGTCACTAATGGGGAGAGTTAAGGCCAGGTTACATTTGCAAGCAATTAAAAAAAAAAAACCAAGTAATGGGGTCTTGTTGACCCTATGCAAGAAAGCAAAGAGCCAGGCTTTCAAAAGAGCTCAGCATCTTTTTAAACATTTACACGGAACGGCTAGACGTTCATACATTTCAGCGCCACTCCGTGGGGGCCTCTAGGTGCCGAGCACAATCCTAAATTTCAGTCATTTTCCATTATTAAAATGCTAATCACGCAGCGAACTAAAAGCTGCTTGTGCTCTGAACTGTTTGTTTTAGCTTCTACGCGGACTCTTTATGAGAACAAGCTATTAGAGTTGATGAATTCGAGCCCACAAACACCACGTGGCCAGACAAATGAAACGGAAGACCTTGACCGGTATTCAGAAACAGAGGAGGAGAAAACAAAAGGTACGACATTGAGCTTTGTGGGTGCAGACATTAAAATAATGCGGGTTTTTCAATCTTGAGCATGTGGTATTTTCAAAAATGTTGGACAAACAGGTGTTTATACAGGTATTTAAATACCTATTTTTACAAACCACATGAATAATTTGTGCCACAACACAGCTCCCCCCTTCCCGCCCCCCTTTTTTTCTTTTAAATGGAAGCTGATTTTGTCATCACTAAGGCCCCTTTATGCCATACGGAGGAAGAAATCCTCACCTGCTGTACAGTGTCCTAACTCGGAGTCAGAGCGAAGTGGGGCTGGAAGGGACCCCCCGAGGTCATCTAGACCAACCCGCTGCCTGAGGCAGGATCAGGCCTGTCCAAACCTTCCCATACAAACCATCCGTTTCTGACTGTGCAAAGAAACCTTAAACTGGGAAAAAATCCCACTTACACCAACTTGGAAAAAGTGACAATCAGGCCTTGTAGGGAAAGCAAATCTGCCTTTGTATTAAGTAAGAATGTTTGAAGACATGTTTGCTTCCTAATTCCCGCTGATTTATGTCCTGAAAGAGGAGTTATCAGGGGCAGGCAATTATTTTGGGAAGAGGGCCGCTTACTGAGTTTTGGCAAGCCATCGAGGGTCGTGTGACAGGCAGCCAGGAGCAGATAACTATTAATTTTCTAAATTTTTTAGCAGCCCCGCAGGCCGGATAGAACAGCTTGGCGGGCCGCATTTGGCCCACCCCTGAGTTATCTTCTCTGTGGGCGTACTGTCCTGCTGCAGAGTTTCTTGAAATCGCCTCTTTAACATCGGTTACATCTTCATTGCCATCTCCTTTCACCTATTGCTAATATTTGATTTAGTTATGAAAAATCAGTGCCAGCTTAGTCGGGGGCTACAGCCACATTGGCTTTAACATGGAAGAAATTAGCTTGAATTACACGTTGGATAGCATCGTCAGAATAATTCCCTTGACTGAAGTCTGAGAAGCTGTTAAAGTAGATGGATCCTTGTTCTGATCTGGCCTGAAAAAATCCTACATGAATATCAAGGCATTTGAGCTCTCTTCAGACTTCAGAGGAAGAATGAATACAGGATCTTTTCTCTTGGCTCTTGTGTAACATCCAGTAGCTCAGTCCTGGAGATCCTTTTGGGGAGTGAGTTAGAACTGAAAACCGGCCTTTTGATCTCCTTTAAATCTCTGTTTGAAGTTCCTATGAAGACTAAAGCCAACCCTCCCAGTATTTTACAGATTGCAGTGAATAGCTAGCTTTGTGTAAGCGATTAGCTCGGTGGGGTGAATTCCGTCGCTGTTGAGAAAAGGAAGGAGTTCCAAAATCCTGAGCAGCTTAGGCATGTTTTGAAAAAAACACGAAACCAACAGCTGTGCATTGGACTAATCTGACAGTGTAGCAGCTGTCATAACAAAAGCAGAACTGGTTCAAACAAGGCTTCTTTTTGTATTGATTAAACATCATTTAAAGGAAGAGGTTTTTTACTAGCTCCTACTGCATAGCACTTTGGAATAGATACGTAATTGCTCACTCGAATTGCAAGTTGGTTTCTGCCACCCCTTTTCTCTTGAACCCTAAAGTCATGAATCTGATTTGGGGTTCATTATGTGCCTCAAACAGGGGTATGTAGCCTCTTCCCACTTGCTTAGCTTGCACTTTATCATCTCATTGTTTCTAGAATGCCCATCACCGTGATATCTAGGTGTCCGATTGAGCGTGGTGTCTGTTGAGTGGGGGGGTGAAGTGTTTTAACGTGCATGGAAATGATTTTTATAATTTACAAATATTTCAGTGACAGCACAGGAAGTTTAATTAAATGTGTGTATGTATTCCAGAAATCCAGAGGGATGATTAAAGCAGCTTTCAAAGGTGTTCTGTCCCACACCTCTTATTTTAAAGTATCCAGCATACTTTATGCACATCTGTAAGGTGTTCACTTATGAGCTTTCCTTCTTCTCATTCAGAGACTAGTACTGCAGTAGTCCTTGAAACAAAAGACTTCAAAGTGACAGCAGCCTGTGCCTCTGGCTATGATAAAGTAAGTAACCTACTAATGCATGAATATTTTATGTATCTATAGCTAAATGCAGGAAATTGCAGTTAATATAAACTGATGTACGTTGTATTAGTCTCATGACAAATGCAGCAATTACAACCTATCAGTTAATTATAGTATGCTTCTATGGCCCAATTTATATAGAGCAGCCCACGGAAATCCACTGTAAGACCATCAGCTCAGGTGTTTAAGATGTGCCAAGATATTTTCTGATTTACAAAGCACCTAAGTAACTATTAATACAGATTTACCAGTGTATTTAGAATTAACCATCAAATACTGACTCAATCCGTAGTGTTTCACAGCATGATACTTCAGCTTATATTCTTAAGGGACTCAAATAGGATGACCCTTAGTAGAGGTGGGAAAACCAGTTCCTATAAACTTAGACAACCAGTTACAGTCCATCTGTCTGTAGTTGTTATGTGCCCCTCTGCTATTGTGACATCTATACATATTACAGGTCAATGGATTTAGTTTTGCAATACCCCAATGAAGGAGGGAAATGCTGTTCTCCCCATTTCACAAAGGGGTCCTGAGTAAGGCACCTACATACCTGTGAGTTTTTGATGCGACGTGTTCAGGGTCCCAATGCACAGGGAATTGGCCTAGGGTCTCTGGAACACAAGGCTCCTGCTTTGACTACTAGGCCGTCCTCCCTCCCATTGCCACACACATCAGGCACTGTCCAGCCACGTCTGAAAATAGCTTCAGAAGTAATAAATACTGCTCTGCGCAATGTCAGAACTACACAAAAAACAAAACCAATGGGTTCACCCTATGCCATTGGAAAAATACGGACCCAGTGAAGGTCCTGAATAACGAAAATCACCAGTGGTTTTTGACATCCCTTGTGAGTTTCTCCTTTGTCCGCAGGCTTCACACACAGAAGTTTCAGAACGTCACAAGAAACTCCTGTCTCCTGATACAGATTACAGTCTTGCCAAGATAGTAGCAGAGGAAAGTACTGGCTTGGCTCCTACAATCTTTTACTATCTAGTTCTGTTGCTGCACTTCCCAATTCACAAAGTTTAAATTTATGCATGAATTCAAGAATTTCTTTGGTGTGCTCAAGAGCAGGAGTACAGTTAGCACCTCCTAACTTTTCAGCAGTAGTTATAACTGCAAATCTCTGCCATCTTATCAGGGGCACCTTGGCTTTGGTCAATTTGCATGATGCGCATACAGGGGAACCATGCAGCGTGAAGTGCGTACCAGATATATGCATAAGAAAAATTCCCTTATGAAATTACTGACTCATCTCAGTGAAGCTCTTCTATCTGCTATAATCTCCGTATAGGTCTTAGTATAGGAAACGGTATTGGTGTTTTAAAAATAAAGCAAGCTGATATTGGAATGATACTTTTGAGAGCAGAAATTAGCTTGAAGTTTATAAATATCATGCATAAGGCGCAAATAAGTGTAACCAGAGCCTGAACTTTTTTAAAAATGAAGGTTGCACTGTAAATGAAGGTATATACTTCTTGTCACAGCTAGACCAGTCTCAAGTAGCTATTTTGTAAATGAGGCTGTGTTATAATGACAAAGACAAAGATGCTCTCTTGTTGTAATATTCTGGACTTTGATACAGGATTTTTTACCATGAGAGGCTTTGCATGTGGATAGGTTGTTCATGCTTTTTTTTCCCCCTGAAGTAATGCATGTCTGTCTTGGATGTTAACAGCTGGAACAAATATTGCCAGAGGATAAGCTGGCAGCGCATCTGATGCATGGACAAAAGCAGTCAGGTGGCAGCAGCCCTCAGCCCACACGCAGGAAAACGGTACTTTGGTGCTAATGAACTTACAGCAAATTGGACGTTTTTACGGGGGAAAAGAAAAGTCAAAGTCCTGTATCCCTAAAACAACATCCTGGAGCCTGTGGTCGCAAAATAAAATGGAGCAAACAGCTTTATTGATCTACACTTATTTCAGATGCCATCCATGGACCGCAGAACTCCTTTCCTTGATCTTACATTAAGCCACACATCAAGAAGTCTCTCCTCTTACTAGAAGCAATAGTACAGACTCTGCAGGCTAATTTACCTGTCCTCTTCACATGGTAAATTAGCCTGTGGTAGAGTCCCATGCTATCATGATGAGGCTGCTTTCAATACCAAAGTTAGCTTAATTTAGAGAGATCCTGGGCATCTCTACATAAGCCCACATTTGCAGGGTAGACATGCAAATACATTGGCTCAAAGGTGGCCTTTTATAACAAGGAAATAGCTGCATGCCTCCATGTCAAAGAACTATATAAGGAAACTTCTGATTGAAACAGATACAGTCTCAGAATAACTTTGCTTTTGCACTTATAAATCAGCAGAATGATCTTGAAGTGGGAGATGTTCATACTGTGACATTTCCATCATGGTTTTCTGCTAATAATTTTTACGTTTAATAAACTTATGCTGGATTTCAGTTCAGCATTTTGCAGGTGTCAATCCTGCACATGTTGGTCAAAGTATATGACTTTAAGGACATGCCTAAATCTTTGTAGGGTGGGGAGTTAGACTGTAATTTCTTTGGAAGAAGACTTGTATCAGCACAGTGGGACTCTAACCTTGTTGGATGTAGTTGGCTGCCACCCTGATACAGCTGTTCTTGATGACCATCTCATTTTGTGTGTTGAGTCTAGAACAGACCTTTTTATTAGCTTCAATCAGTGAAAATAACATTGACTGTCTAATTAAAGCACAGTGGGCGCATCTACACAAGATGCTTACTGCGCATTAGCCTAATAACACTACACAGTAGCGTGTCACAGCACACACCGCATTAATAACCTACTGTGGAGTAACTTTAGTTACTGTGCGTTCAGTTAGTACTTCATTAACGAAGTACTAAACTAAATGCCCAGTATCTAAGGCACATTACTGAACATGTAGATGCACCCGCTTATGTTATATTAGTGAATTAATTGTCAACCATTCCACAAGTGAGCTGGTTCCTAATAAAGTAGTCTCAAAGCAACGTTTTACTCAAAATAACCCTTCAGGCTCGTATTTGTCCTAACGACCATAATTATGATATCAGAAAAAAGTTTTTTTTTGCTTTTTTTTTTTTTTAATCTGCCATCAGCTTTTCATCTATATCTTTCCTGCACCCTTTTATTTTCAGTTACAAGGGCAATATTTTATTATACTTGTTTATAAGGTCTGTTGAAGTAGTGGGATTAAATCAACTCTTCACCTATGGAGGGCTGACTGACTTGTACAATCAAACTGCTTTTCAGCAGGGTAAGAAAATGCTGGACAAGAGCACAATGTCTTATCGAACACTACCTAGTACTCCACAGACATCAATGTTTGTTAAATAGAATAGACTGCAGGCAACTAACCTTTATTTAGCTCAGTCTCTTGATGGCTATAAATCCTTCACCAAAGGTTTTACTGTTTGCTAAAGTGGATGGTTTCTCTATGAACAAGATAATTTAAAGGCAGTTTCCATATACTGGATCACTTACCAAGAAAAAATCCTGTGGTTATCCTTATGTTTATGGTACTGTCCTCCTTTAAGCTTCTGTGGGCATAGCTAATGTTCAAGGCGAGCGTTTTGCACACAATCGTAGGTTCCCATTAGAATTGCCAAAAGGATGCTTGGCCCACAAACATGAAGCATCGGGCCAGAAAAATAGCTAGGATGTTTGTACTCTCGGATACCCACAGTTTATTCATTAGCTTCAATGGTTGGGATTAAAAGCTCCCGAGGTGAGCAATAGACGTCACACCAAAAACTTTTTCTCCTCTCATCAGATAGCTGACACACCTGGGGGCACTGCTGGCAAAGATGATGGCCAAGGTGAAACATGGTTTCCAGCCCCTCAGTCTCCTGTCGGGATAAGGTAAGGCTGTTCAATAACCTGATACAAAGTTAATAGAAATGCAGCACCTATCAGTGGCTAATCTTCCCTCACGTTGTTTTTGGGTGATTAAAATCTTCAGCTTGGCCTTCCAGAGATTGTGAAATCTCTGAAGGAAATAGCCCTTGCAGAGGCTGCTGGGTTCATGACAACCCCTCAAGCTTGCTAAGCAGCACTGGTGGTGAGAGAGAGACATTCAGGGAACTTATGATGGATGGAGCCACTTGCTGAAGTGTACTTCAGCTTTCAAGCCTTTTCATGGTGGCTTTTTTTCATAGCTGGAAGAATGGGAAAGTTGCAGACTAGTGTATTTAAGTTTCTTGTGCTGTGGTGCCAGTGAATATAGATCTTGAGCTGGGAGGGAGCACCAGCAGCTGCAGGGAGTGCAAGCTCTATAGCCAGTTGCATATTTGTTTTTAATGAGAGCCATACGAGGAACGACTTACTGGCTTGTGTGATGCAGTTGCTCTTCCATGCTAACCTGCTTCACAAAAGCTATTGCACCACTTGAATACAGGAATGACATGAAGTCACAAGGGAGCTGGGACAGCCCTGAACCTTTGATGTAGGGCTAAAGAGGAAGGAGCGTTTACGTCACCGGGATGGGCCAGAGAGACCTGGGCTCAACGCTGAGCTCTGCCTCAGACCTCTCTGTGCCTCGGTGCTTATTTAGACTGCAAGCTCTTCAAGGCTAGGGACCATCTCTTACTATCCTGTCTTTCTCTGTTTACAGAGCTTGTGGCAAAACGGGTTTCGATTGTGCTTGGTGCTCCTGGCAATAAAGCAGCTGGTAGAGTAACTCTCTCCTGCTACTGAGTTAACTAGTCTGTTCGATACTTCCACCACGCGCTGAAACTCAGCACGCAGAGAACACCGATGCCCCCGGCACTGAAGCAACTTCCTTCATGTCCAAAAAAGCCGGTGTCTGTCTTTTCCTTTTGCAGCCTACCATTTATGCTGGAAGGGATGCCGGCTTTCACAAAAAGACTGTGTTCCTGGGGTGCTTTGAAGTAAAAACTAGACTCCAGTTGGTGTCAAAATCAAAATGAGCAATGTCAATTAGTTTTTAATAGGGGACAGCATCCAGATTGTGTACGTGGGGTGGTCTTTTTAAAAAAATCCACTGCTTAGTCACTGCAACTAGTATAGAAGGGTGTTTTGTTTTGTTTTTTGGCTATTTCTCTCGTTCAGGTAGGAACTCCCTTTCCATCTCGGCAGAACGCCACTTCCTAATTCTTCTGTGGCCTGCGCAGATAAAAGAATAAATATTGGGAACCTGTGCCCCATGCTACTGCATCAGAAAGACTGGAGGAGGCCCATTTATCTTCCAGTGCAGCTCATTAAACACGAGTCCTGACCTGCAGATTTTGCTTCCGTTGGCAACCAGCCAGAATGCATTGTTTCCTAATACCAATTTCCCATCCGTTGTAAAACAGCAAATAACCCTCGAAAGCCTGCCTGAGGAATGTATTCCTACCAGTGTTGTGTCAATGGAGCACAAACTGTTGTAAAACACATCACGGTCCTGACCGTAACGGCTGTCAGCCTAAGATTCAAGCCACAACAGTGTCTCCATCCAGACAGCTCACAAAAAACTTGCTGCCGTAATTTTAGAGGTTCTTGTTCTATCACCTGTCCTTTGCCTGCCTTTAAGTTTGTCTCGATCACCCACCAGCCTTTTTCTTCCCTCCCGTGTGCTATTTCTGTTGTGAACCTGTGCGCTGAGTTTGAATAGTAACAAGTGACAGATCTCAAGGGTTGGCGGTACGGATTTTTTTCCGGCTGTCTTATGCCTTGTTTTCTCCTTTGCAGTTCTAGGCAAAGAGCAGCCAAGGAGAGTGGCCAGTCAACCAAGGAGACTGTAGAGACGGTCAGGGTGGAGAAGGAGAAGCTGAAGCTGGAAAAGGAGAAATTCAGGTCAGAAGTGGCCCGAGAGGATGCTCATCAAGGGCTCATACCCATGCCAGTGAGGATCGCCATATTCACCATCTTCATCTTTGTGCTCTTTGTGTACGTTACAATGGAAACAAACCCAGCCAACCCCTTCCTCCAGTTCATCATGGGAAGAGGGCTCTAGCAGTGCCACGCGTCCTTGTTAAGGAGCATTTAGCCGCGACTCAACACTAAAGAAGGCGTGCTTTTCTCTTCCCTGCAACCTGTGAGCAATCTCTGCAGGTAGCAAATTAAAAGACCAAAGTGAGGGGAAAATATATAGTCACTGAGTTTTGTTTGTCTGGTGTTTTGTTAGACAGGAGCATCTGACTGCTTTATCGTTTCTGGCCTGCACAGGTAGAAGTCATTGGCTGGCGCACGTCTTTGGCCAGTTTCACCACTCGGAAGTATTTAAGGGATTGCATTTTTTATCTAGCTGATCATTGGCTCCGTAAGAAGTTAACCTTTTCTCCTATGGAGCCATTCTCTTCCCATATGGGAGAAGCACTAGCTTTAGGCTCAGGAGAGAAATTGCACCCAGGCACGGTGAGCCAAGTAACAGCCACCCTGACACCACAGAAAGTGAGAAGCGAGTCTTAGAGCTTCAGGGAATCTTTCTCGCTGTATCTCAGCCTTGACTGAGAGGATACCATCTCTTCCACCCCTCCAATTTTCGTATTGGAAAGGGGGGCTGTGGGTGTCGGCGTACTTCAAGGTCGACGGCATGCTCTCCTCATTTAAAGGCGACTGCTTTTTGTAATACAGCTGAGAACCTAAACCACGAATGATGGTGACTTTCAAATCAAGACACTTTAAACCAGTAACTGAAAGTGTTTTATTGACCAAGACTGAATCGAGGGCTTTTAATGCACTCAGATTTTGCAGTAGAGAGACAGAATGCTGCACTCGGGGCTTGACCCTGAGAAACGCACCAAAAACTTATTAGATATAGGGGGTTTTATGGCTGCGCACATAGCCATTAAATAGCATAAAACAGTGGGGGGCAACCTTTTCGGCCGGTGGGCCACAGATTAGCCCCACTCCCTCCCCGAGCCCCAATCTAATCCCTTTCCCCCTGCCTGATCTGCTGCTCTGCTGTCTGTTCCCTGCCCTGTGCTCCCTGCCCAGTCTTCTGCTCTGCTCTCTGCTACCTGTCCCATCCCCAGTCTGCTTCCTGCCACCTCAAGTTGGCCTCCCCAGGCACAAACTATTGAACAGTCTTTCTGTGTAATTAAAGTGTTTTATTTCATCTTTAGGATGGATGCAAACCATTTTACAACTAGCCCTTAACACCTGGGATAACGTCTTGATCTGAGGAAGTGGGTTATCCCTTTCCTAAATGAGATAACAAATGACAAACAGAATTTTATTTCTGTAGTTTTCTGAAGCAACGAAATTAAAAGCAACAGTTCAAGTGGTTGGTTGTGGCGAGAGTTGTGTGTTCACAAATGCTACCTGCTTTGAGAAAAACCAGCTCTCTGTTTAGCAAATGCAATGGTAGCTGGAGGGTACATTTTCTGGTCTTTTTTTAGACTGTTGTTTTTTGTTTAAAGGAAAACACATTGCTTTTTTAAATTGTTGTGTAAGGGCCAAGTTATTAAGTGTAGTTGCTCCAGTGTTAAATAAAGAAACTGCTGAAAAGCCTGTTGTGGTCACTTGTTCCATGCGAGAATGTGTTAGCACGCAAGAGCCTTCACTCCAATGGTCTGTACTCCTTGATACAGGTGTTTAGAGGGCAAGTATATATGGGTTGGTGGCTTTGGTATGTTATCTCATCTCCTTCTATGACCAGGTGACATATCACCTGGACAAGGGAGAAGAGATTGACATTATATATCTGGACTTTAAAAAAAGCCTTTGATCTGGTGTCCCATGACCTCCTCATGGAAAAACTGGCCAACTGTGGCCTTGGCTACATCGCTGTCCGATGGCTGGGAAACTGGCTCCGAGGTCGGACCCAGAGAGTAGTGGTCAATGGCAGTGAGTTATTATGGTGCCCTGTGGCCAGTGGTGTCCCCCAAGGCTCTGTCCTTGGACCGGTTCTCTTCAACATCTTTATCAACGATGTGGATATTGGTGTCAGAAGCGCACTGGCTAAGTTCACAGATGACACTAAACTTTGTGGCATAGCATTCACACCTGAGGACAGGCTAGTGATCCAGGCTAACTTAGATCAACTTAGTAAGTGGGCAGATACAAACCTGATGACGTTCAATATTGATAAATGTAAGGTACTCCACTTTGTGGGGGGTGGAAAAGCCTGCAGCATGCTTATAGGCACGCTACGCTTGCTAGCATCACGGCTGAAAGAGCCTTGGGGATCATGATTGACCGCAAGATGATCATGAGCCACCAATGCGATTGTTGCAGCTGGCAAAGCAAACAAAACCCTGACTTGCATCCATAGATGCTCAAGTAAATCTCAGGATGTCATCTTCCCACTGTAGTCGGCCTTGGTGAGGCCACAGCTGGAGTATTGCATCTAATTCTGGGCTCTGCAATTCAAGAAGGATGTGGAGAAACTTGAAAGAGTCCTGAGGAGAGCCACGCGCGTGATCAGAGGGCAGGAGGACCGGCCTTATGAAGAGAGGCTGAGAGCCATGGGGCTTCAGCCTGGAAAAGCGCAGGCTCAGGGGGGACCTGGTGGCTGCTTATACCTACATAAGCAGGGTGCGTCAGGATCTGGGAGAACACCTGTTTGCCAGAGCACCCCAAGGAAAAACAAGGACCACTGGTCATAAGCTCCCCCAAGACCGTTTTAGGTGGGACATAAGAAAAAAATTCTTTACGGTCTGAGCCCCCAAGACCTGGAATAGACTCCCTCCAGAAGTGATCTGAGGTAGTGGGTGGTCTCTTTCCTAAATGGGATAACAGACGACAACCAAAATTTTATTTCTATAGTTTTCTGAAGCACCGAAATTAAAAGCAACAGTTCAAGTGTTTGGCTGTGGCAAGAGTCGTGTATTCACAAATGCTACCCGCTTTGAAAAAAGCCAACCCTCAGTGTAGCAAATTCAATGTTAGCTGGAAGGTACAAGTTTCTTTTTTTCTTTTCTTTTTTTGGTCTTTTTTAGACTGTTTTTTTGTTTAAAGGAAAACACTTCGCTCTTTCAAATTGCTGTGTAAGTACCAAGTTATTAAGTGTAGTTGCCCCAGTGTTAAATAAAGAAATCTGTTATGCTGTGTCAGCTTAACTCCAGAAAAGCGCACCTGATGGCTTCACCATTAGAAAGTGGGAGCACGTAGGCAGCACTCTAGCTGTCACTGCCCCTGATAAACCTTGTTTTGAACGGTTCAGTTGAAATCTGGTGGCTTATGATGCCTATGTCTGGTCACTTAGTATGCAGAGCAGGAGAGGTGGCTGGTACAATCCTGCCACTCCTATTGATATGCGGTTGCCACTCCTGTTGCACAATCGACTGTTCTGCTGGGGTTTGAAACCTGCCTCTGAAGCAGCCACTGCTTACCGCTGCTCTGAGCTGGGTTGGCAGTATTTATGCATTGCAAGCTCTGCACAGCAGCTGCAGAATATATTACCGCTGGTAGTCGCTTAGGCATGATCAGTTCTACTTCTAAATCTTGCCCTCTTGTATATCTGCAAAGTTTGGCATTTGTTTCCTTTCCTATCATGTCTTTCTGCAGGAGTTTCTGGGAAACTTTTTTTTGCCTCTAAAAATATTTTCGGCTTTTACATAAAGTATAACTCTGGAGATGGACATTGTTCCAAGTTCTGAAGATGGGTACTGCAAGACAGGAGCTGTGAAGAGAGTTTGTCATCCTCCCAATATCCAAATGATTCCTGGTATTAGCAGTGAGCTCAGCCCACACCAGCTTATGTGCTGGATTTAAATAATGGTCTTTGTGGAAGCAGCAAGGGTGTTGCATTGGAGGCAACTGTGTGCTGCACGGATACTTCAGTGGTTTACTTTGATCTGCAAATGCTTTTAAAGCCTGTTCCTCTCCCTAATAGCAGATCACCTATATTTATGATATGCTAGGAAGAAAGGAAATAGATTCCCTGGTTTTTGGCATTAGATGCCCGACAGGAGTGAAGGGAGAGGCACCTCAGCATGTTTTCCCCATTGGTTTACCATGAAGAGTCCAGCAAATCTGTTTTTGCATTTCAGCAGAGGCTCTTTGCTTCTGCTGAAAAGCCTGTTGTGGTCATTTAGTCCATGCGAGAATGCATTAGCACATAAGAGCCTTCACTTCAGTGGTCTGTACTCCTTGATACAAGGTGTTTAGAGGGCAAGTATATATGGGTTGGTAACTTTGGTACATTTTCTTTTTCTGGGCCGTGGTGTGTGCTGCAAGTTCAAGATGAAAGACGCATTGGAAAATAAAGTGGCTTATTTTAATGTATGCCAAGGCCGTGCTCG
>NW_017729019.1:7896037-7908398 GCF_001723915.1 Gavialis gangeticus | reverse complement strand
ATCTAAAGAACAGGTGCTATAAGATGCCCAGCACAATATTTAAGGATCCTCTAGAACAGGGGCATGCAATTATTTCGGGTGGAGGGCCACTTACTGAGTTTTGGCAAGCTGTCAAGGGCTGCATGGGTAGCCCTGCCCCCTGTTTGCCATCTTGTGACCAGAAGTCCCACCCCCTAACTCCTGGCCTTTGCCACCCTGTTGCAATATGTGTAATTCCTGCAATCGATTGACCTACTTTTTAAGCAATGGCATAACAGACAGAACCCCAGCAAGTCCTTGCCAGAATTGGATTCTGATCAAAATTTCCCCTATTAAGCTCCGAAGGGGAAATGAGCAGCTTTCTCAGCCTACAGAAAAGCTCGGTTTGTGCCAAGTCGTCTCGAGCTCCGTGGAAATGGATCAGGCAGCAGGGATCTTGCCTGTTCCGCGGGGAGTTAACTTTGCACATATTGTGCTTGCTCATTTTGGAGCCGATCAGCAAAACAAACAAGCAAGCAGCGTGTAGGTGTCATAAGGCACCGATGGAGGGGCTGGCATGGCACAGCTCAACCTCATTCACGGAAAACCGGAACTGCTGGGACTCTGTGTGGGCAGCAGCTTTAATATGCTCTGTGAGTAATTGGGTGTTTTCCTAGCAATTGATTGTATCCATAATGCAAGGCAAGGTGATGTTGTTGTACCGTGGCATCCTTCCTGGCAGGTGTCGTGCAGGTGGAAGGGGGCATTGGGAATTGCATAAGTGCTAACCGTTGGCCGTGGTAAAGCACTGGTTCCACGTTCGCTGTTGAACATCTGCTGCTTTGAAGTGCCCGGTCTTTAATTTCAATTGCTGCTGCTTTCATTTTCTGCAGGACTGGGCCAGCGAGCAAATAACTGACCAGAGAAGAGATCCATTTAGTTCATATACAATGTAGAGATGGAGAAGTCCTTACTGGTTTGTGGCTCCAGCTTCTTCCATCCAGCTGTGCAGTCTTGTTCCCTGCCACATACTGTAATACAGTCGCGCTTCAAGCTCAGGTCGGAAGATACGCTGCGGTATAACATATGGGCATATAGGAGAAGACAGCCACTACCCCACAGGAGCTTACAATCATTGGCTAGGCATCCATGGCATTGTGTTTTTGGCTTTCTTAGTGCTATGGTATATGGAGCTTACAAGGAAGAGTTTCCACCCCTCTCAACTGCTCTTCTTCCCAGTATTGACCATCCTATCCAGATGCCTTCGTTTTTCTCTCTGCTGCTCAGCTCTGTGCCTCTTGGGCCTTCCTCTGTGTTTGTTTTACTGCTAATGCTGCCCTGCCATAAAAGCATTACAATGACAAGGTTCTGTAGGTTTACGGTTTTGCAAATTAGATGAGGCCAATCATGGCAAGTGTTGATTTTGCCCATCTACTTCATTTTAAAGCCTACAGGTCCTTGGTCCCCAGATAATGTTTTGCATTGCTGTAAGTGGGACAGGGATGCTCAACCAGGGTGTTGTGGGGTGTCAGGCAGCGTTAGCACTTTTAGGTGTGCGAACATGATTCCTGAGATTAAACCCAGAGTTTTCAAATAGGAATCCAGAGTGTTAAAAATGTTCTGACCTATCGTGGTCTTTCTGACTTCTTTGCAAAATGAGTGAAAACTTAGAGCGGGCGTTTTCCGAGGGTCTTACAAGGGGACCTTCGGGTCTGAGAACCGCTGACCCTCTTGCTGGGTAGAGCAGGTCTTCGTTTCAGTGAAGACGAAGGCACAAGAGACAGACTGGAGAGAAGAGAGGAGTATGTTTCTAGCCCATTTCCCTAGCGCTGCAAGCTGATAGACTTCTAATTTCTTGGAGGACTTTTCGGAGAGTCTCCTAGATCTCACTAGTGGTAGGGAAGCTGTCCCCAGATGTTGAGCCCAAATTTTGCCATTAGTATTTTGAGGGTTGCCTCATTTGGATGTGCACGCGAGTACCGACCTGTTCTACTGTTCTGAAACGTGGCAGTGAGGGACAGTTTCTGTCTGAGAGGAGTTTTCCTGCTGACATCAAGGCCACTTTCCCCATGCTCTTTGTTAACCCCCTCTGCATGGCCAAAAGCCAGGGGTCACTAGTAGAGTCCCATCTGTTAGGGAACAATAGCAGTGCAAATTGCTGAAGTTGCAAGAAACTGCTGAGAACAAGCATAACGAGCAGCTTGTCTGTCTTGCTTAAGGCTAGTCCTGTCAAGGACTTGGAGCATATGAGATCCTTAATGATGATACTGTGGTCGGAGTGCACACCATGGAGCCAATTACTGGTTTCTGCAGATGTGGAACGGCAGAGAAGTAAAGCGTTGTTGTGAATAGTGGCTTACGTGGAACCACCGGTGTCAGAGGTGAACTTTACCGCTGGTTTCATAGGAGCAGGTGCAGGATGATAAATCAGATTCGGCTTGCACTGCTGCGTTGTGGTTCATTGAGGAACCAAGTGAATAAAAAGGAAAATAAACAGTGCCCTGCATTTCCGTTACCAAGCCTATTGAGGAAGGTAGACTGCTTAGGGCTGTACTAGGAACGGCATCATTATTCAGCAGAAAGCTTTGAGCCTCTTAGCTGAAATTCACAGCCCCTTAAAATTCAGCCATTATAATAAGCATAAGCTGTAAACTTCTCTTTGGCAATAAAATCGCAGTGCTCAGAGGTAAACCAGATGGGCTTCTGGTTGTGTTTCTTTCTCTTAAATGCATTTTTATAGGGGTTGTGGTTCCTTTTAAAGTTGATGTACTGACTAGTGGAGCATTATTAGAGAGGAAGATTGGAGCTACAGATTTGCTGCATTTCAGTTTAATGTTGCCAGATATTCTCTGTCTGCAAGTGGAAAGTTGGCTGTCTGTTTTATGCCTCTCTCTCTCTCTCCCTCTCTGCAAGCCTAAGATTTCTGTAGCTGTTTGGTTTTTTTAGGGTGAAATCTGCCCCTGGCTCTCTAAGGAGTTTTAAAAAGATATTGCAAAGACAAAAACCAGAATAGGAAAGTAGTATTTTTAAGAAGGGCTTTAAAGGAGGGAGAAGTTGGTTTGCATTTGAGTAGAAAGATGGGGGCCAAATAGCTCCTGACGCAGCAGCGCTCAACAGCTGTGCCACGGGAGTTTGTTCAGGGAGCCCCAAGTGACAGATACGGCGTGGGAGAAAGCAGTGCGGGGAAGCAGACAAAGGGCACGGTCTGGAGCCGGGCAGGAGAAGGGGGCGGAGGCGAACGCCTCGGGGTTTGGAGACGAGGACGTTCAGCTGGAACTTGTAGGCCAGGTGGGAGGAAGGCAGCGAAGGGATGTGAAGTGGGGAAATGACGTGGTCAGATCAGCAGGAGGGGGAGATGGCTTTCACAGCAACATTTAATCAGTGGGCTCTCCAAGAAAGGAAGCAGCCAAAGGAAGTAATTAGGCCTCTGAGATGAGGCGAGATAAATGATTTATTAAATATTCGTCAGGAATTCAGTTACCTGTGCTCGGGGGAAGAGGCGAGCCTCTTTAGATCGGGGGCGACTCGAAGGCACGGTAGGTCTCTGGAGCACGTGCTGGGGAAGGGCCTGATCCCAGCAGTGCTGGAGCTGCGGGTGCTGAGCTGCGACCCAGCAAATGTGAAGTCCCGCTCGAGTCCAAGCGCTTTGCTGTGTTGATCCATAAATGAATGCATGCGGGCAGGTATCCAGGTTGGAGCCGTATTGGTCTGGAGGAAAAGGCAATCAAGCCTCGTAGTAGGGGTGATATCTTTTATTAAACTAACAAGATTGCATGGGGGCAGTGAGTTTTTCTGAGCTCCTGTTGGGACCTCAGCTTCTCCCCCAGGATCTACAGATTGAGCCTCTCATCTGCCATTTCACGTCACCTCCCCTCTAGCCCTTTAGGCTGACATTTCAGCAAGGCTTCCAATATTCTGCTGGAAATGGGATGATTTCCGTGGGGTTTTAGTTCAAGGCCATTGATTGACTTTAATGGCCAGGTTGGAGGCCTGCTACGTCTCAATCACTATACTCCACACGGCGTTTTATAACCGGTTCAGATCAGAGCACAGCGCAGAGCTGTTTGCATCACCAGAGCATCCGAAAAGATAAAGAGTTTGAGACGCTGGGGGGAAAGAGCGGGCCAGACTGATTTCTGGTGTAACTCTGCAGATAACGAGTTACCAAGAACGAGTTTGGCTGGCTCCGAGATCGTACCTTTTATCTGAAGCTCCCCTACCCCTTTCTAACGAGTCCTCACAACCTCCCCTGGGAGGCATGCCCAGCTTATTAGTCTTGTGTTGCAGGTGGGTAAACTAAAGCCAGGACTATTGAACCTCATCTCCTGCTGTAAGCGCAGAGCACATTTCTTTGACCTTGCCTTCTCTGCTACAAGCTGACAGCAACAGATATGCGTGCGTGCGAGCGCGTGTGTGTGCGCGTGTGCATCTAGGAATCCCAAATGCGCTCAGCTGCATGCCCCACGTTCCCTGCGGAGAGGAGGAGGGAGCACACGCACGACAGATGTTAGTCACGTTGTTTGGCATGCTCCTGGAAGGTGCTCGGGTCCTACGGTGATGAGCACGGTGTACAGACTCATGTAGGATAGAAGAGGCTTGTCAAAGGTGTCAGAGCAAATCAGGATCAGAGCTGGGGAATAGCAGACCGGGATGCCTGGCTCCCAAGATGCTAAGTGCTGGACGGCAACGACTGCTTGCTTCAGTACTGTGTTCACAAGCTGTATTATTTGAGACTCTTAGTAGTACGGGAGCGAAATGGGAAGCGGTGGAAGGAGAAGGACACCGACTGACATTTTGTACCAGCTCTGGGCAGCTATTGAACGACAGCCTTAATGAATGGTTGAGTGCACCGGTGCGCTTCTCGGCGGTCTGGTAGGTAGGGATAGCGCTACAGGAGGCCTACTGGGGATGGGGGGCTCCTTGCACTGAGTCCCGTACATGCACACCATCCCCAGGAGAGCTTACAATCTACATGGACAACCGGGTGGGAGACAGGCAAGATTATTTCTTTGCTACCACTGGGGAAATAAAGCAGGGTGAGGTTTGGCCTCGCCAACCTCACTATGCAAGTCCCTGGCGGGAGTGAGACCTGCACTCAGTCTTAGCGCTGCAGCGTGGAAAAGCTGGTCAGAAACGTTTGATGATTTCTTTCAGGAAAAGCTGACCTGGGACAAGGGCATGCATATGTGAGAGAGACCCCAGAGGAGCAGATCCCCTCCTGGTTACATTGGAGAGCGGCTCCTGCATCCCCCCGCACCCCGTCTGGCTCCTGCCCACCTGGCTCTTCTGCAGCAGGTCTCACGATTTGGGTGTTTCTGTGAGAGGGTTGCAAAGTCTCCATTTCATTTGCATTGGACCAAAACCAATTTTTGGACTCTCGCAGGGAGACGGAGTAAATTGCTCGCCTTTGCACCTCCCCGGCACTGCTGTAATCAGAGCTGTTTGGAATAGGTCCAGCCTTCCCCCATTTTCAGCATTTGCTTCAGTGGGTTCATATGGGGAGGTAACGATACGCAGTCACACTCGCAGTGTTTGCTGGGGGATTGGATCCACTCTTGTCCGTTCCAGTTAATCCCACTGCGGGTGAAAGCTTGGTGCCGTTTCCCTTCGGGTCACAGCAGGAGGGTTGTCAGAGGCGGGGGGAGAAGTCGCATCTGGATATGGAGAATTGCTGTCCCTTTATCTAGGAAATACAAACCCAAGAGAGGAGGCGCTTTGGAGCGGGCAGGCAGCTCCGCAGAGGGAGATTGCTGGGGAGCACGGAGCAGAAGGAATGTGCTTTGTTTGCAGCATGTCTCTGCTTGCTGCACTTCATCATCTCCCTTTGCTCTGTGCTGTTGCATGGGCCTGTCCTGGCGCTTCACCCAGGAGTACGGACAGCCCCCCGCCCGGTCTGGCTAACAGGGTGGCGTCTGCTCTGCTCCACTGCCTGGCTGACACTTGATTTACTGTGAGTGGGTGCAAACCCCTTTGCTTACTTCTCAGCCACTTTGTGAATGTAAGCACCTGCTGTTGGTCTCTGCTCTGATTGCTCTTGGCATGCCAGCCAGGCCACAGAGCCCTTTTCCTTTTTTAAGCTAGCAGCTTAGCATGGCTCAGTAGCTTGCCTTTCCTTTGGACACACCAGATTTGTCTGGGAGGGAAGGAGCAGCCTTTTGGTCTGCATCAGGAGAATAGCAGGCCCCCGTCTCAGTGCAGGGAAACTCCTGGGGACTCTGTATCACTGTCCAGATGGATGGGCATGAAAGGGGCTGGAGACCTTAACTCGTAGTGTTGGCAGGTTTAATGTGGCTGGCCGAGACCCTGGGGCATTGCAGGCATAGAGGTGTCCATGCCAATTCTTGGTTCTTCTGCCTCCGTTACTTATTGGATCCTGCCATCCCTCCCACCTCTACCCCCACCCCTCTGCACCGCAAGGATCTATGGCCAAGTTAAGACCAATAATTGCCGAATGGGGTCTGCACCCTCTTGACCAACTGACCTCCGCCCTGCCGTGCTGGTTTGTGCTTTCCCCATCAGTCACGACGCCCGCAGAAGGCTGGCAGGCTGCTGTTTCCTCCTGCTTCCCCCATGCCTCTAATTTTATGCACTGCAGCCTTCTCCGCTAGAGACTTGTCAGCGACGATCTATGCTAGGCAGAAATAGCCCTGAGAGAATAATGACAGCAAAATGGTTGCTAAATAGGGAATAGCTGGGGCGCTATAGTGGCGAGGTCAATTATAATCAGCTTTCCCATAACACAGCTCCGTATTCTCAGAGACACCCAAGGGACGAGGGGCAGCTGGGGGCCTAATGGTGCCTGGAGAGCTGGAGCGGCAAAAGACAACAAGCGATGAGATGTGGGGGAGATGGTTGCCTTTTCCATAAGCTTGTGCTTTATTCCAACAGGTTTTCTTTTTTTCCCCCAGGGCTGTGATCCTACTGACCACAGCACAATCCACGTGGTTGTCTGGGCTCTCGACACATTTAAACGCGATTAGGATCTTGGAGGACGGTGAGGTAAGCACACCTGCACCCACCTATGGCATGAAGGGGCTTCTTGCTGCACGTGCTCACCTAACAGGGCAGGACGGGTGGACAGAGTCATGCCAACACTGCCCTTCTTCTAGGCTGTTTTCAGTCACCTGCTCTCCAAATGATGGCAAGCACTGGCTAGACCTCCCTACCCCACACGAGCTGCGTGGGTACAGGACATACCAGCTGCGTAGTCTGCCACACGCATTCACAGAGAGCGTGCGCAGCTTGCTCGCACAGTGGATCCAAGCAGACTTGGCCTGCGTGCCTCCAAAACAATGTTTGCGGCCACACAGGTTGCAAGCGGACAGACCTCCCTAGCCCCTTGTCGCGCCCCAAGGGCCCAAAAATGTTGCTGTGAGCAAAGGCAAGTCACAGTTTGTGACAGCTGAAATGGGTGGACCCTGTAGGGGATTCCCATGGCGCACATATCTGGGGGCTTGAAACCTCTTGGATTGGGCCCCTGCAGCCCCCGCAATAGCAGGAGCCCAACAATAAGGAGCAGTGGGTCTGCAGCATCTGTAGACACCACAGAAGTGGATCAGCCGTGCCGTGATATGTCCAGGCACAGCTGATCCCATGCCTAAGACGATGTCTGTGTATAGGCAGTGGGACCATGTGTGAACAGGGGATGGGACCCAGCAGTCTTGACTAGCCCTGGGCAAAGCCTTCCCGGAGAGTAGAAAAAACTGCCAAAAATGCAATTTCAGGGCCAGTGAGAGAGAAAAGTAAACTGCTGTGAAAAGCTGAGCCCCCCTTATTTCAGTGTTGGGGAAACAAAATGTTTTGACTTTCCAAACAGTTTGTATTTTGCTCTTGATCTAAATACGTTTAAAGGATAAAGCAGAAAGGCGGGAATAACCTACACTGAAATGGCTGCATTTTTTGCTTGTTTGTTTCACCAGCCAAAAAAAATAGAGGCCCAATTCATTTTGGGTCCACCTAGAATTATGATTTCAATCCATTTCTTCTTGTTCTTTGTTTTACTGTCGAATGCAAAATCCCCTTATTCGCTCTCTCATGCTCCTGCTCTCGTTCCACTCATCTAACCACTAGTCCCTACTGCTTCTCCAGCACAGGGGGAGCCCAGCGCACCTGATACTTCTGGTATCCTCTTTTCAATTTAAAGCCTCTGTTGCCTCTTCCCAGAGCTAAAAAGAGTGCCCTGGCTTCTGTTCCCCTGTTGAAGGCATTAAAACCTTCTCTGCGAGTTGGGAATACAATTCGAAGGTGTGCAGGACCGTACTGTACCCACTGAACGCACCGCCCTGCTTCTCAGACCACCAAGGCAAAGATCATTCCTTGAGAGACTTAACAGAGTTACTTAAGACGGGGAATGAGTAGCTGGTGACACCGGCAGACCCCGGGGTTTATTTCGGCTCACTTCCATTTATCACAATGGTAACCATGAACAATGATCACCAGTTCCCGTTCCCGCTAGGTCCCGCAGAAGCTTTCTCCATAGGAACAAACAGCTTTTCCCAGCTGTAAATAAGCATGGACTTTTTAATAAAAGGCATGATAAAGCAGATGGCTTATTTTTCATCTCCTCTCTATGGTGGAGCTTGTTAGGCAGTTTAAAGCTGTTCTGCTGATAATGAAGCGCAGCTTGCCGTGGCTAATTTCGAATGTCTTTTCACGCCACTGTCCCCGCTGACACAATGCCTCTCGGTGCTAGCTGAGCGGTCACGTGCAGCTGGTGGAGGCTCCCATTGGGTTATATTACTCGGACAGATCCTGAAGCTCTGGGCTCATGCCTCCAAGTCTTAAGGTGACTAGGTGTGGCAGAGGATGAATTTCTCTGACATAAGGAAGAATTTCTTTACTGTCCGAGCCCCCAAGGCCTGGAACAGCCTGCCATCAGAGGTGGTTCACGCACTGACATTGAACACCTTCAAGAGCAAATTGGATGCTTATCTTGCTGGGATCCTGTGACCCCAGCTGACCTACGGCCCTTTGGGCGGGGGGCTGGACTCGATGATCTTCCAAAGGTCCCTTCCAGCCCTAATGTCTATGAGATCTGTGAGATCTAGCTATCAGCCCTGCACGAGGGAGAACGAATGAATGGTCAGACTGCCACGTCTAAGGACTGTGAGGCTGGAGGGGGCCTCGGCAGATCATCGGGTCCAGCGCGCTACCCCGAGCAGGAAGCAGCATCTTTAGCCCCAAGCGCAGGGCTGTCCCGCTTGAGCTAAAAGACTCACTTCCCCAGCTCTTGGCAGCAGCTGTTATGGGTCAGCTGCATCTCTTCCCTGCTGCAAATAATTGACCCTCCTTACCTGGGCTCAGATCTCCATGCGCCCTGGATTCCTGCACAGCCTCTGGCTCGGGGCTGCGTGGGATTGCTTCTTCAGCCCATCTCTGCAGCTCTACCCGCTTTCCCCAGATGCTTGAGCACAGGGATCTGTCAGAGGTGGCGGAAACAACGTGACACTAGGAATGAAGCAATCCCATTATGCCTTGGCTAAGATATGCTGGGAAATTCTCCCTCAAAGAGCTGCCCCGAAACAAATGACTTTGCTCGCACGTGTCAAACCAGCATCTGGTCTGGTGAAAACCCCAAAGGCGAGCGGCTCCCGTTGGGACTGTCATGATGCTTAGGAAGGGACAAAGGGGGCGCGTGGAAAATTCCACCCCGATCCCCGTGTCTACCAGACTGCGAGCGTTAAGGATCAGCCGAATCGTAAACGCTGCGTGTGCTAAGGCGAGGGGAACTTGAAATCTCAGCACTTGGCCTATTTGTGTAATTTAAAAGCGTCCCGACAACTCCTCTGCTGCGGTTCCCATGGAAACAGGTGTCGGTTTGGAGAAAACCGCTACAGGTTTGGGGGATTATTTTGTAACCTGAAAAAAAAATTCTTTTTTAAAAAATCTTCTGTCTGGTTTTCAGGAAAGCGGGGAAGTTTCACAACCAGTCCCCGTTTGCAAGGAGCGGTGACTGAGCCACCGCCGTCTTTGCAGCGACCTGAAGCATCCTGAGATATCGCTGGACCTGCCTCCACGCCAGGACCAGAAGGGACGAGAGCACCAGGTGGAATCAGCCCACGCGTGGATTTTGTCCGGCTTATGCTGTAGGTGCGCGTGACACTTTCCCCCTATTCAGACCATATTCAGACCATATAACAAGCTCCCGGATCAAACCGTCTCCCCGCTTCTTTCCTCACCCCCCCCTACTCGTGTACCCGCACAGTTTAGCACCCCGAGCCTTTTCAATGCGTGCATGTCTGTGCATCTCCCTTTCTGCACAGAGCAGGCCGGCATGTCTGGCGACTGCCGTCGTACCGTGGACTTTCTCTTGTTTAAAAAGCTAAGCCTTCTCCTGCCTTTGTGCTGGAGGACTCTGGTGTCTCTGTAGCCTGTTACGTAAGCTCAGTTCTTAAGTCAGTTATTTTCCAGCTTGTCAGGTCTGACTCATACAGCAGGGAAGTCATCAGTCATGGACTGAACACCTTGGATTTTTATGGCGGAACTGATCTCCCTGTCTCTGCAATCATTTATCCAGTACCACTCCTCCTGCCGCCCCAGTCTCCATATTTCACTTCTTTTGTCTTTGCAGGTGTTAACCTGATGCAGTTAATTGTCCCCGGAAAGGTAAGCCCATTGAATTCATCTTCTGAGAAATTCTTGCCTGGCAATTGAAAGGGCATAATGTTAACTTTTTTAAACCTGTGGGGAACCAGGTGCTTTTGAAGGTGAGCGTTTGCTTTTAGCAATTAGAGGCATTACTATCAGCTAGAGCAGTGTTTCTCAACCTTTGTAGCCTCGAGGCGCCCCTCTGTAGCTTTTGCAAACTGAGCGGCACCCCGTTTCCAAACGAATGTATTTATTACTGTGCTTGCCTCCTTGCAGGGAGGCCAGCTGGTAGGGGCGGGGGAATGGCTAGGCAGGAAGAGCCTGAGCTTGCCTGTATCTGCTTATCTCTTCTCACCGCTCTTATCGCTTCACAGTTCCTGCAACACCTTTCAAAAGAAGTTGCAGCACCCCAGGGTGCCCTGGCACCTTGGGTGAGAATCGCTCGGCTAGAGGAACTTCACAAGGGCAGCAATATGCTAGGTGCTGTACAGCCACGCGGTAAGCCCCTATCACACACACACACAAAAGGGGGAGTCAAATGCACAGGAGGGGAAACAACATTCAGATTGCCTGGGAACCTGCAGCGGTCCCCAGAGTCCCCGCTCAGGGCCCTGGCCCCTCGGCCCTCTTAGCCCCAGCTAGCTCGGGACTCCACGGATGAGCACGACGATGCCTCGTGCCCCCGCTGACGGAGAGCTCTGTCTCTGCCTAGACCTGGCTGGCCCCACGTGGACGCTTCTGAGCCTGGATAACAGGATGGGATCTTTCACTTGGGTTAATAAAAATATAGGCCTCACCCCCCGCCCCCCACCCCCCCAGCAGAGGTGCTGGGGAGCAATTCCACTTTCGAAAGCAGCTGAGAAAGAACTTGGTTTTGAATCCAGAGGAGTCCTGTGACATCTGCAAGGAAATCTCCTCCCCGCCTCCACAGAATGGGGGCTTTTTCTGTTTTAATTTCATCTCATCCTGAAGCTATCCCCACAGGTTGTTTTAACATTATTGGAATGTTTTTCCCCCAAAAGACCGGACGTTTTTGTGGAATGGACACCTTTCTTGAGGCATTTGGCTTTTGCTGGACCTGTGTTTTGTAATGGAGTGGCCTCCACTGGCATTTTTCTGGCTCGCCTTATGGTGCATGAAGGTCTAAGGTACAAATCTGCTGCCAACAACACACCCAAGGGTGCGATGAAACAGTCGTAAGCTGCCTGGCAGTTTCCTGACGGGTACAAGTGGCTGTGAAGGGCAAAGGCAGAGCTCAGTGATCTCTGTGTTCAATGCCAATTGAAAAAAAAGGGTCAGACCTTTTCCCGGAACATTTTAAACTGGGAGAGTCTACAAAAAGGTAATGGAGACTTTGCGGTTTGAATTGTTTTGAACAATGCCGTCTTGTTTTTATGTTTCAAACCACAGACTCAAACCAGAGCGATCCAAACAGCACGTGGCACAGTGCGCTAGGCTCTGTACAGACACTTAATAAGAGAAATAGTCGTGGTTAGACAGAGAAGTGTGGGCTACAGACCGCGGATCTGGATTGTGAGCACTTGGAGTTTGAGTCCGGGTCGTGCCGGTTACGTGGCAGTCAGCTGTGACATTCCCGTCTAGGCTCAGATCCTGCCTGCTCCTCCCAGTTTGGAGGTTTGCAGGTCTGGGGCTTTGGCCCCTATGCAGAGGGTGAAGCAAAGTTGTGTGTGTAATTACTGCCCTCTGCCGAATGACATTTGAGTCCTGCTAACACATCTGCAATCAAGGTCCCCCTGCTAGTGGCTGCAGCCAGAAGGCTGCACCATCTAACATCCCTGTAGAGGCTGTGTTTTGT
>NW_017729019.1:7886596-7891037 GCF_001723915.1 Gavialis gangeticus | reverse complement strand
CGAATGACATTTGAGTCCTGCTAACACATCTGCAATCAAGGTCCCCCTGCTAGTGGCTGCAGCCAGAAGGCTGCACCATCTAACATCCCGGTAGAGGCTGTGTTTTGTTTCGTGAGATTTGGATCCCAGGGCTCCTGGCTTTCGGGGTCCTGCTGCTGATGTGCAGGTAGCCCTCCTTCCTGCTTGGTCACCGAAGCTGCGATTTTATGGGAAATCATGGGCAAGATCTTGACGTCGGAGCCTGCCTTATGCTTCTGGGCAGAGCTGACGGCGGGACTCGCCCCCGCCCTGGTCTCTCTGCTAGTGACGGTGGCTCTGCCTCAGGCTGTCGAGTTGCAAGGACCCAAAATGCTAACTAAATAGAGACTCTCCAGATGCAAGCACAGCCCATCCTCAGTGCCAGTGCTCCCTGCTAGGTCTCAGGCAAGGTGTATTTATTCCAGGGTTTCTCTATTTATTTCCATCCCATTAATTTCCACTGAGGCCCTTATTGGCATATGGCAGGCTGCAGAGCTGAAATGCCCCCGCTGCATTCAAGCCTTCGCCATACACATTTGCAATGGAGATTTATGGGAAGAAATCTTCCCGTTTAATCAAAATGCTACTTTTTGGTTGGAAAAATAATAAGTTCACTGCATGGCTTTCAGACGTCTTTGCTAAAAGGTCCTGACCCTTCACTGGAACCAGTGGCAAACTGCCTAGGCCCTGACCTGTTCACACCGGTACATAGCTGTAAGCATGTAAATAGTTCCTTTGACTTTGGAGGGATGACTCTCATGCTTGAAATTATAAGTAGGCTCGAGTGCTCTGATGGAGCAGAGCTTTCTTCCTCTGGGCTCATCCTCCTTGTTGTACTTGCCTGTCCGTAATTGCCATTTCCATGCTGGGACATGTCAGCTTTCCTTTCTCACAATACCTTGAAATGCATATTTGACACAGCCAGGTGTTTCAGGGCTTGAGAAGACCTTACAAGGTGATGTTTCCCCTGCCCTAACACTCGGTTGCGATCTAGCAAAATTTACTGGATTCCTGGCATTTGAGCTGCTGGGACTGAGCTGTAAACAGTGTGTTAAATAATAATAACTTATAAATACTAAGCGTCTAATAAAACTAAACCTCTAATAATGCACCTCCCCCATTAAAAATGCACTTTGACGGGTTTTTTTTAATTTTTAAAGAGGAAAATGCTTTTGTAATTAGCATCTTAACATTAGCCTGGCCCTGTTCTGAAGGCTTCTATTTAAATGCAAATTAAATCCTCCCACCGGAAAGCTAATAGGAGATTAAAATAGCTGGTAGGGGATGGGAATTTGCTTCCATGTGGAGTCATTTTACTCAACTTGTTGTTGATTTCCTCATTTTTTATGGCCCGGTTGCTTTAAAAATAGGGTTTCTATCTAGGAGTTCATGTTACCTATGTAACAATAACCCTTGCTTGTTCAATATGACCCTGAAACTTGTGGTCAGAGCCTTTTGCTCTCCCAAAGCCTTTTGCAAATCTGGACTGCTTAAAACTAGCTTGGACCTAGACTGAGCTTTTTGCTTTCCCTCATAATAATGAGGCTACTGCTGATAGTAGCTAAAGGGCTACTGCCTTTGATCTTTAGGCAGCTAAGAGTTGTCCTGTTAGGTCTGAAGACTGTAGGTTCAAACTCACCAATGCCCAAATGTGGTTGTTTATATGTCCATGAGCGTGTGCACACTGTTGCTGAATTAATCCATTATCCCTAGGAACTTACATGCGTAGTGAGTGGGATCCCATGCCATGGAGAGCTGTCTTATACCATCATCAACACACGATTTGCCAGGAACCTGAGAATATTGCAGTTCAACAGTAATGACCATGAGTGAGACTCTCTCATAGCGAAGGGAGCTCTGTATGCCTATGAACAGCTGCTGGACCACCATATCAACATGCCTCTAGGACTGCCTCTGTCCACAGAGACTCTTTAAAGGTCTCTCTGCCTCTACACAGAAATGACCTCTGATAGTTTTTTGCAGATCCCAGACAATTCTGCAGTAGCTTTAGGGAAAGCACTGACATGTAGGTCAGGAGCTCAGATGCCCAGAAAGGCGGCGCTGGGCAGGGAAGCAGCGGTTCACGAGCAAAAATAAATCTCAGAATTGGTGATGTAACGGTGTCCATGATAAAGCCACATTTGCAACCTCCGATTGAAGGTACTTGTGTATTAGACACCCTACACGTGAGTCACAGAGCTTGCAAGCAGGAGTGCACAGTGTCCGAAGGCGTTGTGACCTGCCGTGGTCTTTTGCAACAGGAGAATTGTTCTGTTATATTTCTGCAGTCAAGAAATGCTCTCAAGCGGGTTTTGAAATGGGGTGCTGCTCAATGCAAAAAAGGGATGGGGAGAGGCCTGGAGTCTGAAAGGGTGGAGAACTACTGGCCTAGCAGAAGGGACCCCGTGGGCAGCCTCCTGAGATGTTCCTGAGTCCCCAAGCTAATTACAGCCCTGCTGTGAGCAGACACAACGCTGGAGTCCAGGGACCTGCGCTCCCTTCCTCAGGGCTGTGCGTGACGGGGAGACTGCTCCTGCTCTTCGGTGCTGCCTCTCCCATCGTCCTTCTTCTGCCTCCCTTTCCCAACAGTTTTGCTTTCATCGCAGTTGGAGGGGAGGGAGAAGACCCTGTTGTAAAACATCCATAAAAGGCTTGGCATGGGTCTCATAATCCAACACACACACACACCTCACTCCAGGCACAGAAGAAAATACAGGTCACCACAGCAGCTGGAGAGTCCTCTGCCTGTAATTGTTTTTCCTCTCCTGTAGGAAAGTAAAGATTAGGGCCATTGGATTTATGTAGCCCGTTTGAAATTCCTTCCTCCCTCCCTCCCTATCCCAGGCTTCTTCTGGCTCCGTTCGCTTTCCTCGTAACAAGGGCTGTAACCTCCAGAGACGGAGAGAGACCGGCAGAGAGAGAGAATGAGAATGGATGTGCGAGAGAAGTGAGACGGAGAGCTGCCTTTGCAGGAGCTGCATTTCTCTGCCTTATGTTAGAGCTGAAAAGCATTTCTAATAGCACCAGGCATCCCGGGGACCCACTGCTGCCTCTTGGAGACGGTAAGTACAAGACACTCCTGAAGTACCCCTTAGCACCAAGAGAGCCGCTCGCTGGAGGTCATTGGGGTCTTAGCGTGTGCACGCGTCTGCGTGCGCTGCAAAGGGAGCAGCCTTCTCTGCACGCCAGCTGGCTTTTTAAGATGCCACCTGAGCTGAATCTTTCAGAGCGACCATGTTATCAAAAAGAAATATGTGGGTCAGGCTTCGGCGGCAATGTTTCTGCTTTTTTAATAGCTGCCAAGCCAAGGTTGCAGCGTGCATATATTCTCAGAAGACGCTACTGTTTTGTGTCCCCTGAGGTTGGGTTTGAGGGATGGTCACTCACCTCGCAGTAGGCCAGAGGTGGATGCTGTCAGTTTGTTCCTCTGCAGGTGGGGCCAGAAGCAGCCGGTTCCTTAGCTGGGGTACCTGGGGGAAGCTGATGCAACTGTGTTTGGTTTGTGCCAGCTGAAGACCTGGCCTGAGCAATTGGGTTGCATTTAAAACAGTTGCCTCAACATTGCAAGGCTCAGATCTTGGCAAGCGCCATCGGTGGCACTGCCGGGTATTCGTGTGATTCTCGCTTGCGTGACCCAGGGGAATTAATAGCACGCTGCTGACTCAGCGGTGGTGCGAAGGGGGTGGGACAAGGGACCCGGCTGGGACTCAGGGACGTCAGGCCAGGTTTGGCATTCACTGTCTGAGATGGGTTACTTGTCCTCTCACTGACATTATATAGTCCTAAGCCTCTCACGAGACAAACTTCAGCATCCATCAGATGCTCCATCAAGCTCTGCCTGGACCGTACAGGGAAAAAGGATAGTTTGCAACCTTTCTTCCTATCCCATGCCATGCTAGCCGCCCCTGACACGGCTCCTCCGGATTGACCGTGGCCCTGCTGTTAACTGTGGAGTGCTTCCTTCCGCTGGCCTCTCTGTCCCCCTCCTGTGTAGCAACATCAGGAAATTACATTTGGCACGATGAGGCTGCAGATAATCCCAAGGGACCGGTAATGGGGATAAAACCAGGCAGGAGGTTAAATCATTCATAGCCTCCTGCCCCTGCATTAAAACAGCGCGCGTGCGCATGTGAGAAATGTGTGTGGGTATCTTCTCTAAGCTGGGAATGGGCAACATGGACGACCCCTTGCAGGGAAGGTCTTTTCTCCCCTCCTTCCCTTTCCAGCAGAAGCATCTTTCCTCTCCTCGACAATTTTTCCAGCCATGTCACTCTCCCAGAAATAAGGGTTGCCGGGGCTTTGTCGTTGCGGGGATTTTTTTTTTTTTTTTGGTAACTGTTGCCATGGAAGGGAAACTGGATTCAACTTGATGGGAGGTCAAAAAATGTCAGGCTTAAACAGAACATACATTTAATTTAAAAAC
>NW_017729019.1:7877023-7881596 GCF_001723915.1 Gavialis gangeticus | reverse complement strand
TTGGTAACTGTTGCCATGGAAGGGAAACTGGATTCAACTTGATGGGAGGTCAAAAAATGTCAAGCTTAAACAGAACATACATTTAATTTAAAAACCTCTGCTGTCAGGGCTTGTGCAAGAGGGAAATAATGTTAGCAGCACAATCCCAGTTTGGAGCGTGATTTAAAGCCTTTTCACCTGAAACGCGGTTTAAATTGGGGTCATTTGAAAGCACAGGCTGGTAACTCAATGCTTCTTGGGCCGGGATAATAATACAATAATCCTCTAAGCTTAAGAAAGGCCTTCTATCCTTGGATCTGAATGTTGTCCACACGCATGGTAGGGCTGAATCCCTGAGCATCCTCCAGGAGGGTAGAGGCAGCAGCGAGAAGGCTTGCTTTTAGCAGGATCGCACTAGAAAGCAGGGGGGCCTTGAAGGTGGGGGCCTGGCCTCCAAGGGCTCAAGGCCAGATTTCACAAGGCACCAACACAAAGAGCAAGGTTTTTAGTAGAGCTGTATGCACGGGTTGCTGAGCTCTTTGGAAACTCCCCGTTGGTGTTATGATGGGGCTGCTGGGTGCCTTGCTCTTCTAAGGCTGAGGGCATTATTTGGGTGGCTAATTAGGAGCTGAGCTCACCGGGACATCCTGCCTCCTGGTTGGTGCTGAGCACTGGAAAACGTAGCGCTGAGTTTTTTGGCTAACCTATCCCGTAGCGCATTTCCCACTTCTCTCATCGGCTGTGTCTTTCCTGCCCTAAAGATGCATTACCATGTGAAGACGGGAAGCTACAATCCTAGTGGTGACAAGGCACTGTGACCATGCTGCGTTTAGTCGGCGTGGGGTATAGCTAGCTCAGAGTCGCAATACCAACTTCAAAGTAACCCTCTTGCTGTACAGTACAAAAAAATCATAGCCAGGGAGCATCTAATTGTGTTCTTAATGGGTTTTTTTCTGGCTCTGAAGCCTGTCGACAAAAGCTCAGACCCTCTGTCCTAGAGCTGCCCTTCCTAGTACTGCACTACAGTGTCCCCCATGCAGCTAGGAGCAAGTGTGTGTAAACTGCATCAAATTGGTTTTAAATGAGCAAAAGCAGCTGATGTCGATGATCATAGCTCATCCCGAGGCTCGCAGGACATTCCTCTGTCTGGAACATTTCAAGACACAGCATGTGTTTGTTTAAAAGCTGTTACATCCTGGTGACTTCTTGGGCATGTGACACAGGAGGAAAAGGTCAAGGCACATACTTGTGCATCTGCTCCCTTGTTTGGTCACATTCTGGTCTCTGCAAGCTTCCTGTCCAGTTTTAGCAAATACACGATTTCTGTCTCTCTTGTTTTCATCCTCGCTCAGATTTCCCCGGTGCTGCTTTTCTCTTCTCTACAGAGAGAAAATGCACCAGGACAGACTCGTGCTCTTAGGACTAGTCTATGGTTTTGCTGCCCTCTGCTCCAACAGTGATCTCAAAGGAACTGCTTCATCGGCACAAATCGGGCAAGCACCCAGTCCCTTTGCAGGTGACCTTCCCGTTAGGATTCGACTGTGCCAGGGGCTGCCTCAGCCCTGGTGTGACTCCACTGACTTGAGCCTAGTTTGCCATGTCCCTGATAGGCTTTACCTGGAGAGTAGGAGGGTTATCAGAGTGATCATCCTTCAGGGCATGTGCAGAGATACTGCAGGTGGTCTCCTGAAGTAGTTAAGCAAGGAGGGCCTAATTCAAAATACACTGAAGCCAGTAAGAGTCTTTCCACTGACTTCACTTGAGCTTGGTTCAGGCAGTAGACAACGCCACGGTTGGTTGGGTTTTTTTCAATTTTCCGTATTCCAAGCCAAATCAGCCAAAACAAATTCCAAATCCAGGAATCAGTCCCGAGCCGTAAGTGGCCGTACTACCGGCAAACATCCTCCACCCCCATCTGAGGCGTCAGATGTTTCCAAATCCTTTGGCAGGCATCCTACTTGCAGGCCCAAGCCCGGAGACTTGGGGTTCGGATGCTCCCGCTTTTTGCTTGCCTTCCGCTGTAAGGCCCCAGGGGCAAGCCAGGGAGGAGTCTCCCATTGCCCCAACGTGGGCATTAAGCCAAGACCTTCCCACCCCAGCAGCTAAGTGGGAGGTTTACTATACATGACCTTGGCAGGTACTTGCCGAACAGCAAGTGCAAAGCCTCCCTCCTACCTAGCGAGAGTGCGGGCGCCCTTGGGGAGACCTGGGCTCCGACACCAACCGTGTCACAGGATGGGTCAGTCGGCTGCGTGCTTGTCCCTCCGGCCTCTCTCCTGCCACCAGGTACAATGGTGTTTCCTTAATGGGGGAAGCAGGGCCCCCCACACTGCCCTGTGCTGCACAGTGACTTACAACCCGCTGAAATGGGCCTCTCCACCACATCATCCACGGAGCAAACACAAGCTCAGCTCCCCGCTCTGCAGCATCTCCAGTAGACAGTGTCTGTGTCTTGGTCCCGTGCTGTCTATAGTCTCTCCTGCTCTTTATTTAATGGAGCACGAGCAGCCAGCAGGACTGAAATGAAGCCGCTCGCTTTCAAGTGGAGATGCTGTGCTTGGGGGAAGGAGCAATCTCTCCCCGGTGTTTGCATACCATTCCCGACCTATTGTTCCCTGTCTCTGCCTCCGCTGCTGTGACAGTCCTCAGTGCGCTGAGAATAATTATTGCTCCAGCTATTGGAATCAGCCTGATGTCATGTTTTTCACATCTAAGCGTTAGAGCCCCCTGACAGCTCGGCGGGCACGCCGCAGCACCGCACGGCGCTTGTCTGGCTGACTTTCCGGTGAGCATGAGAGCTTTCTCTTGGAGGGGATGTAGCCGCTCCAGTGATGTGTCTATCTGTCAGGCTGTCGGCTCATCTGCACCTATCTTCCCAGCCCACTCCACAGCACTGGTGGGGGCGGCATCAAGCTTTGGCAGGCCAGAGTCAGTCTGGGGCACGGTGATATTTTAAGAGCCCAGTTCACAAAGGGACTTTGACAGGTTTGGGGCTTCACTCCCCTCCCGTTCCACCGGTGTCGATCCGGAGTACATCCGCTGACGTCAGTGGAGCAAAGAGTCACCTTTTTGCAGGCGAGATTCAATGGTTTTTTAGGAAATGGGGTGGCACCTCGAGCCCTTATAAAGCGCCGTGGAAATTGATAGCGTTCCCCAGCGAGAGAGATGCGGCGACAGCTCGGCTTTATCTGGATTTCCTCACCAGGGGCATAAAATTAAGAATACCTCAGTTACTTTTCCACATGTAGGGCCCCTTTGCACTTCGCCCACTTTGGAGAGGGAAAATAGATTTCCAGTCTCTCTCGAGTCATGCACTAGCGTGGTGGGGGCAGCGGCTGAGTCATGGAGGATAAAGGGAAACTTTCATGCCCCGAGAAAGAAGTGCTGCACAAAGACTGAGGATTTAAGCGGTGCCTAGGCCTTGAGCTGCCCCTCGGCAGCCTATTGAGCTTTACTCTTGGTGCGTGACACCCTACTAAACCCGTCTGCTATGAGAAGGGGAGTGCAAAGGGATTGTGCCTGCGTTCCAGCCAAGCCGCACGTACGCAGAGACTTCTGCTTTCTCGCACGCTCGATCGGTCCATCTTGATAATACCCCTTGCAGCGTACCAAGCGGAAAAGCAAACGACTGCAAATAAGCGTGGCATGAAAAACAGGCTAGCATCATAAAGCCGCTCACTCGGCCTGATGAGACCGACAGAGCCCTGGTGACCCTCCTGGAGCTGCTCCCATTCACTCCAGCTGTGGCTGTGGCCCCACTGTGTAAAAAATGGCTTTAACGATGCATGGTGGGATGTCCCGTGAGGCACTAAACCAGAAGCTGAAACTGAAACTCCAGGGCAAGGAGCCACAGTGTTGTTGGTTAGAGCTTCCAAGTGGTTGTTATTTAAGGAATTAGAATAGGAAGTTAGGGACCGAATTCTGCAAAGCCGCTAGGGCCCCTCAGCCCAGGCCAGTCTCCTCTCATGTATTCCCTATATTTCCTCATTTGCAGGTACAAGTTTCTTTCCCTCTCCACCCATGCCCCCCAACCCCTCCATTCTCCTCTGATGTCCCAGCCCCTGTTGTGAGCTCTGAGCACCCAGGGGTGCCATGCTGCTGGGCACTTTTATCCTGGCGGCAACAATTTGGGCTGTTCTGGCAGCTGTCTCAGCATCCTGGGGAGAACCTCTCATCTGCCATCGCCTCTGATAGGAAAGCAATTACCATTCATTTTTGTTTTAACGTAGCCATTTAGGGGAAAAAATGTTAGCGCTTCCAATTTGTGTGGCATAATTAAGTGATAATTCCATTGGCCTGGGAGTAGACGAGGAGGAAAATGGTTGAAGGATGTTGGGGGTGTTGGCTCAGCACATTGGTGACAGCTCCACGCTCTTGAGGCTCAGCACGATGATTGCTTTCATGTAAAAAAACCCAAAAAAACAAGTCTAGTGATCCTTGAGAGGGGGGGGTGGGGAAGGCCTGCGATGCAGTGTTTTAGGCTGACCTTGCTTTCTGTTTCAGAGGAGGAGGGGAAGGACAGGAGACTGTTTTCCTGCCAAGGCAGCTGAATTCAGACGGAGCTTGAACATCAGCTGTGTAGATGATTAATGCA
>NW_017729019.1:7867293-7872023 GCF_001723915.1 Gavialis gangeticus | reverse complement strand
CTGAATTCAGACGGAGCTTGAACATCAGCTGTGTAGATGATTAATGCCCCAGCCTCTCTGGACACCTGGGGTCTGTTTGACTGGGGTCACAGCTGGAATGAAGTTGGCAGGTCTCTGCAAAGTTGCCCTCACAAAGGGCCTGATCCCAAGTTTAGTGGTGTCAGTGGACAGGCTTTCATCTTCAGCACACTTAAGGTCAGGCCTGTGCCCCTCGTGATCTAGAATCAGAGGCGATGCAGGTTGGAAGGGCTCTCAGGAGGTTACATCTAGTCCGACCCCCTGCTCCAAGCAGGACTAGCCCCAGCTACATCATCCCAGCCGAAGCTTTGTCTACCTGGGTCTTAAAAACCCCAAGGATGGGAGTCCACCACCTCTCTGGGTGACCTGTTCCAGTGCTTCACCACCCTCCTAGTAAGAAAGATTTTCCTAATACCCAACCTAAACTTTCCTTGTCGAAACTTGAGACCATTGCTCCTTGTTCTGTCGTCTGCCACTAGCTCCATTCTCTAGGTAAAGATTAGAGAAGACATTGGCTGAACTCCCCGGGAATCCTGTGGTAGGGCCAGGTTGCGTTGGTTGAGTTAAACTTGAGTTGTGTTGGGCTGCCCGGGCAGCACTAGCCCAAAGGAACAAAGAAACAAGGGTGTTTCAGGTCCCTGCTGCACAGGTCACCTGGAAGAGCTCGGACCCTGCCTGGAAGTGGAGAGCTTCCTGGTGGGCAGAGCAACCTGGAGGCTCAGGACTGATGGGGCAGGATGCCCAGCTCAGGAGCCTGCCATGCGAGAAGGAAGCTTGCATGGGAAGTGTCTGCCCTGGGCCACATTCTCACTTCCACCCCTCCTGAGTGTCAGTAACCAGGCAGCTGGGCCCGGGACAGCTCCTCCGTGCCATAAGTCCTTGCACTTGGGGCTTTCAGTGGATTTTCCTCCTTGGAGCCCTCAATGTTGCTGGACTGTGCTAAGTGGCAGTGACCACCCATCAGACTCTCTGCGGGACAGCACGCCTCTTCCTGGCCAATACATGCATGGTCCAGAGAGTCAGAAGCACAGATGCTTTTGTTCCCACCTAAGTATATAGAAATGTATTTGAGCATAGTCCTGGCACCCGCCCTAAAGAGGAGCAGAGCCATTGCCAGGAAGTTCGCTTTGGACTTTTGCTGTAGGGCATAAATTGAAACAAGTCCCCAGCACTTGTCTCGTGCCTTCCATCAGCAGTTTTTAGTTGGCTTTGTAAAGGTCAGTATCTTTAGTCCTTCTCTATTGATGGGAAGAATAGAGGGATGATGCGATTTGCCCAAGGTCAGGGAGCAGGGCAGTGGCAGAGGCCAGAAAAGAGCCCAGCTCTATTAAGGGGCTCCAGTTAGTAAAGGCTTTTTGGGGCTGTCACCTGCAATGCTCACCTCAAGAGGACATAATCGGCCATCCGGGTCTTCCTCATTGCCCTGGTCCCTCTAGCATTAAGACCTCCTGGCCCTTTTCTCCTCCTGTTGAGGATGTGCTCAGTGTGGTTCACTGAGCACATCGAGATCCCGGCTCAGATCAGAAGCGATGGGTGATTAAAGGGAGTTGTAGGTGGTTGTTGCTAGGCTACAGACTCTCTCAATCTGCTCTCGCAGTGGAAGGGCTCCATGGCGGGGAGATCTGAAGAGGTGCAGCCAGGACCAGCGGCACGCACAAGTGCTTCCTGCACTGTCTGTGCACTGAGACCCACCCGAGATTGTGTGTGGCTTCTAATGTTGGGGTCTGGCTGCTGCTGAGAGGGACTGTGGGATACTAGGAAGTCCTGCGATAGAGCCTAGCCCTGGAGCCTGCGAGCTCTTGATCCATAGCCGTGATTTATAGGACTGCAAATAGCAGTGCGACCTCCACAAGGAGGGTGCTGGTCTCCTGCTCGTGCAGTGCAAGGGTGCCTGGGGGCAAGCTGTTTGCTTCTTCCCCGGTCCTAGTGGCAGAGAGGAAATTCAGTTGGCCCTCCCAGGGACCACCGAGGGTCTCTTGCTTTGCTTGACTTGCCCTTGCCTAGGAAATAGAGGTCCCTGACCCTGTAGCCCTCTCTGTAAGAGACACGGATGCCGTGTTCAGCCTTAAGACAATAGGTGAGGAGAGGTGATGGCAGCACAGAGGAGTTTGATGAGAACATCTCCAGGGCAGTCGGGTTTCCAAGGGTTAGTGAAAGGGGGCTCCGGGGCAGACCAAGCAGAGCTGGGGTCTGGATTCCTGCTTTCACTCTGTCTCCCATCCCGTGTGACCCCAGGCTCCCTATTGCCTCTGTCCTTCCCCTCCTTGGTGAAGACCCTGGGAGACCACGACAGCACTACCAACGCCACCAAAATGTCAAATGGAGCGAGGGCAATGGGGACAAAGGGTTTTGCTGCGCAGGCCAGTAAACATCCGCGCGTGCTTCCTTTGTTAACAAATATCCGCTCATCCCTAACGCCACAAGCCCAAGCTGCAGGGACCAGTTTGGGATGCTGGAGAGAACGATTGTGTGCCGCTGCCAGGTGTGTGCCCACAACCCACGTTGTGTGGCTGTCTGTGTTTGCGGAGGATGGGGGGAGGGAGAAACCCGACTTGACTTTCAGCCCAGCTACAGAGCAGCTCCGGTTATGTAATGAAGGTTGAGCTCTCCATGCAGCGTGCCCCTATTCATGCCTAGGTGTGTGGGTGGGCAGCTGCCTCGCTCAATCCCCTCCTGTGTCTCTCTTTCTCCCTTCATTTATTCATCTCATCTGCATGTTTAACAGCCGCTCGGAGAGAGGGAACAATAATCCCGGGTCTACAATGGGAGCTTGTGCCTCTCACTCTCTCCTAATGGGCTGCTCTTTGGATCCCTTACAGTTCAGCTGTAACACTGCGCGAGGCACAGCCGGAGAGCCGTGGCTGCGGGGCTGGAGGGGTTGCACGCTGGATGCCCCCAGCACGGGGTCCCCGGGCAGGCTTCTCTGCGGGCGCAGGACGTGGTAGACACCGGGCAGGAATGACGAAGGAGAGCAATCGTGTCGGAGAAGAATTCAACAAAGAAAAGTTCCTTCTAAGCCAGGAAACCCCCGAGCCAGGCAGAGAGCCGACAGTTTGCAGCATCTTCTCGTTGAATGTCACTCGGGGGCGGGGACGCACGTTAAACCCTGCTAATGAACTGAATCCAACCTTATTTGCCTTTCCTTTTTAGGACCGGTCTCTGTGTGAGCCTCTGGCGGATGGGGAACTGCAGGATTAATGGAGACGCGCTGAAAGGTACCGGCCTTGCTTCCATGTGTGTGCGTGTGCATGTGTGCGGTAGCTAGATGCCAGGGTTCATGGAGACTGCGTGGACATGGAGGTATTGATCGTGGAGGCTTCGCTGCCTTCCCAGCTGCCCGGATCTCTGGGGCTGTGGGTTTCTTCTCTCTCTGTTGCATTTGCCTGCGTGTGATGCTTTTCTTTCCCTGTGTTTTGCAGCGTAGCTGGCCCCCCTGGCAGGCACGGCACATGCTTGCCTTCGCCCCTGACGGTCCATGATGGAAGTGGCCAGTGTCAAAGACTTCCAGTGGAAAACCCTGGCGCCTCTCCCCAGCCGCAGGGTGTACTGCTCCTTGGTGGAAGTGGGAGGGCAGGTCTTTGCCATCGGGGGCTGCGATGACAACGGCGTCCCCATGGACAGCTTCGAGGTGTACTCCCCAGAAGCCGACCAGTGGAACTCCCTCCCTCCCATGCCCACGGCCCGAGCCGGGGTAGCGGTGGCCACCCTGGGCAAGCGGATCATGGTGATCGGAGGGGTTGGAGTGAATCAGATGCCCCTGAAGATCGTGGAGATGTACAACATTGATGAGGGCAAGTGGAAGAAGAGGAACTCCCTGAGGGAGCCAGCGATGGGCATCTCGGTGACCGCGAAAGGCAAGGAGCATTTGTTTGCTACTGCAGGCCTATGGCTGGCAGGGAGGTCCCGGGCATGGGGAGCGTGGCGGAGAGGAGTGGGCTGGGCAGAAGGGCTCCAGGGGCAAGGGATGGGAAAAGGATCCCCTTTCCCTGGGAACGTGAACTGGGCCTTGTCTGGGGCTAGAGGAGTTGAATCAGTGGGCTGCCTTCCCTTCTGCGACATCCCTTGTGCAGGGAAGAGGGACCATCACCCTCACAGCCCTGACCCTGAAGGAGCTCCCTGACTGAAGCCACTGGGTTTTGGAAAGATAAACCCAGTGGCTCTCCCACGCCCCAGCTCTCTTGGTGGGCAGCAACCTCTGTTGCCCCCGTGATTATTTTTTATTCTGCCAGGCTCAAGCTTCACGCAGGAGTCCAGACTTCCCCAGGGTTTGGGTTCAGGCCCATTTCTACTCCCAGCTTTCTGTGCTTCAGGGAAGGAAGCTAAGAGGGGTTCAGGGGCCAGCTCTGTTTTTGAATACAACAGGGTCAAACTGGAGTGACTTCGCTTGGTTTGCCCAGGGCAGGATTGGCTGCCTGGGTTGTTTCTGGTTACATTTATTTCCAAGGCCCACTAACCGGGTTTGCAGAGGCACTGACTGCTGGAGACTTCACGGACATTCGTGGGAGTGAGGAGCATCTGGCGCCTCTGCAAACCAGGCTGCCAAGATCCCCTCGTTGCCTCTAACCCGGGGCTGGAGCCGCCGGAGCATCCCCAGGGTGGGCACCCCCAGGCCTGCAGCACCCTTGGGGCTGCACCACCTGGGCTGAGCCTGCACTGGCTGGGCTGGCTCCACACCCTGCACTGGCCCTGCAGCCGTGTGTGTGGGGCAGAGG
>NW_017729019.1:7860356-7862293 GCF_001723915.1 Gavialis gangeticus | reverse complement strand
CCCCCAGCCCCAGGTCTCCCCGAGAGCCGGGGGCCCCGTGGGGCCCAGTGCTGCAAAGCGCGGGCTGGGGCCGGATTCCCTTGTGGCTGGAGGCCCCTGACCCCCTTCTCTGCACCCCTTGGCTGGGGTCGCACAGGAGCTGGGACCCTGCGGCGGTCCGTGCTGAGCAGCCAGAGATCACCATTCCCCACAGCCCATGGGGACATGCTGTGCGGCTTTGCTCTTTCCAGGCAGGTCCCGTGCCCAGAAACAAAGGCAGAGTGCCCGGCCTCCAGCCCGACGTCTGCGGACTTGAGCCCGGGCAGCTGAAACAAGTCCTCTCGGCACGGCAAATACGATGGCCCCTGGCCCGCAGCAGCTGGGCAAGCAAGAGTGAAAGCCGGGCCCAGAGGACACTACCCCTGCGCAGTCAAACCCACGGGCCCTGCCTGACAGCACGGGGCCTTGGCCACCAGGCAGGCAGGGCCTGCAGCCTTCCTGGGGCTCCTCTTGCAGTGGGGCCAGTGCGTGTGCGCAGGGAAGGAGTCAAGGGGCCCAGAAGTGAGGGCCTGAGACAGCTGGGTCCTGTAGTGCATGGTGCAGGGCCTCTCCCTGTGGGTGCTCAGGGCCTGGGTTCAGGGCCAGGTATCTGCCCTTTTGTGGGGAGGCAGCATCCTTTTGCAATGGAGGGGCCTGGCCCGGGTGTGTCAAGGGGCCCAGGGCCAGATTTGCTTTCAGCTCTCCCCAGTAGTCTGGTGGTAAGGGTGCTGCCCTAGGTGGCAAAGGTGATGGGTTCAAGCCCCTCCCCTGGCTGGAGCTCTCAGGCCCTTTGTTCCTCAGTGGTGGCCTTGGGTTGGGTTGTGTGGTGAGTAAGGGGGGTAGAGAAGGAGGAAAAAGACTTCCCTTTAAATTAGGTTTTGCTTTTCAAAACCAGGCCAAAAAAAAAACCCGGCAGACACCGGGTGGCTCAGGACATATTCAACTGGGCTACAACTCCAAGTCCCCTCTGGCTTTCAACCATGATCACCTCTGAGCACCAGCTGTTAGGCAAGTGCCAGAGGGGAAGTCAGTTGCATACTAGTTGGGGCTAGAGGACTCAAGCCTTGCAGAAACTTGAACCTGCAGCCCCTGCCACCAGTGGCAGTGTCCCAAACCACCCTGCTAATGGACCAGCCTGACTGCATCCCTTCCTGCATGTCTCTTGACCCGCCTGCCCTGCAAGCAAACAGGCACCAGGCACCCACCCTGGGGCTTGAAAGGGTCAAGGTATCGGCAGCAGAACTCACACCCACAGCCCCACGGTAGCACTCCACCACCCTGCACCGCCAGCCACCTCTAGCAGACCCTCTCCTCCTGGCCCCTTGACCTGCCCCCTGCACCGCGCACTGGGCCCACTGCAAGGGAGCCCTGGGGCAGCCAGGCCCCCCCTTGCCTCAGGGCCCGGGGCAGTGGCACGGGTCACGGAGCCGCACTGTGCTGGGATGCCCACCCCCCCTGCATGGCCTCTACACATCCCGTGTTGGTCGGGGCCGTGGGCTTCATTGCGAGCGGGGCTCCCCCTGGCAGGGCCCCTCTTTTCCGCCGTGCTGGGGAACGAGGCCGCTCCTGCTGCTGAAACCTGCAGCAACGACCAGCCCCACCCACGGGCACCCGGCGCCTCAGCCCGGCTCGGCCACACGAGGGGCTGCCAGGGCAGGCGGCCGCCCCGTGCTCCACAGTGCCTGGGGGAGACAGTTATGTCGCGGGGCACAGTCCCCCCCCCGCGCTGTCACAGCCCCGGAACAGCCCCAGGGCTGGAGGGCCCCGCGCTACGGCCCAGCCCAGCCCAGCCCCGGCTTTGCCCTCCCCCCGGGGCAGCAGCAGCGCTCGTGCTCGGCGCCAGGCCTGTGGAGACGAGCCCGGCTCCGGCGCTCCCCAGCCTGGCACGCGGCGATGCCGCCGGCCCGGCTCCCGCCCCC
>NW_017729019.1:7859347-7860126 GCF_001723915.1 Gavialis gangeticus | reverse complement strand
GCGGCATCGCGTCGTGCCAGGCCGGGCAGCGCCGGAGCCGGGCTCGTCTCCACAGGCCTGGCGCCGAGCACGAGCGCTGCTTCTGCCCCGGGGGGGGGAAGGCAAAGCCGGGGCTGGGCTGGGCCGTAGCGCGGGGCCCTCCAGCCCTGGGGCTGTTGCGGGGCTGTGACAGCGCGGGGGGCTGTGCCCCGCGACATAACTGTCTCCCCCGGGCACCGCGTATCCCTTAAACACAGGGCAGCCGCCTGTCCTGGCAGCCCCCCTTGTGCCCCGCGCCGGGCTGAGGGGACAGGGCTGCCCGCGGGTTGTGCTGGGCGTTGCTGCAGGTTTAGCCGAAGGAGCCGCCTCGTTGCAGCGAGGGGCGGAAAAGAGGGGCCCTGCCCAGGCAGGGGGAGAGGGGAGGCCAGCCCAGGGCTGCGATGTAGCCCACCCCCCACAACAGCCAGTGCAGGGGGGCACGGTGCAGGGCCTGGGTTCAGCTACAGGTCTCTCTCCTTTTGCGGGGAGGCGCCTTCCTCCTGCAATGGAGGGGCCTGGTGGGTGCGTGTCAAGGGGCCCAGGGCCGGAATTGCTTTCAGCTCTCCCCAGTAGTCTGGTGGTAAGGGTGCCACCCTAGGTGGCAAAGGTGGTGGGTTCAAGCCCCCCCAGTGACTGGAGCCCTTGGGTCTCTCAGTCTGTGGTGAGTCCCTGATGTGTGTGGCCAGGTGTGGATAAGGAGGTTGACCTGTGTGGTGGCTGTGGCAGCAGGTGGGGGGAAGCTGGGCTGGGGCTGGGGCTGG
>NW_017729019.1:7848218-7848897 GCF_001723915.1 Gavialis gangeticus | reverse complement strand
TCCAGCCAGGGGAGGTTTGAACCTACCACCTTTGTCACTTAAGGTAGCACCCTTACCACCAGACTACTGAGGAGAGCAGAAAATGATACCGGCCCTGGGCCCCTTGACACACATGGGCCAGGCCCCTCCATTGCAAGAGAAAGGCGCCTCCCCACAAAAGGGGAGAGACCTGGCCCTGAACCCAGGCCCTCAGCCCCCACAGGGAGAGGCCCTGCACCATGCGCCACAGGCCCCAGCTGGATCAAGCCCTCACTTCTGGGCCCCTTGACTCCTTCCCTGCGCACACGCACGGGCCCCACTGCAAGGGGAGCCCTGGAAAGGCCGCGGGCCCTGCCTGCCTGCCTGCCTGCCTGGTGGCCAAGGCCTTGTGCTGTCAGGCAGGGCCCGTGGGTTTTACTGCACAGGGGTAGTGTCCTCTGGGCCCGGCTTTCGCTCTTGCTTGCCCAGCTGTTGTGGGCCAGGGTCCATTGTATTTGCCGCGCCGAGACGACTTGTTCCAGCCGCCCGGGCTCAAGTCTGGAGACGTCAGGCTGGAGGCCGGGCACTCTGCCTTTGTTTCCAGGCACGGGACCTGCCTGGAAAGAGTGAAGCCATGCGGCACGTCCCCGTGGGCTGTGGGAAAGGGAGATCTCTGCCTGCTCAGCACGGACCACCGCAGGGTCCCAGCTCCTGTGCGACC
>NW_017729019.1:7842700-7843218 GCF_001723915.1 Gavialis gangeticus | reverse complement strand
CAAAAGGGGAGAGACCTGGCCCTGAACCCAGGCCCTGAGCACCCACCAGGAGAGGCCCTGCACCATGCACCACAGGCCCTAGCTGGCTCCTGCCCTCACTTCTGGGCCCCTTGACTCCTTCCCTGTGCACACGCACTGGCCCCACTGTGAGGGGAGCCCTGGGAAAGCTGCCGCCCCTGCCAGCCTCTGGCCAAAGCCGCATCCTTCTAGGCAGGGTCAATGAGTTTGACTCCGCGCAGGGCCAGCGTCCTCTACCCCTGGCTTTTCTTTTGCTTTGCCCAGCCGCTGCGGGCCAGGGGCCATCGTATTTGCCATGCGGGAGAGGACTTGTTGCAGCCGCTCACACTGGAGTCCGGAGGCGGCGAGGTCTGCCTTTATTTGCAGCCGTGGTGGTGCCTGGGAAAAGTGGTCACTGGGCACATCCCCCTGGGCTGCAGGGAAGGGTCTTCTCCAGCTGCTCAGCGGGGACCACCGCGGGGTCCCAGCTCCTGTGCGAGCCCAGCCAAGGGGTGCAGACA
>NW_017729019.1:7832356-7832583 GCF_001723915.1 Gavialis gangeticus | reverse complement strand
CCTGCAGAGCGCGGATACGTGGGGACCCGGGGAAGGCCACGTGCCTAAATACCCTCCCCAGGGCCTGGCTCAGACCAAGGTCCAGCTGCCTCCGGGCCTCAAAAGGCAAAGGGCCGTGAGCCGGGCAATACCCAGACGGAGCAGCCCCCAGGGCAGCTGTCCTCGTGGAGGGGTCACGGTGCCGGGCCCAGGACGCCGCTCGCCCCCCAGCGAGCTTGTGCTGGGTG
>NW_017729019.1:7826697-7827356 GCF_001723915.1 Gavialis gangeticus | reverse complement strand
CCACAAGGGAATCCGGCCCCAGCCCGCGCTTCGCAGCACCGGGCCCCGCGGGGCCCCCCGCGCTTGGGGAGACCTGGAGCTGGGGGCAGCAGCGGCCTGGGGCTGCCCTCAGGGAGCTGGACAGCCATGTCCTGCAGAGCGTGGATACATGGGGACCCAGGGAAGGCCGCCTGCCCACATACCCACCCTGGGGCCTCCTCTGCCCTGCACTGGGGCAGAGCCTTGCTCCAGCTGTGGGGGCCTCTGAGCCCAGGGGACCGGTGCCCCCCATCCCAGGGCTGCACACAAGCTCATCTGCCCTCTCCCCTGCCCGGTGCTGGATCACAACCCCCCGGGCACGGGCTGGAGGCAGACCCCCTGCAGCACCCCCTCCTCCAGCCCCCTCTGAGGCAGGAGCCTGCTCTCCTGGGCATGGTCCCCCCCACCCTGAGGAGCCTTGCCCCCCCCCGGGCCTGCCCCCGGGCAGTACTCCGAGCAGGGGCAGGGACACCTCATGCAGGGCAGGGAGCTCCCCCAACTGACCCCAGGGAGCCCTGCCTGTGCCCAGGGCAAGCACCTGCAGAGCTGGGCAGGTCTGCAGTGCAGCAGGGTCCCCAGGGTCCTTCCTCCATCCCAGGAGAGGGAGGTCCCTGCTCCCTGCACGAGCCCCAGGCGGGGAG
>NW_017729019.1:7821217-7821697 GCF_001723915.1 Gavialis gangeticus | reverse complement strand
GGGGGCGGGGGCTGGGGGGGCGCTGTTTGTCCCGGGGCCGGGGGGCTCCAGCCGCCCTCGAGCCGAGGATGAGGAGCCGGGCCGCCGCCCATCGCCTCGGGGCAGCGCCGGAGCCGGGCTCGTTCCCCCGGGCCTGGCTCGGAGCACGAGCGCTGTTGCTGCCCCGGGGGGGGAGGCCCCGGGCCGGGAGGGCGCGAGGCGGGAGAAGGCAAAGCCGGGGCGGGGAGCCAGGAGGAGCGGGGCTGCCGGTTCCTACGCAGCTCATTCCCCTCCAGCCGTGTTCCCCTGGCAGCTGGTGCCCAGGGCAGGTTGCTGTTAAAACACCAAGCACTGACAGAAAACTGGGCAACCTTGATGTTCAGGGCAACACCCCACTGGTCCCCAGGGCTTCAGATGCCCAGGAAGGCTGGCCTGCCCATCAAGAGAAAAATCTAACCAGGGGGCGGGAGTTGAACCCACCACCTTTGCCACCTAGGGTAG
>NW_017729019.1:7814507-7816217 GCF_001723915.1 Gavialis gangeticus | reverse complement strand
GGCCCTGGGCCCCTTGACATGCACCCGCCAGGCCCCTCCATTGCAAGAGGAAGGCACCTACCCACAAAAGGGGAGAGACCTGGCCCTGAACCCAGGCCCTGAGCACCCACCAGGAGAGGCCCTGCACCATGCACCACAGGCCCTAGCTGGCTCCTGCCCTCACTTCTGGGCCCCTTGACTCCTTCCCTGTGCACACGCACTGGCCCCACTGTGAGGGGAGCCCTGGGAAAGCTGCCGCCCCTGCCAGCCTCTGGCCAAAGCCGCATCCTTCTAGGCAGGGTCAATGAGTTTGACTCCGCGCAGGGCCAGCGTCCTCTACCCCTGGCTTTTCTTTTGCTTTGCCCAGCCGCTGCGGGCCAGGGGCCATCGTATTTGCCATGCGGGAGAGGACTTGTTGCAGCCGCTCACACTGGAGTCCGGAGGCGGCGAGGTCTGCCTTTATTTGCAGCCGTGGTGGTGCCTGGGAAAAGTGGTCACTGGGCACATCCCCCTGGGCTGCAGGGAAGGGTCTTCTCCAGCTGCTCAGCGGGGACCACCGCGGGGTCCCAGCTCCTGTGCGAGCCCAGCCAAGGGGTGCAGACAAGGGGGTCGGAGGCCTCCAGCCACAAGGGAATCCGGCCCCAGCCCGCGCTTCGCAGCACCGGGCCCCGCGGGGCCCCCCGCGCTTGGGGAGACCTGGAGCTGGGGGCAGCAGCGGCCTGGGGCTGCCCTCAGGGAGCTGGACAGCCATGTCCTGCAGAGCGTGGATACATGGGGACCCAGGGAAGGCCGCCTGCCCACATACCCACCCTGGGGCCTCCTCTGCCCTGCACTGGGGCAGAGCCTTGCTCCAGCTGTGGGGGCCTCTGAGCCCAGGGGACCGGTGCCCCCCATCCCAGGGCTGCACACAAGCTCATCTGCCCTCTCCCCTGCCCGGTGCTGGATCACAACCCCCCGGGCACGGGCTGGAGGCAGACCCCCTGCAGCACCCCCTCCTCCAGCCCCCTCTGAGGCAGGAGCCTGCTCTCCTGGGCATGGTCCCCCCCACCCTGAGGAGCCTTGCCCCCCCCCGGGCCTGCCCCCGGGCAGTACTCCGAGCAGGGGCAGGGACACCTCATGCAGGGCAGGGAGCTCCCCCAACTGACCCCAGGGAGCCCTGCCTGTGCCCAGGGCAAGCACCTGCAGAGCTGGGCAGGTCTGCAGTGCAGCAGGGTCCCCAGGGTCCTTCCTCCATCCCAGGAGAGGGAGGTCCCTGCTCCCTGCACGAGCCCCAGGCGGGGAGCACAGGTCCCCTGGGCTCAGAGGCCCCCCCAGCCGGAGCAAGGCTCTGCCCCCAGTGCAGGGCGGAGGAGGGCATCCCACAGCGGGGGCCCCTGGCCTGCCCCCTGTGCAGCTCCTGTGCACCTGCACATGGCACAAGCTCATTGGGGCGGTGAGCGGCATCCTGGGCACAGTGGTGTGACCCCTCTATGAGGCCAGCAGCCCTGGGGTGCTAGTCCAGGTATTGTCCAGTGGCCACCTGGATCGTGGCCCTTTGCCTTTTGGGGCCCCAGAGGCCGCTCAGCAGCTTGACCTTGGTCTGACCAGGCCCCAGGGGAGGGTATTTGGGCAGACGACCTTCTGCGGGTCCCCACGTATCTGCGCTCTGCAGGACACGGCTGTCCAGGATCCCAAGGCCACAAGTGGCTCATTTGAGGGGTTCAGGGACATGGGAAGGGTAGCTCCTGCCTC
>NW_017729019.1:7808565-7809507 GCF_001723915.1 Gavialis gangeticus | reverse complement strand
CAGGGGGCGGGAGTTGAACCCACCACCTTTGCCACCTAGGGTAGCACCCTCACCACCAGGCTACTGGGGGGAGCTGGAAGCCTTTCCAGCCCTGGGCCCCTTGACACGCACCAGCCAGGCCCCTCCATTGCAAGAGGAAGATGTCACCCCACAAAAGGGGAGAGACCTGGCCCTGAACCCAGGCCCTGAGCACCCACAGGGAGAGGCCCTGCACCATGCACCACAGGCCCTGACTGGCTTAGGCCCTCACTTCTGGGCCCCTTGATTCTTTCCCTGCGCACACGCACTGGCCCCACTACAAGGGGAGCCGTGGGAAACCTGCCACCCCTGCCAGCCTCAGGCCAAAGCCGTGTCCTTCTAGGCAGGCATCGCCTAGAAGGACACAGCTGCTGCGGGCCAGGGTCCATCGTATTTGCCATGCGGCAGAGGACTTGTTGCAGCTGCCTGCGCTTGAGTCCAGAGGGGGCCAGGTCTGCCTTTATTTGCAGCCATGGTGCTGCCTGGGAAAAGTGAAGTCACTGGGCTTGTCCCCGTGGGCTGCCGGACAGGGTGATCTCCAGCTGCTCAGCAGGGTCCATCGTGGGGTCCCAGCTCCTGGGTCTCCTTTTTAAGGAGAGGCTGAACAGGTTGGAGCAGACTGGGGCTTGGAAATGCCCCAAGCTGGGGACCCTATTCTCCCACAGCACGCCCAGGGTCAGTGAGTGCTCTGTGCTGCCCGGGATTTGGACCGTTTCTTCCACCTGATCTCCAGGCAGCTCCCCTGCTTGCTTCTATGCCACGCTGGGCTCTCTCCTACAGCAGTGGGTTTCAGTGGAGATAGTTGAGGCTTTTTTCCTTAAAATAATAGTCCTTGAGCAGATTTTATCCCTGCTGTAAACCCAGACACACCAGGGAGTGTTTTGGCCCAAGAAGCCTGGATCCTAAATAGTTATCACCATCCTT
>NW_017729019.1:7801873-7803565 GCF_001723915.1 Gavialis gangeticus | reverse complement strand
GCAAGCGCGGTGGGACATGTACCCGCCTGGATCTGTGCAAGGGGCGAGGGTGGGCTGTCACTGCGGGCTTTGCCCCAGGCGCCAAAACTTCGGTGCTTCAGCACTGCGTGTGCCCCAAGGATTTGTGTGGAGCAGCTGTGGAGAGGTGGATCTGGGGGTGCTTGTGCCCTTGCACCCCACTTTGATTCCTGCTGCACCCAAACTTTAAATGCCTCTGCTGAGCATTTCTAGTCAGGCAGTGCTGGAAGAGTCCCTTGACTTCACCATGGCTCATTGTCACTGCCTATGCTCCTCCTGCCACCATGGTGATCTCTTCTTTTGAATGGTCTCAATGATCTCAAGAGATCCCATGTTCTGACGTAGGTTAGAGTGACTTCCCTCGAAGGGCTGCAAACAGCAGCAAGGTGCTCTCACCCTGCCTTGATTCCCAAGGACTGTGAAAAGGAGATACCTGACTCCAGAGCAGGCCTCTTCCTGGGCTTGTCCTTGTGCCACGACTCTGCTGCACAGCGGGTGCTGGAGCTGCTTGTTCATGGGCCACTATAATGACCAACTTGCACCGGAAGGGGGAAAGGATCTGATTTCTGTGGACCCTGGAAAAAGCTTTGAGCTTCCAGCACCACCACAGCCCACCAGCATGAGGAAACAGTGAGGATGTGTGCTATTTTGCTCAGTGCATGAGCCCCCAGCGCCTCCTTACACCTCCCTCCATGCTGCCCTGGCATCCAAAGGGCATATCGAAAAGGCTCTGGGCTCTGCCTTGTTTATCTGGGTCTCCTTTTTAAGGAGAGGCTGAACAGGTTGGAGCAGACTGGGGCTTGGAAATGCCCCAAGCTGGGGACCCTATTCTCCCACAGCACGCCCAGGGTCAGTGAGTGCTCTGTGCTGCCCGGGATTTGGACCGTTTCTTCCACCTGATCTCCAGGCAGCTCCCCTGCTTGCTTCTATGCCACGCTGGGCTCTCTCCTACAGCAGTGGGTTTCAGTGGAGATAGTTGAGGCTTTTTTCCTTAAAATAATAGTCCTTGAGCAGATTTTATCCCTGCTGTAAACCCAGACACACCAGGGAGTGTTTTGGCCCAAGAAGCCTGGATCCTAAATAGTTATCACCATCCTTGCTGCCATAGGCTTGCCCCGCAGGGCTGGGGACCTGCTCTGAGTGTTGGCTGGTTACTGCAGAGTTGCTTTGGGGCCAGGCTGTAGTCTTTGGCTTCTGGGGTTTCATCTCTGGAAACGGGGGAGCACTAGAAGGTTTGCTTAGCCAAAAATCCTCTGTACCTGGGACTCTGCTCCCTGCCTGGGGGTGGTTATGCTGCTGTCCATGCACCCATGTGGGGTCAGCTAGGAGCAAATTGCTTCCAAGGCTTGTGTGCGTCCTGGCTCTTTCCTCATGGTCTGGGTCACAGTGTGAGCACCCTTTGCTAGCTCTGTCGCGCTTCACCCCTTAGCATGGTCTGGAAGTTGCCTCTCCTGTAATTTGAGTGCGGCATCTGCGTGACCTCACCTCTCTTTACAGGGAACAATAGCTCAGCACTTCGTGTATCCCAGCCAGCACAGCATCGCAACCTGTATCACAACCTGTTCTTTCAGCACACCTTTCACACCATACCTGCCTCTGGGGTGCACAGCTACAGCCACCCCTCCTTAGCTACCGGGATGCAGGCCATGGCCTGCAGATCCGGGTGTTGGGAAG
>NW_017729019.1:7779461-7796873 GCF_001723915.1 Gavialis gangeticus | reverse complement strand
CTATTCTCCCACAGCACGCCCAGGGTCAGTGAGTGCTCTGCGCTGCCCGGGATTTGGACCATTTCTCCCACCTGATCTCCAGACAGCTCCCCTGCTTGCTTCTATGCCGCGCTGGGCTCTCTCCTACAGCAGTGGGTTTCAGTGGAGATAGCTGAGGCTTTTTTCCTTAAAATAATATTTACAGTCCTTGAGCAGATTTCATCCCTGCTGTAAACCCAGACACACCAGGGAGTGCTTTGGCCCAAGAAGCCTGGATCCTAAATAGTTATCACTGTCCTGGAGCACACTGCCTTGCTGCCATAGGCTTGCCCCGCAGGGCTGGGGACCTGCTCTGAGTGTTGGCTGGTTACTGCAGAGTTGCTTCGGGGCCAGGCTGTAGCCTTTGGCTTCTGGTGTTTCATCTCTGGAAACGGGGGAGCACTAGAAGGTTTGCTTAGCCAAAAATCCTCTGTACCTGGGACTCTGCTCCCTGCCTGGGGGTGGTTATGCTGCTGTCCATGCACCCATGTGGGGTCAGCTAGGAGCAAATTGCTTCCAAGGCTTGTGTGCGTCCTGGCTCTTTCCTCATGGTCTGGGTCACAGTGTGAGCACCCTTTGCTAGCTCTGTCGCGCTTCACCCCTTAGCATGGTCTGGAAGTTGCCTCTCCTGTAATTTGAGTGCGGCATCTGCGTGACCTCACCTCTCTTTACAGGGAACAATAGCTCAGCACTTCGTGTATCCCAGCCAGCACAGCATCGCAACCTGTATCACAACCTGTTCTTTCAGCACACCTTTCACACCATACCTGCCTCTGGGGTGCACAGCTACAGCCACCCCTCCTTAGCTACCGGGATGCAGGCCATGGCCTGCAGATCCGGGTGTTGGGAAGCCCAGGTCTGGCTCCCAGGAGGGGGATGGTGCTTGAGCCCTGCATGCACGAGGCCCTGCGACTGGAATAGCAAGTTGTGCTGCAGGCTAGCTGCTGGCAGAGCTCCATATGCGAGCTCAGGATTGACTAGCTGAGCCAGCTGCAGGCTGGGATTGAGGAGCACATGCTGAGCTGGGGCTGGGCAGCACCAGGACTGGCATAGCAGAGTGGGGACTGCAGGTCCATGCTGCAAAGCATCCGCAGAGGAAGCCCAGGACTGGAATAGCACAGTGGGGGGCAGGTAAAGGATAGCAGCACTGGCCAGGCTTGGCATGGGGAGTGCCAGGCCTGCAAGCCAGGACTGAGGGGCCTTGGCAGAGCCGTGCGTGGATGGGATAGAGCACCTGTCCTTGCTGTAGCCAGGTCTCTTTACCCCTCACTCCCGAGAGCTCCCTTTCCTCCCATAATTCAGATCTCAAGCAAAGGGCCAGCTCAGAGCTGGGTCTAGACCTGACTTCCCTCCCAGATCTCTAACACAGTTTCACTCTGACTTGCAACTGCTTTACAAAAGCCACATCTGGCTCCAGCAGGCTGGGGTGTGTGCAACAGCACTGTGAAACAGCACCGTGGTATGGGTGCGGGCTTGCAGACACCTGGGAAATGGGCTTTTTCTCTAACGCACTTCTTCCAGGCTACCAGTTCTCCCTTCGGCCCTACCAGGTTCAATTTCCAAGCACTGCTCTTGGGCCTGTGAGGCTCCAGGAGCAGGTGTGTGAATGCTGATGCCTCCTGTTTGCAGAGACCCATTAGTGGGCTGGGAAAAAAGCCTCCCCCAGACGGAGGGGCATGAAAGCCGGTTCAGTGAGCAACAGAGGAGGCTGTGGCCCTTGCTGGAAGCTGCTCTTCCAGCTGAGAACACAAAGGTGCTTTATTTACTGCAGTGCTATAAATATCCCCCGGCCAGGTGTGCTGGGAGAAAGGGATAAATGACCATTGTTGCAGAAGGGAGGAGAAGCCAACTGGCAGCTGCCTCTGGCTCCTTAACCCCTTCCCTGTCCAGGCCAAGTGCCCCGATGCCCGGGTACAACCCTTGCAGCAGGATGTTTTGGTGCAGTGCATGATGACACAGGTTGCCCATCACCGTGGGCATCACAGGAGGCTCCCAAGGATCGCACAGGGCTAAGGTTGGGCCCGAACCTACCAGTGCCCCATTCAGTGGCTGTGCACAATTTGTACCCAGCCTACTTGGGCTCGGTGACTCTGAGGGTGCAGTGTTGCTTGCATTGAGGAGGAGGACCCTTACGGTCGAGTCCGTAGTGCGCCGACTTGGGATTCAGGAGCAGTGCTGGGTCTGTGACCAGACTTGAGCCATTCTGCTTCCATCCAGGAGAGAGCCACGTGCTGTCACAGATCCTTGCAACCTGTGCACTTTTAGGCTGGGAGAAGGGTAAAGAAGGAGTGAGGGGGAGCACGAGCCGGGGAAATAGCTGAACACATCCCTGAGCCCTTGTTGCTGTCTTTGCTTGTGCAGACTACAGAGTCTATGCTGCCGGTGGGATGGGCCTGGACCTGCGGCCTCACAACTACATGCAGCACTACGACATGCTGAAGGACATCTGGGTGTCGCTGGCAGCCATGCCCACACCCCGCTACGCCGCTGCCTCCTTCCTGCGCGGCACCAAGATTTATGTGCTTGGTAAGAACAGACCCATTGCTCTCCCATGGGGGCTCAGCCAGGCGGTCACTCCTCTGAGCCCTGGGCCCAGGGTGAATGCTGAGGGAGGGGTCATTCCCAAAAGGGGACGTTGTGGAAGCTGCTGTCCGTGAGCACCCTGTGCTTAGCTGCCGGAGATGCAGCTGTGGACGTTTGCATTCCTGGAGGATAAAACTGAGGCCTGTGCAGAGCACCCAAGCACCACATCAGTCCCAGGTAGAGGCACAGGCCGTGGGCGAGCTGGCTGCAGGGGGGAGTTTCACCATCACCTGCCCTACTTAGCTGCAGGTCTGGAGGTGTGTGATGGTTGCCAGGTTTCCAGCTCCAGTTTTAGACCACAGACTCCCATACAAGCCTCTGGCCTTTAATAACAGCAGCAATACAGCTGCTTAGCTTCTGTCTCAAAAGCACAGCGCAGGTATTAAGGGCCCATTCCATAACTGATGTCAGTGGAGGCAGGCCCTTCGTCCTAATTATCCCTTTGCAGGAAGTCAGCATCATTATCCTCGCCTTGTAGATGGGGAAATTGAGGCATCTGCAGAGTTGGAGCATCTGTCAGGAAGCTGGGGTAGGAGCCCAGGAGGGCTGATCATGCTCAAGCCACCAGGTAGTTTTGTCTCTCTAGGGGAGTTCCCAGTAATGAACCTTTGATCTATTTGAAGTTCATCCGTTGCTCCTGCGCAAACAGTTTGCATTGCCTCGGAGCAAGCCTGGGCTTCCAGTCTTCAAAGTGGCACTGAGCTTCTGAACTGGAAAGAGCTGTGTTCATCTGCATTGGACTTGTACAAGAATAACATGGTGCCGTTTTGTTACTATCCCAGCATCGCGTGCTGGGGCATGTTACCGGCACCGAACCTCATCTGAGCTGCAGAGCTCCTGAGCCTGCAGTACTCACCCTGCTACTATGGATGCATCTCGATTACACTGACACCCACTCAGTGCCTTCCAGGGCTAGCTAGTGTTGCTGTCACTGGAGAACAGGGTGAGTGGTGCAGGAAAAAGATGTGTTTCCATTGCCTGAGCGCGCAGGAGAAACTGGAAAATGTCCAGTCCCACGTGGCCTCAGGCTGAGCGCTGTGAAATTCAGGGCATCCGCGGGCACTGGCTAATTACAATCCATACTTCTGAAATGAATGCCCTTCACTGTGGGAGTCATGGGCCTTCAGGTGGGCACAGTGGAGATCCTGCATCAGAACCGGTGGTGTCATGACTCTGGTGTTGTTTGCAAGTCTGCTGCAAACAGCCACACATCTGTACTCCCTGAGTAACTTTTGCTTTGTACGGCCGTTGTAAGCATTTTGGGGCAGGGAATCTGGTTTTGTTCAGTGCCGTACAGCTCCAGGCACAGAGAAGTTCTGGTCCATGACTGAGGCTTGCAGGCCTTACCATGGAGATGACGCCAATCGTGCTCTTCTGCAAATCCCAGGCATTAGGTTTTGTGCATTCCCTCCCGGCCCTCCAGAACTGGGAATTAAACTACCCGGCAGTCCTCCCTCACCACCTCAGACAGCCTCTTCCCACTTCCAGTTGTCAGTGCTCTTCTCCCCCAGTCTGAGCAGATATTTCTATGTTTCATTGTCCCGTGGGAAGCAGACACTGTTTATGAAGCATTTTCTTCAGTCCCATTTCCCAGTGACATGCAGGCTGCTCTGGGCCTATCAATCCTGATGACAAGGTAGTGTAAGACAAACAGGCGACCAAAGGGCAGGGCAGACAAAAGGAGCGGATGGGGACAATGGTAACCAGATGATGAGGTTACCAAGCTGATCTCTGCATGGCTCCACCTAGCTCCTTTCAGCTGCCAAGTTACTCAGCGCTCACCCCAGAAAGTCATGGCTGATGGGAGCTTACCCACCCCTGCCCTGATGCGTTTGTCCCCATCTCTGTCGCAGGCGGACGGCAATCCAAGTACGCCATCAATGCCTTTGAGGTCTTCGACACCGAGACCCGATCATGGACCAAGTTCCCAAACATCCCCAGCAAAAGGGCCTTCTCCACTTTCGTGCCCACGGAAAGCAAGCTCTTCAGCCTCGGGGGCCTGCGGCAGGGCCGGCTGTACCGGCAGCCCAAGTTCATGAGGACCATGGATGTGTTTGACATCGAGCAAGGTACCCACCGGCTGAGGGAGGATGTGCAGTACAGCGAGGGCAGATGTCAGGCAGCTGGGTCTGCTCTTCTGTGCCAGATGCCGAGGGCTGTAGCCCCCTCTCTCTGCCTTTGCTGAGAGTCAAGGGGCTTCTGCACCCTGCAGGATTGCCTGCTGACCCCTTGAGCCCAGCCCCGACCCCGAGCTGGGCAGCAGGACCGCAGGTGGCGAGCCCACCGTCCAGGCAGCCTAACCTCTCTCTTGGAGCACTGCAGGGAGAGACCCTGACCACACAGGGGACAGGATACCCCAAGGGGAAGCTGCCTTGCCTGGAAAACCAGCTTTCTGAATTGCAGCTGGGCGGGTTGGGTTTGGCTGGGCTGCATCTGTTTCCAGAGGTAAGAGATGTACGCCATTCTTTAAGGCTCTGCGACCCTTGCTCAGTGAGGGAGGTTTATAGTCGGGTCTCGGAGATCAATACAGCCAGTCCAGTCTAGCACCCAGATTTCAGCGCCCTGCAGCTTGCATCCAGAGCTGACTCGGAGCAAACGGGACCCTTTACAACATCTCAGGCCGGTTCTGTCTAATGTCACCTCCGTAAGTGTCACTTTGAGCGTGGAGTTTCAGAGGACTGAAACGCTAAGCAAAGCGCCCCACAACTCCTTTGAGCAGTCTCTGGTGTGCGGTGGCATGCTGAGCGACACGTATCTGTGTGTCCATCCTCTCTCCCATCAGGTGGCTGGATGAAGATGGAGCGCTCCTTCTTCCTGAAGAAACGGCGAGCAGACTTCGTCTCTGGCTACCTGAAAGGCAGGGTCGTCGTGGCAGGGGGGCTAGGTGAGGAGCTGCCAACAGGGCAGGGAGACATTTGCAGAAGTCTTTATGTGATGGGGGAGCCTAAGTCTCATTGTCACAAGTGACTTAGGCACTGTCCTTCAATGAGAACCAGGGGTGGTTTTCAAATCCACATGAATAATGCTGTGAATGTAGAGAAATTTTCCCATTAGGCATCTCAGCGCCTAGGTCATTTTTTGAAAATACAACTTGGGGTCTTGGAAAATGTCACCTGAATGGATCAGACTTGCACAGGTGACTGCTGGTTTTGAAGTCCTGCTATTTTATTTTCTTGGCTGGCTCAAAACAGACTAAGAGCAGCACCTGTCACATTGGGCCACCCAGAAAAGTCCTTGGGCCCAGGCATATGTATGGGCCACGCAACCGTGGGCTGGAGCAGTGACTCTCAACCAGGGTGCCACCCTGGGGTGTCACCAGATCCTTCGAAGGGTGCCGCGAGGTGAGGAGCTAAGCAGACAAGCTGAGTAAGTAAATTTAGTCTCGGGCTTGTCCTTGCTTGAAGCATCCTCCACTGCCTAGCCCCTCTTCAAGGAGCTCCGTGCTGTAATATAAAAATGAGTTTTTGACATTAGTGACAAAGTGATGGAGGGTGCCTCAAGTCCAGTGAGGGGTGCCTTGAGTCCAAAGAGGTTGAGGACCGTGGGGCTAGAAGAAGCAACTTCCTTATAGCAGGTGGAGGCAGGGAGAGGTGGGGCCAGGGCCTCCGAGTTGGGGTGGGGATTTATCCTGTTTCCCTGCTCAGATCAGACTTCTCCCCCCGTTATCGTGATATGGTTGTTTCATAATCAAGCATCTCCTGCTCCTTGGGCTCTCTCAGGGAACCAGCCGACTGTCCTGGAGTCCGCCGAAGCCTTCCACCCGGAGAAGAACAAATGGGAATGCCTCCCGCCCATGCCCACCCCTCGCTGCGCCTGCTCCAGCGTCGTGCTGAAGAACTGCCTGCTGGCCGTCGGCGGTGTCAACCAGGGCTTGAGCAATGCTGTGGAGGCGCTGTGCGTGCCTGACTCCTAGCAGGCCTCTGCCCGAGCCCCCCGCCAGCCGGAGGTCCTAGGAAGGCGGCGGGGTGAGGACGCCACCAGGTCCGCTCTGCAGAGTCCCTGGGCGCTGGAGCGGTTTGCGCTCGCTGCCCTGCTCTCTCCGGCTGCAGCTCTGCCGTCGTGGTTTAGTGCAAGGAAAGGGGCCACCTCCTCCGCCTCTGGGATCTCGTGCCTCTTGAGGCCAGCGCTGCTGTGATGCTGTTTGTTAGCAAAGGCTCCTGACTGCCCATTAGCCAGTCCTGCTATTCACAGCTCTACCGCTCCTCTGGACAGCCTTGATCTCCACCGCTGCTCTGCGATCCCACAGCCCTGAAGCTGCTGGGAGTGCACCAGCTCCTCTCCGCAGCAGTGGAAGCTGCCGAGCCTGGGTGGGATGCTTTGACATGGGGACCCCCCCCAACTTCCTGCAAGGGTCCGGAAAGCAACCCAGCTGAGAACAGCTTGCACCGGAGGTGGCATAGCATGTCTACCGCCATTGGGGAGGGACCTTGAGGTCAGGGCAGAGAAGTCATGGGGGAAGCATGCGTATCCAGACAGGCCAGGGAAAGCTGCTGCTGTACAGGTGGAGCGGACCTGTTTCTGGTGGGGGACTGCAGCAGCTGGGGCTGCCTATCCGTGCTGCCAAGTAGGAAAAGGACCCTCCTGGGCCAGCGGGCACTGGTCCGATGGCAGGACTGTCAGTGACCCCCTCCCATTAAGCTGTAGCATTCAACTGTTGCTTCACAGGAGCCGAAAGTGCTCACCGGGACAGGACGTGGGGGCTCATGTTGGGACTGCTTTCCACAGGGGGTAGCTCTGCCTGTAGCAGCAGAAGCCCAGGTCTGCCTTCTCTCACTTTACTGCAGAGGTGCAACATGACAACCCAGCCCCGGACTCCAATCCCAGGTGATGCCCCGAGGCGTTTGGAGATGGGGTTTGGGTTTGTTGCGTTGCAGAGATGAAGAACTTTTTGCAAACCCCAGGCCCGGGTCTTGCTTTGCATTTCTCGTGCCCCGCCAAGCCTGGGCAACCGCCCTTGGCTTCTCTCACCCCGCTGCGTTGCAATGTACAACCAGAACGCCACCACCGCCATGCTCTTTTTCTCTCTCTTTTACGGTTCCCCTCATGGCTCGCGGCTGGTCATGTCCAAGTGCACGGTGATGGACAGTTGTGGCTGTCATGCGTAGCGGCAGCCCGGGCCAAACCCATCTCCATAAAGTCTCTTGAACCAGCACTCCCCATGCTGAGCGATTCTTTCCACTCCTCCTACCTATGGTTGGGGATTTGCGGATCTGGGCCATGGACCTGAGGGAGGGGGAGAGCCAGCCTGGGGAGCACTCACTCTCCGGTGCCAGCACGCATAGAGGCTGCCATGAGACGCTGATTCGAGGAGAGTCCTGACACCGCTCCGGCCCTGGCCTCTTGGGCATCTGATGCGCGTTTCATTATGAAGCCATCGGCCTCAAAGGCAAGTGGGATTTACCAGTGCAAATCCTTCCCAGCCTGGGCAGAACAAGGCTGGGAGATAACCGCAGGCAAAGGGGTGAGGAAGCCACATCACAGCTTAATAAGAGCCTAAGCCCCTTCCATGCTTCCTGCCGCATAAAGAACCTGTTGGCTATATCCAATATTGTGGCGTGCTGATACAGCTCCATGCACCAGTCCCCTACCCACGCAGTGCAGGCAGAGCCAGGGCACAAGGCTGTTGCAAGCGGGGTGGATTCCCCATTCTTCCCCAGCTCCCCTTTTGTTTTTGATGGTGGCGTGACTGCCATGCTACAAGCCCATCCTGCCGGTGAATTGCTCCCTTGCTGTCCTGTGGCCGGTGAGCAGGGCTTTGGAAAGGGAAACGCGTGTCCACAGGTCTCAGGGGAACGGCGCTGGTGCTCGGTTGTGTTTAAAGGCGGTGGGTGTGAGCACAGATTCACTCTTGGGCCTGTACTGCTGCACTGGTTTGCTCTAGCTGTGCCAGTGGGGCTCAGCCAGGGCCTTATAGGCACTGGGCAGAGCCTGGGGTGCTGCTGGGAACAACTCAGGGATGGGGTGGGGTGAAGGGGCAAGCTATAGGCGGACAAGGCTACCCAGGCATTCATGCCAACACCAGCTGGCCATGGAGGGGTTATACCCGGCTTGTAAGGGAAGTAGTGATGGGTGAGCCCAGGATTTGCTCCCCACGTTGCTGCTGATGAAGCTTTTCCCCTGGCCGCCCCAACAGAGCCGCCAGCAATAGCACAGTAGGCCATGGTCACAGCTGACATGACCGATGCTGGATGACATCAAAGAGCAACAGCCACCAAGGCCCTTTCGAGATGAGGGATCCCAGGCTAGGATTGTTCCTGCAGTTGGGCTGGGCTTCTGTGCCCCGAGCTGCACAGAGTCAGTGCTGCTGACCTATCTGCCATGGCTTTTGTACTGCCAGCAGCTATGGGGAGTTTCCGAAGGAGGCTTCAGAGCTGAAAGCCCTTTACCTATCCCTGCATATGTTGACTCTATTTTACAGGGCCAGCCAGGCACATTGTCTTGCCAGGCTGGGCAGCCCTGTTGCCACTGCATGTATTTCTGGCCTCACCCAAGCAAGCTGTGCCAGCTGCCCTGGGTCTTCATAGTGCCTCTTCCCAGCCTGGGGGGTCACCTACAACCTAGCAAAGGGTCTTCCAGCAACCCGGGATTGAAGACCCACCGCTGTCATATTGAAATGCTCTACTGGACCATGCACCTTCAAACCAACCTGCGTCTGCATTAGCAGGTGATGGCTTTAACCATCCGCAGAACAGACCAGGAGTGTCACCACTGTGCCTAGCAGTGCTTCCCGCTGGGGAGAACCAGCCTCAGCACAGATCAGGCATCTTCAAGGAGTCAACGTAGGCTAGACATCAGGAGGCGCGACTTCACGGTCAGGGCGGCTAGGATCTGGAACCAACTTCAGAGAGAAGTGGTGCAGGCTCCTACCCTGGGGGGCTTTAAGAGGAGGCTGGATGAACACCTTGCTGGGGTTGTTTGACCCCAGTACTCTTTCCTGCCATGGCAGGGGGTCGGACTAGATGATCTGCTCAGGTCCCTTCCGACCCTAGAAACTATGAAACTATGAACGTGCACAGACGACGGAGGCCCCTCCGACAACCTGCTGCAGGTGCATTGGCTGTGAGGCGATGCCGCTGTGACTCTGGTGCCTGGCACAGCAAAACAACCCCTGGAGTCTCCCAGGACAGGCTGTAGTACGTTCCCAGTCTCTTTCCAGATGTCAGCATGGAGCAAGCTAAAGGATATCACGGCACTGGGGAAATCTGGGCCAGGGAGAAGGGTCACGCAGGGGACTCACACAAGTCCAGGGTGCATGGATGGTGTCGAGCCAGTGTGGTGACAACACTTGCTATGGGCCAGTGTGTTGTGTAGGAGCAGGTGTGGGTTGTTGTCCAGGATCTTCATCCTGGAGGCTGAGATGCCCCTTGGGGCTGGGGGTAACTTGGGGATGGGGGTGTCTAGCCAGGGCCCTGCTCCCCAGGGCTGCTTTCCCAGTGCTGGAGTGCAAAGAAGCGGGGTTGCCTTTTGGGGCCGTTCCCATGCAGCTCTGAGGACACCTAGCGGCTTTTTAGGGCAAGAGCCAATGCCGGGAGCCCAGTCTGGTCATTTTGCACCTAGAAGAGACCAGAGCTAGAGAAGGGTCCTGCGGACATGCTGTCCAGGCTGCTCTCCGAGGACCCTGTTACACTGGAGCTGCACAGGGAAAGGCAAGGAAAGGGTTGTGCGTAGGGTAGACTCAATCTTTGTGGGGTAATCTCTGGGTGCATCACCACGAGACGCTTACTGCACATTAGTCGAATAACACTGTGCAGTAGCGTGGCAGGCAAAAACCGTGCTAATAGTCTCGTGCGCAGTGTTACTAGGCTAATGCGCAGTAAGCATCACAAAATAACCGTGATCCAGCACGACTGTGCAGTAACTCTAGTTACTGCGCGTTTAGTTAGTACTTCATAAGGAAGTACTAAATTAAATGCGCAGTAATTAAGATGGATTAATGAGCATGTAGATGCACCTGCTGTGTCCTATGGGGTGGGGATACTGCTGGGAGGATTAATACACTGAAGCATGGGAGGTGCTCGCCGCCTGTGGGATGGGGATGAATAGCTCCCTTGGAGAAGGCCTCCATGTGTAGCACCAACCCCGGGGGTTTCATGCACAGAGCCAGGGAAGGGCTGTAGCTGCTTCATGATGGAGGATAAAACCCCGCAACTCTGTCACCGAGGTTCCCACCCCCTCATAGCATGAGCACAAGGGCAAAGGAGCATTTCCTTGCATCTTCCCACCACCCCAGCTCCAGCTCCAGCTCCAGCCATTTTCTGGGAAAAAAGCTTCCTTTCAAGCCCAAGTCCCAAGAACCAGCAGCAAAGGCCAGCAGGGAGCTTCCAGTGTGCAAGGGCCCCACTGGGGTCAAGGACAGCTGTGTGCAGGGATGCCACCTTCCCGAGCTAGGCCTGCCACATCCCTAGTCCAGCCTGGGGTGGGTAAAGCCACAGATAGGCTGCAAGGGACCCTGTCTGCCCTGCTGGCTAGCAAAGGCTACATCATGCCCCCCCGGTAATGAGCCCATTGACCCCTCCCCAAGCCACCAGGCTCCTTCTCCACGGCTGTGTGCAGCCACCCTTCATCCATGCCAGAAACAGCTGGGAACTGGCACTGTCCCTGCTTGCAGGGCGGGTATCATCCCTGGCAGCGGCAGGCCACCCGCACATCACTTACACTGTCCAGGCAGCAGCATCTCTCCTGGGATGACTCGGCAGCTACGCTGCCCCTCGCGACACCTTTTTGGAGATCGGTGAGTGCCGGTGCTGGTCTTGGGGGTGCTGTGCATGCAAGGGGTTTGCCATATTAAGTCCTAGCGCGGTGCCTGCACGGGGTAGCAGACTTGCCTGACTCCCACCTTTGTTCCTCATCACTGAGGATGATGGTCAAGGCTGCACAGAGGCCAGGTAGCTCGTGGCGGTTCCTTTCTGCAGCTGGGGAGAGGGAAAGCAGCAGAGCTCAGGGCTCCAGTCCCCCTCTGGCACCTCATCGCAGCCCACGGAGATGACCCAGAACCAGCATCCCGGGGATCTACACCCAGCGCCAGATCCCTGCCTCAGCCCCTGGATCCAGTGCTCCTGAAGGCCAGAGCACTTGTGATGCAGATCTGCAGGCTGTGCCTGGAGCCATCTGTCCTCTCCCTGCAAAGCTGTTTCAGAGCCAGAGGGGAGAAAATCATCCCCATCTGTTTGCATTTGCCCTGGAGCAGGGAAATCAGTGGCCCCATTTGAAGTGTAATCCCTCCAATCCCTCCTGTCAGCTGTAAGTCACGCTCCCCTCTGATCTGGAACTGCCACCTACCACAGATGAAAGGGGGAAGCCGTTTGCTAACAACCCCTCAAGCTAATTATTTACATCCCACCTGCTTGTCCTTGGCTAAGAACAACCCACGCAGTCTGTCCTGTCTGCTCGCATCCTCCCACCTGCGGTCCCAGCGCTCTAGTCATTTCCATCACGCGGCTGCCAAAGGAGGAGCCCAAAGCTGCTAGTGAGGACACCAGCTCTAGGCAGGCCTCAAGGAGGCTAGTGTGAGTTCAAGACTGTTCATGGGTCCAACCTGGTGAGGTGCTGAGCACGTCTGATGGCTGTAGTGAGCACTCAGCACCCACGGACAGAGCGAAGAGCCCCTCCGGGGGGGAAGGTGTGTAAATTTACATGAATAATTGCACCGAGGGCAGAGATGGGGTCACATCTGAGCTGGAGGGCAGCAGCCCCCAGCAGCACTGGGCATCACAGCAAGGGATGGAGAAGGCTAAATCCCACTGAAGCTACAGGCAGAATTTGGGTTGGCGGATTGCAGCTCGGAAGTGGGGAAGGATCCTGGCGGTCGTGATACCGTTGCATAAAACACCAGGGCTACTAGAGCAGTTCAGACCCCGCAGCGGCAACACAGCCCCTCTGGGAGCCCTGCTGAGTAGAAAAGAGGAGTGGGACCCTTCCCTGCCCTGGGCAGCCACAGCCTGTCTCAGCGTGTGGAAATGAATGAGCCCTACTCACAAACACCCTGGAAGGGAAGGGGAGGAAATGCCAGCACCTTGTTCAGGCCAAGGGGAGTGATCAAGAAATGGGGAGGAAGATGAGACAGGTGTGTTTGGGAAGCAGCATGGCACTGGGGGCTGGCGTGGGGCATCGTTTGCTAAGCGGTGCATGAACTTTTTGCTCTACCTGGGAAGCCCCCTGCCCACATCCTCACTGCCCTTTACAATGGGGGATGCTGCTGCCTGAGAGAGCCAGGATGGATGGGATGCTGGGCAGCCCATGCCTCAGTTTCCCTGGGGGGAAAACGCTCCTTCCTCCCCTCTGTGAAGCACTGGGGACCCACAGGAGATGGCCCGGTGCTCCCCCACTGCTCTGACTCTCTCTGCTACCTCTGAGCTCCCCTCCTAGCAGCAAAGCTGTCTGCTAGCAGAGGCTCTGGGCTCCCCTGCACCAGCCGTTTGCTCTGCTAGCTCCAGGGAATTGCACCCATGCCCCTTTCCCTGGGAAATGTAAGGACAGCTGCAGGTCCGGTCATAGTCTTGCTTCTGCTGGCATCACTTAGGAGCACGTGTGACAGCAGATCAGGCCTGGGAGCCAGCAAGGTAAAGAAGCTTCACCACCGAGACAGACATGAGCTCTGATCTCTAGAGAGGGCCCTGATAGTTGGGTAGGTGTGAAATCTGCCCTGGGTCATACAGATGACTTCAGCTTCCAGGACTGCCAGCATGGCACCAGAGCCAAAGCCCAGGGCTGTCCTGCTGGTTGCAAGGGGCTTTCACTCAGCCCTGGTTTCCCAGGTGCTCCTCTCTGTGCAAGGCTCCCAGGTCTTGTCCCTAGGGTCACCCAGGTCAGGTTTCCCTGCCAGTTGTGATCTGCGATGCCAGCAAAGCCAGGCAAAGAGGTCTGTACTGTGAGACCTGTTTGACAAGTGGGGAAACCGAGGCGTGGAGGGGGGAGATTTCTCCAGGGTCGCTTGGCAGATGGCATTGCTGGGAGCAGCCTCCTGACTCCTGTTCTGCTCATGCATCCCCTACAGTCCCGCGCCCCGAGACCAGCCGGCTGCGGGGTCGGGGGAGGCCGGGCTCTGCTTGGATGTGGCATCACCAGCGCTGTCCTCAGCCTAATTTGCCTTCAGTGGCTTCGTGGAAAAGCATCCAACAGCAATGGTGTTCTGGGGAGCTGTTTCCTTGCCTCGCATGACAGAGCAGCCCAAGGTGAAACCGGAGGAGCCTCCATTAATTAATCTCAGAATCATTGGTTTAATGAGCTCACTGCCGAGAGTTGGGGAAACCCGGTTGGTAATTAAAACCAGGCAGAAGGCACAAATCCTTGCTGCACCGCATGAGGCCTGCTCGGCACTGTAAGCCGCAGGAGATCTCCAGCCTGCTCCAGGGCCATAAGGCGCAGAGCACTGCCGGGGAGTTTTACCCGCGGCATTTGTGCCTCCTCTGCCCCTGCGCTCTCCAGCGTGAGCTCTTTCCTGTGCAGACGGGGCTTGACGCAGGAGATCTCCAAGCCTTGGAGCTCCCTAGACCTTACTGTTTCATGGGGCATGATAATCTTCGCCCAGAAGCAGCCCTCCAAGGGCTCTGCAGAAAGGGAAGAGCCAGAGCTTTAAACACTGCTCCGTTCTTGGCCAGCCGTAGCCGTGTCCAGCAGTCTGATGGCACGGCGCTGGTGGCATAGCAGGTGATGCCACGGCTCTGGGCTGACAGAACAGAAGTGAAAAGGGAGGACAGGGAAGGAGGGAGGGAAGAAACGGGAGTGTTTGGAAACATCTGTCTCTCCACCATGCTGGGGACCAGCAATCACTAGCCTGTGGGCAAGGTGATGCATGTGCGGATACAGGTGGATCAAAGATGGCAAGGGGAATGGAAGCACAATCCACAACCTCAGCAGCTTCCCCCGAGGCTTTTCTTTTTTAATTCTTTTTTGCATATCTTTTCCCTTATCTTAACAGCTTCAGCATCAAAGGCAGGCCCTGATTGTTGCATCACAAGGAGCTAGAGGGCCCTTTTGATATGTTGGGAGTGAAGTGGGTCTCCAAAAGGGACTAAACCCATGTCTGGGGGGAGAGAGGCCCTGTAGTGAATGGGGTTGTGTATTTTGCCCATGGAAGCGAGGGCTGAGCAGCCTGCTCCTGGTCGGAGGGCATCCAAGAGCCTCTGTGGCAAGGAGATAGCAGATGCTGCTGCTAAAATGGGCATGCAGCATACGTGGGGGCTGAGGGGCAGCGGCTCTGTGTAGCCCACTCGTGTGGTGCTTTGCTGCGCGACTGGCAGCAGAAGGGGAGGCTGCAACTCGGGTCTCAGGCTGCAGGAGAGGGGTTGTGCACCTGCCAGGGCCCAGGGTCCTTTCTCTCTCTCTGGTGGTTTGGCAGCTCACGCAAGGCTGGGTGCTGCTCCTGCAACTGGGGGGCCGGAGCCAGGAGGCCCCTGAGACCTGCCGCTCTTCTCGAAACCGAAACGTTTCTAGACCTGGAGGCTGCAGGGAAGGGCTTGCAAGTGTGGCACGAGCGAGCAGCAGAGGGCGCCCGGCTCTCGGCCTTGGACCGAACCGGCTCTGCCAAGGGTCTGGCTGCGGAGGGCAGAGATGCACTGCAGCTACAGGCAGCTGGGGATGCGAGCGCGATTATGTCAGGCTGGCTCAGCTGGTAGCACTGGGGCCTATGCTGGGACCTGGGCTCCTCCCCAGTGCTGGAGGGGTAGCAGATTTGCAAGCACCCTTCTCTGGATGGGGTGTCCAGCTCCCCTCCCCTCTCCAGGTCTCTGCTGGCCTGCCCCCAGGTCAAAATCAAAGACCCCGGGGCTCTTTTTTTCTGTGCCAGCATCTTCCCAACACAGATCAGCCCCAGCTCTCCTGTAGGACACGACAGCACTCGCACACTGCTCAGCACCCGGCAGGATGCGGTCCCTGTTGCAGACAAGTGCACATTGCTGCTCTGAGCCTGTGGGCCAAATTCTTCCCTCTGTTACACCAGTGCGACTCCAGTGGTCAGGGAGATTGGCCAGAGCAGCTGTGCTCTGTGATGCGCCCCCGCATTTCTGCTGCAGGGGGTCGATGTGGTTTCCTTTCCCTGCACGCGCGCTGAACGTGCTTTTCAGTGGCTGATCCTCAAAAGCGTTTGAAACTGATACTTGACAGATCCCGTTGCACCTGGAGGGGCAAGGTAAGACAGCAGGAAGGAGGTCTGCGCTGCTGATCAAACCTGCTCCATGGAACGGGGCCTTTGATCATAGCTACCGATGGCTGCAGGGCTGCATGCAATGGGGGGCCCACTGCTTGGGATGGGACGTGACCATGAAGTCATCGCGTCTCCAGAAATAGTTCAAGTGCCCCGTGAAGTGGTACTCGGAAGTGAGGCACACGGGGCAGAGATAACTGCTGTATACATGCGCACATGGGAAGGCACGTGCGGGTGTGCGTATGTGCAAGGCTTTAGGTGCGGATGCATCATCGGCATGGATGAACTGCACACTTGTATGAATTCATACATGCACATGTGCACCTGGGTCCCTTGCATGTGTATTGTCATACAGGTGTGTGCACGTGGGTCTTCACCTGGACAGTGAACACAACACCACGCAGCGCTCCCCTGAGCAGGAGTTTTATTATTAGAAGCCACAGAGTTTGGATCCAGATATCTAATGCTTGCAGAGTTGCCCTGCTCTAGGCTTTCAGTTCAGTCCATCATAAGCACAGGGGTCACTGGCAAAATTTGTGTCTGCTTCCCCATTTGGACGTTGACCCTTTCTCCCCTATAAATTGAGGGATATTTTTAGCTTTAGGGTCTCAAATGCTGCCCCATGCAAGAGAGAAGTCTGTTGGTTTATGGAGGCAGATAGGAGCTGAGTTTTACTCTTGCAACTCCATTTCCAAGAAACAAGGCTAGGAGGTCTCCTCCCCCACCTCTGTGTCCCAAGATAAGGACTGCCATTGTTGTGCCCAAAAGTTTGCTAAGAAAATTTTTTCCAACTACTTGAGTTTGTCTAATAAAAGTTACCGGATTTACCCAATGAACCTTGTCTGCCAGTATTGCAATAGTGCACTTGGTCGGGGTGCCTGTGATCTAAGGCTCAGTTTTCTTTAACTGGTCGTTCCTCTGAGTTTCTTCTCCTCCTGGCACGCATGGGACTGCTGAGCAGATGGCACCAGAAGGAATTCCTTCTCTCCTGCCCTGCCACTGAAATGCATCCCTTGTGGGACCCGGGTCCTGGGTCTTTGGAGGCAGCTGCTGGTTTTCTGTAGCTGTAGCCATGCCCAGTTGCCACAAAAGAGAGAAATCTTGCAAGATGCTTAGCCCGTCTTTGAAAGGAAGCAGATAAGCTCTGCAAAACCCGGCTGCCGAAGAACCAGGCGTGGAAACATCATCGCGGATACAATAACCAGAACCTCCATCCACTGCAGCTTGCAGGCCTGTCATGTGTACAACACACCCCAGGCTTGTCTTGCGCCGGGGTGGTCGAGGGGCCCCGAGTGTGACTAACATCATGTGTCATTGCATCCACAAGCAGGGCTCTCTCCTTGGGGTACAAGTCCAGCAAACAGAGCTGCCTGAGAGGACCTCAAGGAGGTCCTTGCTGGGCATGGCATGCTGCATCTGCCCAGCGAGATGCACGCGTCGGGAAATCCATGTCAGCAGTCTTGCAAGCAGATTGGAAATTATCTACAGTATTTTTGGAATAATAGACTTTAGCTGTAACATATGATTTGGTTTAAAATTGATCATATAGGATGAATCCTGAGTGCTCTTCACAAGGCATTGTGTCTCCGTTATTGGGCTATAGCCCAACTGTTGTGGTGACTCACGTCCCAGAGGCCTCTGGAATTACAATGGGCTGTAGCATATGATGG
>NW_017729019.1:7769284-7774461 GCF_001723915.1 Gavialis gangeticus | reverse complement strand
GATTTGGTTTAAAATTGATCATATAGGATGAATCCTGAGTGCTCTTCACAAGGCATTGTGTCTCCGTTATTGGGCTATAGCCCAACTGTTGTGGTGACTCACGTCCCAGAGGCCTCTGGAATTACAATGGGCTGTAGCATATGATGGGGGACAAAGATTTGTCTTTTTTCCTTGTTCGCTGAAGGATCAAAATGTCTATCCTTGCTTGATCACAGTCCTTTCATAGGGGAAGGAGCCTAGGAAGGATGGAGAGCTAGACTCAGGTGAAGCAATGCCATAATTTTATAAGAGCCTCAACTCAACTGCCCTTGTATCATCCGCAAACCCTGCAGCAGGCACAGTCCTGAGTGTGCTGTCGTATGCGGCCCCTAATGAAATCATGCGGCTTTCAAGTTACCTAATTGGGCTCAATAAATTAGGAAGCTGGGCGCCAGTGTGTCCTCATCTGAACCCGCCAATATGAGAGGCCACATTGACTGACTGGGGAGCCAGGTTTTTGGAAATCGGGCTGTGACGGCTAGTCTGAATGACCTTGGCATCAGAAACTCAGGGCGGCTCTGAGAAGCCTCTCTTCACTTTTGCTAGCCAAAGCTTCAAACAAATGTCTAGGAAGAAATCCCTCTGGTCTGAGGAAGAAGCTAGAAAAAACCCCAAAGTCTTCATTTTACAGGTGGCATTACCACGGAACAACTCTCCTGGCACAGAGGCTTTTTTTTTTTCCACTGGGACACGAGGGTTTATAACAATACAGTTTATTCCCACACGGGAAAAGAAATAATTGGTTAGGGCATGCCCTTCGACCATTGCAAACGCACCCACCTTGTGTGTTGCCCTGGTGTAACTGTTGTAGTGGAAAATCACCCGTCCTATTGACATTGGCATGTTGGCGGAGAGTGTGTGTGTGTGCGTCCGCTGAGTCCTTGTGGAGCAAACTGCTGTCATCCTCAGCCGCTAGCAGACAAAACGATCCCATGAACATCCATCACTGGCTGGAATGGATGCAAAGTCATTGCCGTGAAAAGCAAATGCTTCCTGCTTTGAAAATAAATGCCCCGGCTCTGCTCGATGTTTATTTTTGATAAATGTTTCTGCATCTATCTAGCGCCAGGAAACCGTTGTTCCATGACAGGCTTTTGAAACCAGTGGCACAACCTTTTAATTACACTCCCTGATATGTTTACAGGACATTACATGTCACACTTGGTAAGTGGTATATCCCATTTGATCTGCTCCAGGGGGACACCTGATGAGATGGACCAAGCAAGTGGATATAACAGAAAAGCTTGAAGGATTATATTCCCCGTCTGGCAGCGTGGGTGGGTAACTCATTTCTGTTGATGTGCATGCATAACTCCCATTAACTTGGTATTAAAGGCAGCTATTTGCATGCGTGTGAGAGGAGAACAAAACCCCAAAGATCTACTTCAAGCTCACAAAAGCATGGGAATGTAGGGTAATAGCTACCACTCCATCCTTATCTCAACCACTTGTCTGCGGTTCTTATCAACTGCAATTTGGGGCTTTATACTGGTGGGGGGTCTTGCATGCTGTATTGACTGAAAAGCCCAAGGAGAATGACAGGAATGGAGGACACCATTTATACTTTAACTCTATAGTGGCCTAAGTCTTGGATGTTTAAAACCTAGAATGCTTCCCTCCCTCCCTCCCTCCCCTCATCTATCTTAGGCAATTTTAAGGTAATTTATCACCTTGATATACAAGTACCATATAGACGAAGGTGGCTTATTTTAGTTCACCTTTTATCACGCTACCTATATAAGTTAATAATTTACTTTCTACGTATCTATACAGAAACCATCATTTGGCTATGCAAATATAATAAGTGTGTGTGCATGTTTCATATAGAGGGAAGTGTTATTTACTCCCAGTGCATGTTGCAGATTTATTGGTAGTCCACCTTGTTCCAAGCAGGAGATCAACCAACTGCTGGGAATTGCTGGCTGCAGATGTGCAAGGAACAAAGAGGGCGGTGAGTCCCTCTGAGCAGTGACACACGGTGCCAAGCCACAAGGAAGGCACGCTGCAGTAGTGCTAGCTTTTATAGGACCAATTGTGTAGTTGGGAGGGAGATTTGACAAGCATTCAGGCACAAAGAGCCTTTCTTTGGGACACTTTCCCAGACCTGGGAGGGCACCTTGTGCCCAAAGCTTATCTAACATTTCCCCCAGCCATACAGTTGGTCCAATAAAAGCTAGCACCAAAGCAAGCTTTGCTTGTGGTGTATTTCCTGGATCCTTACAGCTGTACCATCACTCCAACCCGACTACACGCTCCAGGTGTGGCAGTGCAGAAGTCACAGATTGTGCATCTGCTGCAGCACCCAGTAGTTTTGCAAACTGGCCTAGTGCCCTAAGACTCCTTTGACTTGATGTCACCTTAATCTGAGATGCCTTGGCTGGATGATCCCCAAATGAGAGCGGTAGGACACGATGTGATACAGTATGATATGTGTCCTTTCCAACAAATGTGGAACTGAGAGGTGGCAAATGTTTGTGATTGCCTCAAGATCCTGCAGAGCGAGAAGCAGAACCCAAGACTCCTGATCTCAACCCAGGGTAGCAATCACTAGACAATCCTGCCTCCATGCATGGAGCATACAGAAAAAGAAAGAAAGCGGTGAATGTTAAGTGCATTTTTCTTAGTGCTTTTTACTTCTCCATGGGCCTCTACCTCTCAAACTTTCCATATGGATAATTGCCCGTGGAGATTAATACATCTTCCAGCCATTCCAGCCCTGAATCGGCTTTGACTTTAACAGCTTTGCCTGTCGCTGTATCTGTGTCTAACTCTGAGCTAGACTCTGCTGTCCTTATTTACAATGTATAGCATGTTACTTCAGGCTACTAATGAAATATAAGTAAGGCAGAAACCCATATACCATCAGTGCAAAATTGGTATTCTACATCAAGCTAATCCAGCGTGCAAAAATCTTTACGTAAAATTAGCCCCTGTGGCATAAAATCTACTTGCCAATGAAATCTGACCAAGATGATACTTCAAAAAAACCTAGCAATCTTTCGCTTGTCTATCCAAAAATAAATAAAAATTAGCCACTTCCGCTGAGTGGAATAGCAGACTTTTGTAAGGCTGATTCATCACAGACTAGGACTGCTACAATGGAATTTGGTAGCGGGAAATGCCATTGTTGCAATCGTGGCCCTTGTTGTAATCATTAGGCTGGATAGGTGATAAATTACTTTCCAAAACCCTTTTTGCACCGGTGCTAATGCATTTCCTCTCTCCATGTTGATCAAGGGAATATTTGAGGGATGGGAGTAGAGCCAGTTCCTCTGGTGCTCTCAGGGGAAGAATGAATTTCACACCTGTCTGAGTACCCCGCAGCAGCAGGTCAAGAATGTTGCCAAGTTCAGGAGCACTAATTAGAGGCAATAATAAGCTAAATGATCTTCTTTGGTATTTTAATGCTTGGCAGAACTTTTCTTATTGCCAGAGGGAGATCTCACTTCTGTAAATGTCTCCGATGGGAAGCTCATTGTTTTGTAAACCTGGAAATCGGGCTCCATCCTATAGCCATTGATTTCACTGAAAAATAAGTCAGACCTATGGATTTTGACCAAAGCAAGTGTTTTCTCTAAAGAGATCACACCTGAGGAATAACATTGGGAGCGCATAGGTAAACAAGCTCCTGGCAGCAAAAAGTCATGTGGATTAGACCAAGCAGGGTGACCTGACATGGAGCCAAATGCCATGCTGACTTCCCTGTTGGCTGTTGCAGAGAGATACTAGCAGAAAATGTAGCTCGCTGTGTCATGAGCAGCTGCATCCATAGAGGATCTCTCTAGCGTGGCTAATGTTGCAACAGGGGGGAATTTTTAGAGACCTTCCCCTGCATAGACCAAATGTGGTGAACCTTACTATGATAATGGAAGATCCTTATCACGGGATGCCATTGAGCTTGGCTGGATATACCTTGACAATTCAAAGGAAATGCAAGAGATCATGAGCCAGACCACTTCAAATCCTGTGTGTCACACCAGTTTCAGCAAAGGAGGTAACAGAAAATTATTCCGCTGATAGAAAGACAAGAAGAAATTCCCAAAGGCTGGACTTCCCTCTCGCCACAGAGAAAGACATCCAACCAGGAACGCATCAACAGGAGACTTGTACATACTTAAAGGCAATATGTGATCAAATATTTCCCAGAGTCAGGTTCTTAATCAGAAGTAAGACCTCATAACTCCTCAGTGGAGTTACATTGTGAAAGGGGAATTGGGCCCAGAGTGGTCCAAAAGACACGACTGCTCGCTGCTCCAGCAAGTGAAATTGCTTTGCTTATTTTTTATTGTAATAAAGGGTCTATTCCCTCTTCCTCCCCCGCCTTTGACTGTTCAGTGATATCTCGGAGCTGCCTGAACAGGATCCTATCTATTTGTTTTGACGTTGAAACTGCAGCAGTTTATTTAATCTCATCTATGCCTTGTTTATCTTGCCTATGGGACCTGCTGGCTGGTTGGAAAATGAAATGCAGCTGCTGTTACTGTACAGTAAATAATTCATTATAACTCTGGCATAGCAAATTGTCAGCACAAAAGAAGCCCCTCAAACTGGCAGGGGACAACAGCGGGTCTGTGCATCAGCCCTGATTCAAAAATGAAATCTGGATGCATGGAGACCTCTTTGTCCATAGGATGATTTCAGTGTTATGCACGTGGATGCAGTCCGCATTTGCTGCACACCCAGAGCACCTATGACTTCAGGGGCAGCTTTGAGCATCCAGGGACATTGCATATAGTTTCATAGTTTCTAGGGTCGGGAGGAACCTGAGCAGATCATCAAGTCTGACCCCCTGCCACGGCAGGAAAGAGTACTGGGGTCAAACGACCCCAGCAAGGTGTTCATCCAGCCCCCTCTTAAAGCCCCCCAGGGTAGGAGCCTGCACCACTTCTCTTGGAAGCTGGTTCCAGCTCCTAGCCGCCCTGACCGTGAAGTCGCCTCCTGCTGTCTAGTCTGAATTTACCCTCTGCCAGCTTGTGACCGTTATTCCTGGTCACTCCTGGGCGTGCTCGGGGGAACAGGGACTCCCCCAGTGCCTGCTGGTCCCCCCTGACCAGTTTGTAACAGGCCACTAGATCCCCCTCAGCCTTCTCTTGTGGAGGCTGAACAGGTTCAGGTCCCGTCGCCTCTCCTCGTAGGGC
>NW_017729019.1:7761008-7764284 GCF_001723915.1 Gavialis gangeticus | reverse complement strand
GTCCCCACACTGCCGGCCCATGTTCATCTTGGCATCAGTGATGACTCCAAGATCCTTTTCTGCCTCTGCACTGCCGAGAAGGGAGTCCCCCAGCCTGTAGGTATGGTGCCGGCTCTTCCTCCCCAGGTGCAGCACCTTGCACTTGTCAGTGCTGAATCCCATCCTGTTCTCATCCGCCCACCCCTGTGACCTGTCTAGGTCTGATTGCAGCCTATTCCTCCCTTCTAGCGTGCCCACGTCCCCCCACATCTTAGTGTCATCAGCAAATTTGAACAGGTGCTTTTTACCCCCTCATCCAAGTCGCTGATGAAGATGTTGAACAGTGCAGGCCTGAGGACCGAGCCCTGGGGGACCCCACTGCCCACATCCCTCCAGGTCGAACATGACCCGTCCACCACCACTCTCTGGGTGCGGCCTCCAGCCAGTTGGCGACACATCTGACTGTGTGGGTGTCGACACCACGGCCCCCCAGTTTCTTAATGAGAACGGAGTGAGAGACAGTGTCGATGCCTTCCGAAAGTCCAGGAAGACGATGACTGCTACCCCTGCGTCTAAGGATTCGGTGACCTGGTCGCAGAAGGCACCAGGTTGGTCTGACAGGACCTGCCTCTAATGAACCCGTGTTGGTTGCCCCTGAGCATAATCTCCCCCCGGCCCCTCGTGGACATGCGCCAGGATAATTCTCTCAAAAACTTCCCCAGGATCGAGGTAAGACTAACCGGCCTATAGTTCCCGGGTCCTCCTTCCTCCCCTTTTTGAAGATGGGAACCACGTGGCCCTCTTCCAGTCCTCTGGCACCACACCAGAGCACCACGAGCGCTCGTACAGCCGAGCCAGGGGTCCCGCAATCACCTCATAGTGGATCTGCCCCTCTGAAGGATACTGACCCAGTAACTTCCATTGGGGAACTGGGGCCTCCACTGGCCTAGAGTCACTAGGAGAGGATACCACTGTGTCATCAAAGGCCGAGCTCCTCAAACGGGAGCTTTTCAAAGAGAATTAGGTGCCTAAATACCACTTGAGAGCTTGAGCTGAGTGTTTATATCCATACAGCAGTCAAAAATGTGACTATGGCTCATGTAGGTTCATGTCTCTTTAAACTCCTAGGCTTGGGTATAGAAAGCAGCAAGCCCTTGGGATTTGCTCAGGGTACCAGGCAGGTTTTGCCATCTATAATGAGCTCTGTGGTATTGCAGCTACGCTGTAATCAGTGTCAGCTAGGTTACGCTAGCTTGGTTACATCTGCCATCGCACCTATTGGTAGCGTAGATGCATCTTATGAATAAAACTCAGAGATGCTATAGGGCCCTGATCCGAAGCCCACAGCAGTGAGTGGGCTTTCCATCTACTTCAGTGGGTCTGAGTCACACTTCAGCTCTGGGTTTGATCTGTCCTTGATTACATTACCAGGAGACCCTGCTCTGTGTCATCCTGTCAAGCTGCCCTTCAGCCTTTGAAGTGCTGGGAAAAGCCAGGTCTGATTGTGCGGATGAGTAATGCTGCAGTTATCTACAGTTTCAATCGCTAGGATGCTGTCTGCACGCCTGCCAAAGCCAGGCAAACGCTTTTGTTTTGGCTCCTTTTGAAATAATAACATTCTTCTGATATTCGACAACAAAGAATTACCACGGGGGCAAACAGACCACAGGGAAGGAGAATACAACAGAGCCGGCCGTAGCCATCGATACGGAGGGTTTGGCTTCAATGCAGAGCATGCATTTCACCCACCTCAGCCCCTTGTACAGAGCAGGGCGGTGGCGTTTATTCAAACCCAAGACTTTGGCATGCTATGAAGTCAACAAATACAGCTCTACACACCCATACAACCCCATCACTGCAACTCTGCACCCCCAACGCCGTCTGTACAGATCTAACGCCCCGCTTCATCAACACAATGGAAACCAGCATCGTGCCCCTTCATAAATCCATGGCACATCCACACCGTGAATACTGTCCCCAGTGCTCACCCCCGCACTTCGGAAAGGATGTAGGAGAACTAGGAAAGGTCTGGAGAAGGGCAACCAGGAGGATAAGTAGTACGGAGGGGCTTCCACGTGAAGAGAGACTAATGCGGCTAGGCCTAGTCAGCTTAGAAAACAGATGCTTGGGGGGAACTAACTACTAAACATTGAAGCATTTATTATTATTGACTCTCTCTCACCAGACCAGAACTAGGGGTCACAACATGAAACCGATAGGTCCCAGTTTAAAATGAACCAGAGGAGTTTCTTTTTCACCTAGCACGTGATTCAAAGGTGGGACTTGTGGCCCCCAGCTGTGGGAGAAGCTGAGGACTCAGCCCGACGCACAAAGGGACGGGACACAGACGCACAAAGACTCCTGGTGGCCCCCGGCGAACTTTTAGTATCGCCCCCCCGCCCCCTTCACCAGAGATAATGGTAATAATCGGACAACAACAAAAAAATTACCATTTTCAGGCCCCCTTTCTGTCCAGCTCCTGGGTGGCTGCCCAGTTTGCCCATGCCTGTCTGGCCCTGGACAGATGCTCGGAGGAAAGGGGCATCAGTCACTATTGAGCACGGGAGGGAATGGCCCAGCCTCCACATCAGAACCAGGGATCCTGGTTTTCCCTAATAAAAAAAATCCCCAATTTTTGAGTTGAAAAAAGTAACCCCAAAAGTAACACTGATGTGTGTGTGTGCGCGCGCGCATTAGTGGTGTTTCATTTGAATCATGGAAAAATGTAGAGTTGGGTTTTTTTTTTTAAACTTGGAAATCGGGGTATTTTTTTAATGGCAGAAAGCCGGGATCCCTGATCAGAACTCCCTGGACCCTAGATGGAGAGCATCGGGGCAACCATCCCCCGCCAGACGCGGGCCACCCCCTTGCGCGGCCGCTCTGCGACCCGGGGCACGGGGCAAGACGGGCCTACGGTGCCCGGACGAGCCCGGGGAGCGCGCAGGGACGTGGCATTTATTTCCCCCGGGCCCTGTTTGCTCGGGTCCTTTTGATCCTTTTTCTTCTGAGCCGGGCTCTGGGCCCCCTGCCCAGCGCCCCTCCCTCTGCCGGGCCACCCTCCACCGGGGGCGCCTGGAGGTCCTTGCAGCGACCCCCCGTGCCGGGCTGGGGCGGGAGGGGGCGCGGGTGACATCATCCCTCCCCGAGCCCCATTGACACCTCTGGAACGCCGGCGGCGGGGCGGGTCACGTGGCGCGCCGCAGCCAATGAGCGGGCGGGGAGGCGGCAGGTTGTAGCATTTATGGGCGCGGGCCGCGCGGGAGCGGCCCCGGGCACCTGGCACCTGCCCGCCCGCTC
>NW_017729019.1:7756392-7760760 GCF_001723915.1 Gavialis gangeticus | reverse complement strand
TGCCCCTGCCCCTGCCCCTGCCCCTGCCCGCCGGGCTGCTGCAGTCGCCGCGGCCCGTGATGAAGAAGCAGGCGGTGAAGCGGCACCACCACAAGCACAACCTGCGGCACCGCTACGAGTTCCTGCAGGCGCTGGGACGGGGCACGTACGGCAAGGTCAAGGCGGCGCGCGAGCGCTCCGGCAGGCTGGTAGGTGATCCGGCCCCTGGATGCCCCTTCCTCCCTGCGCCTGGTCCTGAGCCGGCCCCCGTCCTTGCCCATCCCTGGCCCTCGTCTGGGCCCCCAACCCCGGTGCCTACCGGGCTGGGAGCCTCCCCCCCGGCCCCGGGTTGCTTTGTTTCTCTTTGTTTTGGGGGGTTTTTGCTCTCTTGATGCCTCTCCTCCCCATCCCTGGTCCTGATCTTTGCCTGGCAGACCCCGATCCCTGCCCCTCTCCATCCCTGGTCCTGCTCCCTGCCCCCATCCCAGCCCCAGGCACTCCTGGCTTTGCCTGGCAGAGTGGGGGGGTCTGTGTGCCCGGACCCCTTCGCATTGCCCCTTCCCCCCAGCTTGGCCCTGCACCCACCCCCGCGAGGGCCTGAGTGCAAGTGGCGGCAGGCTGCCCCGGGGGGCAGGAGCTCCCCAGCCAGCCCCAGCCTCCTGTGGAGGCTTTCTTTGGGGTGCCGGAGAGGGTGAGAAACCTTTCCCGGGGTGGGGGGAAAGCTGAGCCACACCCTGGATTGCACCAAGGCGTGGCGCTGGCACAGCTGTGCCACGCTGCTGGTGCTGGGTGAGCAACACCTCGGCAGCTGCTTCGTCGGAGCCGGGGGCTCGGGCCGCACGCTGAGATCCCCTCTCCTAGGGGCTGCTAGGATGACTGCCCCAGGGCCTTGTTACCGGGGCCGATGGGAGGTGGTGGCAGTGGCCAGGGGAAATCCCAGGGGATGACTGAGTTCCCTGGCAAAACTTCCCCCCTCTTTTTTTGGAAAGCGCAAGCAGCGGCCAGGCCAGCCTTTGCAGCCGTGTTTACTCTGCTTGCTAGAATAGATCTGACATGAATTGCCTGCCAGTGCCACAGCCTTTGTGGCTGGGACTCATTTGAAATGCAAAACGTCGGCTCCCATTGGCCAGGCTGAAGGGAAACTATTGTCCTGGCTGCCGGGACTCCAAGCCTCCCTGCCTCTGGCCAGGGCCTGATCTGGACCTGGTTTACTCGCCTGTGAATCGGGCGTAATCTGGCAGAACTGGAAAAATCCCCCAGAGACAAGGGGGCCCGAACCTGCCCTGAAGTCTCTGGGCACAAGGCAGGCGTTTTTGAGGCTGGCTCGCTCTGCCTCTGTCTCGCTCTGCTTTGTGAGCCGTGCCGTGCGTGGGCTTGGGAGGTCAGCGGCGTCCTGAACTCTTTGCCCAGCACTAGCATTGTGCTGGCAGCTTTTGGGGCACTGTTGAGTGGTTAGCATGTTTCTTTTGTGGGCCGAGATCACAGCTTCCAGTCGCACACACTTGACAATCAAAGTCACACTTCCTCCTGGAAAGGGGTTTGCACATACTCGGAGGTATGCCAGCAGTCGAGAACAAACATTGCCCTTCAGGCTCTGCCTCCGTAGCATTTCAGCTGACTTCAGATGTTGCAGCTTCCAAACTCCTAATTTGTCTAATTGCTCCTGACTTTCAGGGTCTGCTCAAGTGAAAGAGTAGTGCAGCAAACTGGCTTTTTGAAACCTATTATAGGTTTGCTGCAAGCATCACTTAAAAACAGAGTCTGTAAGCACTAGTGTCTAGGATTTGGTCTCTGTTGTGGAAGCAATACTGCATCTTGTCTAAAGCTAGGCCAGAAACTTCCCTGTGGTGGTTTTTGGGTAAGCGCATGTGGCCTGAGATCACATACCATCACCCACAGCCTCGAAATACTGAGGAGGCCTGACGGTCAGCGAATCCTTCCGGGGAGGGGAAATCTGCCTGCCCTGACGCCCTGTGATGCGAGATGTGATCCATGGAAAGCAGCTTCGCAAACAAGCGCCCCCCGCCCCCAGTCTCATGGGGATAAGCATCAAGAGACCAGCTCCAGTAACCTCGCTGGCCTGATGAGGCATTACATTTGGGAGGGAGGGTGGGTGTGGGACGCGGTCACTAACGTGCCAGAACGCCATGCAAAGAAAAACGGCTGTGCATCGGGTAGGAGCCGTCTCTGCGTAGCATGGAGCAGCTCATAGTTAACTTAAGGAAACATTTGTGCAGGTGGAAGCATGGGTCTGTCTGCTGGCTCTGGAGATGCGCTGTATCAATGCTGCCTCCCAACCCTTTGACCTGGCATGATCCTTCTTGCTGGCATGGTGTCCCTGGCCTACTTCTTACTAGGCAATGGGAACTAGCAGAGAGCAAGAGTCTAGTGCCAGCTGTCATCGGGCCTGCCTGGCATCTAACACTTCAAACGCAAGCTGTCTAGAGCAGGGACTGCATCCTGGCCAGCACAACGAGCCCTGGCCTTACAGTGTTATCGTAATGCACATAGCAGATGGGGGCCACTGAATAACCAAGGGCTGGCGAAGACTGCCGGTGCCTCACCTAGTTACACGCACAAAACGACTAGGCTCCACACATCCTTGTCTGTCCTGTCCCGCTCCCACACGAGCAGTTATAGACATGTCTAATCTTCAGCCTGTCCTGAGCTGGGCGAGCATTGGTTCATTCTTCAGATTACTTCCACTTCCGAAACCCCGAGATGTAAGGACCTGTGCTGCTCCTTCGTTCGGTTGTGATCCTCTTCGTGGGCCGCACGCCAAGCTGAGGCTATTGGCATAAACTCTGGTGCTGAAATGCCTTTGGGCAGAGGTTTGCCTCTGGCTCATCAGAAGCTGCCTCCTGTCAGACTGACTAAAAATCCCCGGTCATCCGCCCTCTCTGCTGGCTGCCCGCTCCTTCCCCATAACTGGGCTTGGACAGCTCGGAGCTGGCTGTTTCCTTTAGCAGGTTAAAGGAAACACCGTGCAAATGGTTGGCTTGGGTGGATTTTTCAGTGCTTGAAAGACATGGGAGAAATGTGAGCTTTTAGCTGGAAATCCTCTAGCTGAAGGGCTTCCCCTGCCCCCCCACAAAGAACCCACTGCTTTTTTTTACTCTGCATGTCCTTTGTGACCTTGCTGGAGATGGTAACTGCCTCTTTCATCTGCATCTGATATGAGGTCCCAGTAAAAGTGCTGCCCATAGAAAGGACTGTCCCCTGCACCTGTTCTTTCCAGCATCTGCCCGTGGCTTTGCCTCCAGTTTAGCTTTCACTGCTTGGAGTCCAGCCAAGCTAAACAAGAGGCCTGTTTCTATGGGGCTCGTTCGCTGTATCTGATGTACCCCTGGGCCTGCCCGAGGTGGAGAGGAAGGGGCACATGGAGCAGTTAAAAATAGCAATGCCTTCCTTTTGATCTTCCTTCTACCAAGAGCACGTTGCACTTTCTCGCAATGCTTGAGAGGCCTCGTGTCAGTAGGCACGTGGCCTCGTGCTTGTGGTCTGGAATCGTTTTTAAAGCATCCAGTGGGCTGGCAACTTGATGAGACCTTTCATGACTTAGTCAGCATGCACGGTCTGACCAGAGACCTCCTCAAACCCATCTCATTTCGGAGTGCAGTGCCAAGCTGGCAAGCTTTAATGGCCAGCAGAGTGCCTGGTATGCTGGAGATGTTGTCTGGCATGTTCTGTCCTCCACAAACACGGCTCATGGGTTAGGTGGCATGTCCTCCTGAGCCCTCGGAGCAAGCTTCCCGGTGGTCCTGTGATCCCCAGTGGTAACACCAGTGCAGGAACCACAGGGGTGGGAAGGAGCTATGCAGAAGAGTACCCTATTGATGCTGCTGGGCTTGTTGGTAGGACTGGGGGAGACTTGTAACTGCCTTGTTGCTTGCACATGCAGTGTGTGTAGCAGCTTCTCTGGTCCTGCGAAGCACACCTGAGGGTCTGCTGGACCCACTACCACTCCTGTCCAAACTACGCTTCATCGGCGATGGGAAGCGAACAGCAAGAGAACCCCTGTATCCTTGCCGATCTCTGTTTGCAGCCCTTCAGCTTTTACATTTAAGCAATGTCACTAAGTGCCGTAGGAAACACGCTTTCCTTAATGCCATCCTCTTTCCTCAGTACTAACAGTTGAGCATCATGGTTGCAATAGGCAAATGTGCTTGTCCGACCCCCCCCCCCGCTGAAGCCTTATCTAGAAGCTTCCCATATTTGGAGGCTTGCAGCCATTCATCCTGCCTACGAGGCCACGGGGTTTTGCTCCGAGGAGTCACGAGATGAGTATGAGCAATAGCTCTTCATCTGGCATGTGCTGATGTAGCTGGTGGCTGTGTCCTGTCCGGGCAGCCCGAATGCCAGGCGTTCCAGCCGTGTGTGTCTTGAGGT
>NW_017729019.1:7749842-7751392 GCF_001723915.1 Gavialis gangeticus | reverse complement strand
CCCCCCCCCCCCCCCCCCCCCCCGCTGAAGCCTTATCTAGAAGCTTCCCATATTTGGAGGCTTGCAGCCATTCATCCTGCCTACGAGGCCACGGGGTTTTGCTCCGAGGAGTCACGAGATGAGTATGAGCAATAGCTCTTCATCTGGCATGTGCTGATGTAGCTGGTGGCTGTGTCCTGTCCGGGCAGCCCGAATGCCAGGCGTTCCAGCCGTGTGTGTCTTGAGGTGAATGGGGCAAGCGGGTGACTCGTAGTCGGATGCTCCGGGGGCATGGGAGGGAGGAAGCGGCCTCAGCTGTTTGCATAAAGCCAGTCGGGCAGCTGGTCCTGCCAGATGGCATATCCAGTACTGGGGCACTGAGGCAGAAAGAGTTGAAAGTTAACCTGTGAACCTAGCGCGAGGGTTGCCAAGTGCATGCATCCTGCATTGAGAGCTCTTGATGGGTACTGATGGCTTAGATGCCTGTAACTTTTTCTTGCCCAAAGGCCCTTGAGAAGATCCTTTGGGTTCAAAGAGTCTAACTGCAGGCAGGGGATACGAGTGAGACTCGAGCAAGGCAAGGAGCAGCCTGTGACATGCTGCTGATGCCATATGATGGGGCTGGACTTTGAGGGAGACCTGCTTACCCCTGGACAGGACGACCAGGCATCTCCCGTACGTTGCTCCAGATAAGATGCATGCACATCTCTCCAGTAAAAGCGCCGAGATGGCAAGCTGTTGCTCGCTGCTGTGGTAACTCCTAATTCATTACAAGTGCGTGCCTGGCTCTAGCTTGGCCACTGGCTTATTTTGGGAGACGTTGTTCAGACGGCACCAGGTGGACGTATTTCACAGGGGAAGAAAACAGCGGCGACATCCCAGCAGCAGCCAGGATGCAAATGCAAGTCCCCCGTGACCCTGTTCTGCGCTGGGAGCCGCTCGCCGGAGCGCGCGCACCTCCAGCGCCTGCATCCTTCTCACCCGCCGCGCGTTCGAGGCGAGGGGCAGTGTCGGGCGCGAGTCTAGACGGTGGGTCACTGCTTTGACAGGCTGGGCATGAAGAGGAATGTGGACTGAAAGGCATCCCTGAATCCCAGGGAGGCAACCCACTGAGCATCTGTCTGCCTCGCCTGTCAGCAGATAACCTGTGTGTGACGATCCCCTTCCCCTTCGCCAAAGGGAACACGAGCCCTGGGCAGGGGGGGAGGCGGTGTGGCAGAACGGGGCCCCCGGCTCTGTTGCTGGGAGACCTGGTCGTCTGCATCCTCCAGGATCCTTTTACAGGATTAATGCTGTTCCGCATTCTTGTCCGATACAAAAACCGAGGTTCTGCTGGATTCAGTTGTAAATCCAGCCCGAGGAGGACATTGTCTCTCTCCAATCTCTTTTGAAAGGGGATTACAGGTCATCTATTCTCCAGCGCTCACTTTTCATTCCCCTCCCCTTCCCAGCTCCTTGTGGAGGAGCCTTTGTGATGATGAAGAAATCCAAGCGAGCCCTGGGACGCGGGCCCTGCGCGCTGGAGGGAAGTCCTGCGTGTACTGCTTGTGCCTCTGTCGCAAGGGGAGCGT
>NW_017729019.1:7738473-7744842 GCF_001723915.1 Gavialis gangeticus | reverse complement strand
TTTCATTCCCCTCCCCTTCCCAGCTCCTTGTGGAGGAGCCTTTGTGATGATGAAGAAATCCGAGCGAGCCCTGGGACGCGGGCCCTGCGCGCTGGAGGGAAGTCCTGCGTGTACTGCTTGTGCCTCTGTCGCAAGGGGAGCATTAGCGGGAACTGGCCGGCTGCTCCTTCTGTCCCAGACTTTCCCTTCACAAGTTTGAGCAATTTGGCTCCTGAAACAAATAGTTGCGGGGGGGGGAACAAACCTGTTTTTCATTTGCACCACACCAAGATGTTGTTATCTTCCAAGTCATGTGTGCGGGTCACATTCCTTTCACGGGATGTAATCCTCAGGGGATTCCAGTTCAGGACACTAGCCCAATAATGTGGCCAGCCTATCCATCCTTTGGCAAAGGAGGGTCGTGCTACCTTTTGAGACGCACTGGAGACCTGCTGTGGGGTGGCAGAAATTAGCAGCATGCCTGGGCGGTGAGGAGCAGTGTAGTTTTGGGGGACAAGGACGCTGTTTGGATATATCTTGCTATAAAGCTGGGGGCAGTTCCAGCGTGATTTTGGGAGTACCAGTGAGCTATGAAGTATGGGAAACGAGTCCTGGGCCTGTACTAAAATAACCAGCAGGGCGTATAGGCCAGTGCTGCACGTGGTAAGGACAGCCTGGATAAAGGACTGGGCTCTGGCTGAGAGCTGAGTTAGCCACGTGTGATCTCGGGCAAGCGGGCTTGTTCCTCGGCTTTCCCCATTTCTAACGTTGAGGGAGCAAGGCCTCTGTCCGTTGACTTGGCTTGCCGGCCCTCCAGGGCAGGGACTGTCTTGTGAGGTCTGTGCAACATCTGAGGCTTGAGGCAAGTCCGTGCAAACAACAAGACCAAGGCAGGAGTGTTGCCTACCACTGGACTAGTCTGGGTGCTCCAGTCCCCGTGAGCAGGCAACAGGCTTTTGAAAGCCCCTTAAGTTCCAGCCCTCACATTTTCTTTCTTCGTGCTCTTACTTGCAGGTTGCTATCAAATCGATCCGGAAAGACAAAATTAAGGATGAGCAGGATCTTGTCCACATCCGGAGGGAGATCGAGATCATGTCGTCCCTCAATCACCCCCACATCATTGCTATCCATGAAGGTAAGAGCTTCTGACGTGCAAGTGGGGGTGGGCGTTTCACTCGCCGTGGCTTGCTTTGGCTGTGCGTAGTATGTTTTAATGCTGGTTTTGGGATGCTTCCCTTCAGAGATGCCGGGATTCCCAGCTGGGCAGCAAAAATGGACGGCGACTGGCTGACGTGCCATCCCAAACCCCAGGAGCACAAGTGAGGGGGCTAAACATGACTCCTGAAGCTCCCGTGCTTACCCAATTGAACTGGCACTGACTTTGTTTTGCTCAGTGCTGGCTCCCCGCATCCCGAATGCTGCAGTCCATCGGACGCTGACCTAGCCTTGCTGGCTTTGTGGAAGGTAGATCTGAGTTGCATCCAGCCAGGAGAATGGGGGATTTCTCCTTTACTAACTGGAAACTAGGCAAATGCCAGCCCCCTCCCCCTGCCCGAGACAGGCAGAGCTGTCTGCAGGCTGTGCATTTTTGCAGGGAAAGGCAGCCCAGGGCTTTCCCTCTTTTGGTAAACTCTCCCCCTCCAAAAATCGAAAACAAGCTTTTCAAAACAAGAAGGCGGAAGCTCTTCACTTCCCTATTGCACAAGCCAGGGGTGACTCAGCAGCCGTGGGGCAGGGAGCTGAGGGCTGCTAGGTGCTCTGGTTTCCCTGATGTTTTGGATTTTGAACTTTGCTCTCTGTGTGTGTTTGTACACAAGTCCTCAGGTGGCGGGGGGGGCAGATACCAGCTCTAAAAATAATGGCTGCCCCACTTGTCTGAGAAATGTGGAGGGCAAAAAGCCACCCAAGGGCTTTGGAAGCCTTTGCATCTGCCTGCAGCTGGAAAGCCAGCGACACTGACTGCAGGTCCCGGCCCCGGGGTGGCTCTGTAGTGCATGGTAATGCTTGCTTTCATGTCCTGCCCTCCAGACTGTGCCAAGACTGTAAAACCTGGAGTAGCTCTAGCTGGGCGAGCTCATCCAGGGGGGTGCAGTCCTTCCCTCCCCAGGTCTGAGCTGCAGTCCACTGTGCAGGCTGGGTGAGGAGAGCTTGTGGACAGCAGCGCCATAGGATGACTTGGACACAGACCTCTGCTTTCGCCAGGGTTGTCAAAGCAACAACCTTTAACAGCTCTGAATTTGGAGAAAGGCAGGTGGCTGGGAGGAATGGGAGGGGGGAGCTTCTTGGAGCACGTCTCAAGTGAAGTCAGCCTGGTGCTGCTTGAACACGTCTTCGTCCCTTGACTCCAACATGGAACAAAACTTGCTTTCTCTAGCGTCGCTGGCTCTCGGGTTTTTATAGCTTTATTGTGCCTGGCACAAGCCGCGTGGCCAATGTCTAGTGTTTCTACTTCCTCAAGGGCGTACGTGAGGTATCTAAAGTCCTCTGCTCTGCTAAACAAAGCAGGAGGCCTGGCAGCATAGGTTAGGCTGCGTGTTTGTGGAGATGGGGTCATGTTTGCTGCCTGTGTTGAACCTAAATGTGACAAGGTAATACATATATATGAAACTGGAGCAAAAGCCTGCCTCTCCTGGCAGGCTGTGACTGCTGTGGGCTACAAGGGTGTGGAAGTCTGTGCTCGGTCAGGCCAACTGAAACCGCAGCAGGTCTCTTCCTTCTGAGCGGTGATATCCTGGCAAAGAAACAACCATGTGCCCGAGTCGTCCTTCAGGGGTGCAGAGTCTTGCATCTCGCGCAGTCTGTGGTAGCAGAGCTTACTGGTGCCTGGCTTGCAGGGCCTGGGCTGGCTATCCGAGCGCTCCCCACCTTCACGTGGTGCTCTAGCTGTCCGTTTAGCTTAAAACAGAGGCTTGGGGTGGCCCATTTGGACACCAGCATCCTGATGACAATCAGATGCTCTTGCTAACAAGGACCTGTATTCAGAGGGGCCTCCTGTAGCGGCTCTCAGTCTAACCTGGCCCTCTTGTTATCCCGCCTAGTGTTTGAAAACAACAACAAGATCGTCATTGTGATGGAATATGCCAGCAAAGGAGACCTGTACGACTACATCAGCGAGCGGCAGAGGCTGACGGAGCAGGAGGCACGGCACTTCTTCAGGCAGGTTGTGTCTGCCATCTACTACTGTCACAAGGTAAACAAACACTGGTGGCAAAAGGCCATGGTCAGCTCACACCTGCACTAAAAAATGAGCCTGTGCTGGAAGTCCATGAGCAAGCCGGTGTCCACAAAACGCAGGAGGGGTTGACCCACCTCTGCTACCTCCTGGCTGCTTGCGAGTGGCTTTTAGCAGGCCTGACAACTCGTCAACCAGCACAGACTCTGTGGGGCAGTTTGGGAGGATTCATATCTTATAGCCAGACACTGCACCCTTCTCACCCTGGTGCTGGCAAGTCTAATGATAAAGCAACACCGAATGAAAGCAGAGGGGATTCATTGAGGTTTTCATCCAGAGAATGGTTCAAGCTTTGAGTTACTGCCCGCCTGGGAAGGGCTGTATGGGGAGAACTTAATTTCTTCCACTTCCCCCAAAAATGTGTTCAGTTGATCCTTACCCAGCCTGGAGTGGGATGGGGTGCCTATGCCCCAAGTCTGGGAAAGCGATAAGCTTGCCCTGGGCAGAGGAGGCTACCTTTTTTATTCTGGCTGCTCTACTGCTAAGGCGCCAAGCCTCTGACTACGTTCGTCACAGCATATTATCAGCCTTGGGTAAGGGAAACGCCCAGAGCTGTCAGCTTAGGTTTGAACTCAGATGAAAACTGCAGAACTAGCTAGTGCCTTCTGCTAGATCAGTGATGTTGTGCCCGTGCTGGGGGTGCAGGATGAACCCTTCCATCCTAGTGGCTGAGACATGTAGTGCCTGACGCCCAAACTGCAGAGACTGGCTCAAAACCAGGGGCTGAAAAAGTAGCTGGAGGAACAGACCTGGCACAAATATCACCTGGGATTACACTGGTGCTTCTCGGAGAGTCTTGGCATCTTTCTTTGACTTCATGCCCTGGTCTCTGAGCCATGGGAATAGAGGATGGTCGGTGCTTTTGAGATCAAGGAGACATTGCTAGCTGTAGGCTTCACCTCTGACTGCTCTGGCAACTGGTATTGAACCCTGTCGATGCACCTGTCCTGGATGAATGTCTCTGTATAGCTGGGTACCAGAGCATGCCTGAACTCGACAGGGCAGTGCACATACCTTGAGCTTCTCTGTGTGAACCAGCACTAGGGTGGATGTCAAATGGCTCAAGGCCCAGCCTCTGACTAAGGGTGGGGAGGGTGCCTGTCAGTCTAACCGCCTCCAAGACCTAGTTCTTTGTAAGCAAAGGCATCTGCCAAAATATCCTCCAATGCATCTGTAAGCTCATTTTTCACAAGTAGGTTATTAAGTCCTTATCTGTTGCTTATCTCCCCAATGGTGAACTTTAAATCCTTGTTTTGAGCCCATAAAAAATAAATAAATAAATAAAATAAAGCTAATCTCTACCTGCTGCTTGGGTATCTCCACATGTGCTGAATCAGTAAAGGACAGTCCCCTCCCTGCTGTGATTACTCTCAAGTGCACTGACCTGAACTTCACTTTGTCTCCCAACAGAATGGGATTGTTCATAGAGACCTGAAGCTGGAAAACATCCTTCTTGATGCCAGTGGCAACATCAAGGTGAGTGAGGCGGGTGGGACCTGGCTGCATATTACTCAACCTAAAATGCATGATGAGCAAGAGTTGCTCTCAGTTCTTCTGATCCTGAAGCTAACCTGCTAGTGAGATCAAGGGTTTCAGCACCAAGCTGGGCTTCATGCAATACCCCAGTGCCTACTGGGGAGGGAAAACCCTAGGAACAGAGCAGGGTCTCCTGGAAATGACACCTCAAATGGGTTAGGGGGAGGTGAGGAAATTGGTCTCACAGGCCTGACTCTTGGGAGCATGGCATTGGGACAGTTGCTGAGAGGCTATGATGACTTATTCATCAGTTGAGCCCTGAGTTATTGCAGCCAGTTTGCTGCTTCTGGTCACCAAACTCCAGGAACACGTTACTGGAGTGCAGTGTAGCTGGTCTCCTTGCCTGAGCAGTGGGGAGTTGCTCTTTCTAAATTCAGCAGGATATTGGGCTGGGGAGGGGAGAGCACCAATTCATGGTTACAGTGATGCTGGAATAATGGAGGGCTTATCTGCCTGCAGAGCTCCTGTGTAGCCTTGTCAAGAGTTCACAGGGTCTGCGGTGCTCTGTTGGGCTCTCGCTCGGTGCTATCTGCTTTCCAGGACCGGGTGCTAGTGGAGGGGATTAGCATTACATAAAACCAACTTCTACGAGTTACATAAATGACCGCTGCTCTGCTGAGCCCCTGTAGCTGCGAGGCCACCAATGTGCAGCCAGTAGCACAAGGGAAAGCAGAAGGGAAAGCAGCAGGCAGTTCCCAGAAGTTACAGCTGCTAAAATCCCCTAGCTGATAAGTAGGCAAATGTAGCTGCCCAGCATGAGTCCTGTTCCTATCAGAGGAGGAAATGCGGGGAGATTTCTGAGCTAGGAGCTCCCTTCTGGTCTTCAGTGCAGCATCAACTTTCTGATCCCAGCTTGCAAACTGTTTGACTTGCTCCTTTCTCTTTGCTCTGGCATGACCTCCTTGAAGCATTTCACTTGCTCAGCCCGCCGTGAACCCCAACACCTTGCTGTTTACATGAATCGGCAGTGCCTTTGGCCCTGACCTCAGACTTTGCACTAGCAGTGCTGGACCTGGCTACAGCCACCCCGGGACTTGTCCCTTCCTTGCTGGGAAGGAGGGGTCCAGCCTCCATGGGGGCACGGTATGGTTAATAATAAACAAAGTGGCAGAGTCTGTTTATCCTCACAATAGGCTGTTTCACAATAGATAATGTGTAAGCATGTACTGTTCCTCCTGGCTTGCTAGAGTGGCCAGAGGCTTGATGAACAAGATAACAAACGGTGCCAGTAGCTCGGGCTTCATAACTCCTGAAAGAGGCTCAAAACAATCTGCCTGTCTCTTGGAGCCCTCTGACTTGCTGCAAGAACAGCCTGCCCTGAAAATGGGCACAGAGATGGGACAGACTGGGCACGTCACTGGCTAAATGGACGAGGCGAGGCTCTACCTCCTGCTGTGCCCGAGTGGCAGTCGTAGCTGTGCCCTGCTTTAGGCTTAACTATTGCTAGGGGCTGGTGGAGCATCCTCATGCTGTGGAAGCAGCATGACCTGACCTGGAGGCTGGGCAGGGGGAGGGCAGTGTGGGTCAGCTCAGTCTGGAGTGGAAAATTGACTGTGCTCCACTCCTGTGCCCAGCTGAAAGGGGCAAAGTGCTCTAGGATTGATGTGATCCCCCTTGCCCTT
>NW_017729019.1:7730831-7733473 GCF_001723915.1 Gavialis gangeticus | reverse complement strand
AAGGGATGGGGGGGCAGTGTGGGTCAGCTCAGTCTGGAGTGGAAAATTGACTGTGCTCCACTCCTGTGCCCAGCTGAAAGGGGCAAAGTGCTCTAGGATTGATGTGATCCCCCTTGCCCTTCAGAATAGGGTTTCTTCAGTGCTTTGGGCTTCTGTAGTCTAGGATAACCTTGGCTTTGCAGGTCCCTAATGAGTGCCCCCTTGCTTCTCCCCAGATAGCAGACTTTGGTCTGTCTAATGTCTACCAGCAAGACAAATTCCTGCAGACCTTCTGTGGCAGCCCTCTTTATGCATCCCCTGAAATCGTCAATGGGCGGCCGTATAAAGGACCGGAGGTACGTTTTCATCTCCCACATCTGGAGCAGCTCAAGGGTCCAGCTGTGGCCATTGCACTCTGTGCTGGAAGTGGGGAGAGGCCTACTGGCTCCCAGCTCAGTTGCATTGCTGCTAATGCAGGGCTTTTCTCGTGTTGCGTTTCTCTGCAAGCTGAATTCTGGGCTGGGGGACTGAGACCACCAAGCCTCACGCTCCACTGGCACCACAGGGTGCCAGCTTTCAGGTCACCAGTCTCCTTCCCTGACCTGACACTGGAGGCCTACAAATCCACTGGGCAAGGCACAGTCTGCTCAAGAGCGTGGACTTGTAACCACTTTCTCAGTAGCTGCTATAGCTTGTGCTGCACAGCACTTACTTTGCTGCCGACTGTACCCTCACGGGCTGCTCATGAGGTAGCCAGCAGCTGCTGGAATTTGTCGCTAGCCCAAATGCCCTTCAGGGGTCAGCTTGGCAGGGGGGGTCTCTGCCAACCCCTGCCGATGCTAACATGTCTAAATGAAGGTTTGTCTGCGTGGCAGGTTGACAGCTGGTCCCTTGGCGTTCTCCTCTACATCTTGGTCCACGGGACGATGCCCTTTGATGGACAAGACTACAAGACCCTGGTCAAGCAGATCACCAGTGGGGACTACAGAGAGCCCACCAAGCTATCGGGTAAGCAGTTCTCCAGTATACTACCTCAGAGCTGCTTATCCTCTTTCCTCCAACCCCTTTGGTGCCCTGTTTTACTGCATGGCTCTGAGGTAGTATACTGCTCCATGTTCTAGATGCCAGCGGCCTGATCCGATGGATGCTAATGGTAAACCCAGAGCGCAGAGCCACCATTGAGGACATTGCTAGCCACTGGTGGGTGAACTGGGGCTACAAGGTGCCCATCGGGGAGCAGGAATCGATGCGGGAGAACGAGTCCCCGCTGGCCACGGTGGCAGACTGGCTCCGGCGCTCCTCCCGGCCTCTGCTCGACAACAGCTCCAAGGTGCGCTCCTTCTTCAAGCAGCACATCCCTGGCGTCACGCTGGAGAGGCAGCGCTCGCTCAAGAAGTCCAAGAAGGAGAACGACGTCTCCCATGCGCTGCAGGAGGTGGCTGCGGTCCCCGACACCCCCTCCAAGTCCATCCTGAAGAGGCCGAAGGGGATCCTGAAGAAAAGGGGTGTCTGCGAACAGAAAGCCCAGGCCCCCGTCCCTCAACCAGTGGCTGATGATGCGAGGAGTGAGGAAGGCGAGATGCAGACCGCCGACCTGGTTCATATCCTGTCCTCCAGGACACTGGCCTGCAGAGTGGACGGTGGCACAGCTGCACCGGTGCCCAAGAAGGGAATCCTCAAGAAGTCCCCGAAACGTGAATCTGGGTACTACTCCTCCCCAGAGCACTGTGAATCGGAGGAGCTCTTGGACTCGGAGGCCTTGGACCTCAATGCTGATGTCTTCAGCAGTCCCTCTCCCGGCCGTAACCCCGAGGGCCTGCCCCTGCGGAGGAAGGGTATCCTAAAGCACAATGGGAAGTACTCTTCCTGTGGCACGGAGCCAGACAGCCGCCTCGTCAAGGCTTTTGGGTCCTTCAGTGAGGCACCTCTTCCCAAGCTCCCGCTGGGGTCCCGGGCCCACCCGTCCAGCGCCGTGAGCGAGGACAGCATCCTCTCCACCGAGTCCTTTGACCAACTGGACCTGCCTGACAGGATGCCGGACAGTGGCAGCAGCATGCGTGGCTGCGTCTCTGTGGACAACCTCCTCCAGCTGGAGGAGACGGAGGAGTCGGGGCACAGACTGCGCCGCTGGACGGTGACGCACTGCCAGAGCCCCCTCGGGGAAAGCTGCTTCTCCTTGGCGGACTGTGAGAACGTCACCGAGGTCTACAAGCGGGCTGTGGGCATCAGCATGAAGCTCAGCTGAGCCCCCTGCATCCTCCCTGCGAGCTCTGAGCCTGACTCTTGCCATAGATTCCCCTCCATGGGAATGTGACTTTTTTTTTTTTCCTTTTCCCTCTGTGGAGGAGGTGACTGTCTTGAGTTCCCCTCTGAGTAGGGGGATGCAGGTTGGAAGTGCTGCTGTGACACCCTCAAAGTATTTATTTGCATCCTTGTACTCTGCCTCGGTGGAAGGTGCGGTGCGGGGGAAGATGTCTTGGCAAAGAGCCGGGCAGCTCCCTGCGGTGTAACAGGGTACAGACAGACGTGGGTTTTGGAGGAAATGCCTCTTGCTTGCAGGAGAGGGGATGGAGAGTAACAAGGCAAGTGCAATGAGCAGTAGGGAGTCGGAGCAAGTGCCCATCTCCAGCTGTAGGTGACATTATGAATCGGGGGGGGGGGGG
>NW_017729019.1:7728914-7730602 GCF_001723915.1 Gavialis gangeticus | reverse complement strand
GCGGGGGGGGGGGGGCCCAAGTTTTCAGAGGGGGAAACTAGACTGCTGTTGCAGCGAGCCATCAAGGGAGTGGTATATTTGCCCAGGGAGAACTGGGCAGAGCGGTACAGGAAAGGGTTAACTGGTGCACCCTTGGCTCTGGCAACTCCCCTGGACTCTTCCCCTCTCCACAACTTAGACTTCATCTCAAGGAAGGCATGGGGGTGACTTGGGACTCTAGTATTGCACTGTCCAAGTGATGGGCTGGAGCAAGAGCAGTATTTCCCAGTGGGAGGAGTGGTGGCGGCAGGGGAGGTATCTGTGGGGAGCAGTCTCAGTTGGACACTATGGTGTGCCTGGGCCTAGACCGAGACCTGGGTGCGGGGGTGAAGTCTCAATCTGAGCCCAGCATCTCTCCCTTTCCTGGTCTTGGAGACACCTGAACTGGAATAATGCACATCTTTTGCTTTGATCTCAGAGCTGGGCGGCTGTAACATTACCATATCCCGCCCGGCAGGCAGCTGTGACATGAGGAAATCTTGTCATAGGCTGAAGGCTGCAGCCTCCCAGCTCTTGGAGGTATTATAGGCTGGTCTGGCAGCGGCTCAGATCTCCATACAAGTGTGAAACTACTGCTGCTTGCCATGGGACCAGTTTTTCTTCCTCCCTGCCTCTCCAGGGCCTTTTTTTGGAGGCAGCACCAGCTGCTGGACAGTGTCCCTGCCTGGAGCAGCCAAGGCTGTGATCTTTTTTCCAGATTTGGTGGAGTTTTATGTACCCAGCTCCTCCATAAGCTCCATCTGAGCATTTTTGCCAAGCCCAGCCCTGCCTCTGATGGAGCCCATCATCTGGGCACCTCAGGCAAACGGGCATTTATTCCTGCTGCCAGCTGAGAGTGATTGAAACAAGAGAGGGGGGGAAAAATATACTTGGTATTTTGATGCTTTGTGGTGGGGAAATAACCTGTATTTATTATGTCTCCTCATGGCTTTTGTACAAGTGGCACTGGATTACTCTGGTCCGTATGCATGTCTGGGGAGCTTTTATAAGGAGAAAAGCAATCCTTAGTTGCATCCTCTTGCAATACTTCAGATTCCAGGTTTCCTTGTACAATCTGGCCATGTCTTCTCAGCCCTTCCTGCAGCTGTGTATCTCTTCCCTACTTCCCACAATGTGGTCCAGAGACATTCATTAAACTTAAAAGCAAAGAGTAGATCTGAGCCGTCAGGCCGTGGTGTGTGTGTCCGTCGGCGCTCGCGAGAGATGGGCAATGCGGAAAGATTAAAAGGGATCCGCTGGGGAGCTGTCGCCTGGTGTTATTGCTGCTTCGTCGAGCCAGAGCTGCTTGCCAGATGCACCAGACCAGAAGCTTTCTTTCTCTCTCTCCTGAGAAGCAGCTGGACGCCGTGGAGGCTCCTTCCATGCTCTGTGCCCCTCAGCTCCCCCCTTGGCACAAGGGCCAAGCTCCACAGTTCGTGGTGGCATCTTGAGTGGAGGGTGTGGGGAGGGGGAGCCAGCCATGCACTGAGGCTCATTGCACACAACTTGCCTTCCTCTGTTTTACTGCTGTGAACCCCATGGGTCGAGCATGAAGTGGGTCACTGCTAAGACTGAGGCTATGGTAGCAGATGGCTGTTGGTTGGGAGGAGGCAGAAAGACCAAACCTAATGAAAGAGTGTAGGTCTCTAGTAGAGACCTTCCCTTAGCAT
>NW_017729019.1:7717241-7723914 GCF_001723915.1 Gavialis gangeticus | reverse complement strand
AGGGGGAGCCAGCCATGCACTGAGGCTCATTGCACACAACTTGCCTTCCTCTGTTTTACTGCTGTGAACCCCATGGGTCGAGCATGAAGTGGGTCACTGCTAAGACTGAGGCTATGGTAGCAGATGGCTGTTGGTTGGGAGGAGGCAGAAAGACCAAACCTAATGAAAGAGTGTAGGTCTCTAGTAGAGACCTTCCGTTAGCATCTGGCCCCAGCAACCCCAGTGAGGCTGGTGTCCACTCTGGCTGCAGGCTTGAGCCGAGAGGATATATCTTGTGAATGCTTGGAGTGGCATTCAGGGAAAGCTACAGGCCCTTGCAACTGCATGAATGACTTTGGGCTGAGTCTGGTGGTAGCTTTTCGCTCCCAGACATAGAAGGGAAGTCTGATCTAGCTGGGTAGAGTCTGTCTTGCACCTGGTCATGGCCCCTCTGCCCCTGACTTCTCTCTTAACAGAGGCTTTAATGGATGTGGCTCTCATCCTGGAGGGGAAAGGAGTACGTGGCCACTGCCAATTAAGTATCAACTAAACCAAAGTGTATGGGAAAGTTCATTTATGTCTTCTGCCCATTGTGCTTAAGCTTCTCTTCTGCAGCTTGAAATCCTAAGGTATTGCCTCCTCCAGACGACGGACGTAAAGGCTGTGGGGGAGAACAGCCCTGCCTCTGTGCCAAGAAGGCACATGGCCAGGGGTGGAAAAACTACCCCCAGACTCGGCCTCTTCCCCATGCGGAGCAGCCCCTCCCCACACTGCCCTTGAGTGCAAGCAGCTGGAGCTTGCAGCAGGCAGCATGTGCCGTTAATAGGATGTGCTGGGTATCCGCTTGGGTGGGAGGTTGAGGGCAATAGGTTTGATCACCGGCCAGCATCTGAGACAGGGCACGGTGCACTAAGACTTCTGAAAGCCTGGTGCAGGACAGAAGGGATTATTTTCTACCCCCAGGCTTGCCTCTGTCTAGGCAGCAAGTGCCCTTGCCACAATAGAAGGATTTGGTTCCCTTTCTGCCCTGTCTAGCGTTGATCTCTAGTTTGTCCCCAGGCCACTGGAAGATAAGAATAAGCCTGCTCCTTGTGCAACGTGGGCTCATACTCTGAGCCAAAACCCCCTCCTAAGGGCACTGCAGCTACTCCTCGTCCCTCCTTTCCTAGCATGGCTTTTGCAGCTGGTGCTGGATAGTACTGACCCTCCTCAGTGTCATCCCTGCATGGGGGGGCTGAGCGGAGGGCCCAGAGCTGTCTGACAAGCTCTACCTGCTGCATTCAGGAGCAAGGAGGTCTTGTCTTTTTTCCCCTCTTCTCTGCAGCCTAAGCTTTGGGGACTTCCTAGTCCTGGGCCTCTGGATTTGAGGCCTCGGTGTTCGAATTTGGACTTGGGAATCCAGGTCTGAAAACAAATTGGTCCTGCTGCAGGACCCCAACTCTGCTCCAGTCTCCGCAGGGCTGCAGTGGCACCAAGAACAGTAAAGCTGCGTCCGCTTAAGCCTCACGACTGTACGTGGACTGGTCAGTAGTTACTGGGGCTAGGTCTTGAGGCCAGCTGCGAGCAAGCTAGTTGCTCTGGCTGGTATACAGACAAGTCTTAATGCTCCTGCCTTGCAATGCTCTCTGAATTATGCTGACCTCAAGCATTTCCTTATGAAAGGATTTTTCTAGGTTCCAGCTTCCTCATCAAGAGCAAACCATTTTCTTCAGCAAATGTTGAGAGAAGGTTGTGTTGTATGTACACGTATCCTCCTGTGTGTGTATATGCAGTGCACATCCTTCAAAACAGCATCCACGCTGCAGTAAAGTAGCATCTTTCCCCTGGCTCTGACTGAAGAGGGGTGAGGGTGATGGTGCTCTGTTGTCTTATTCTTGGCAGGAGCAACTGTTTTCAAAGCCCTGCTTACGTTCAGTTGTCTGGAAGCAGTCGACTCTCCCAAAAGGCAAACAGAGGACCCGCTGCAAATGCACAAGCACATGCTGTCTGGCCCAGCCTAGGTCAGGAAGTGTGACGGAGGTGGTTGCAGAAGCTGCTGGCAGCAGTTGAAGTGTCTGCCTGGCTCCTTGGAGCTGGCATTGTGCTGTGGCCACACACAAGAGCCTCGGAGGTCCCTTCTTTGAAAGGAGGAGGAACAAACAGAACAGAAATCCCAAGGGGAGCGGGTGACAGTGGCCTGCAAGCGCTGACGACAGCCGAATACATTTAGCCCCTTGAACTCATCCCTCCCTCCTTCCCTCCTGCTGCAATTTCTCCGTCTTGCAGGGCAGTTCAGCTTTCTAGCCCCCATCATCTTTCTAACGGGCTTGCCCCAGTGAGGCTCGCCCCAGGTGCCCCAAGGCCCTTGCAAGGGTGCCACGTGCAATGCGAGCACTCCTAGGGGCGCGAACGTGCTTCACAAGACAAACCCAGAGATTTCAAGCAGAAACGCGTCACTGGGATTTCTGGGCTCTTTGCAACAGAACAATTGCTCTCTTCTTTTTCTGCACTGGGAAGAAAAGTGAAAACGAAGAGCTGGCCCTTTCCAAGGGGCCTCTAGGTTAGAAGGATTGAAAACCACTAGCTCGATCCAAGGAGCATCCCTCTGCTCTGGTGCGGTGCGGACTGCCAGGCCTTCGCTCTGGGGCCTGAAGCTGCAGGTAGCAGCCATCTCTTCTCCGGTTGGGTCTGCAAAGGCTTTGTGCTGGCGAAGGCCGGCTAGGCCAATAGGAGACCTTTGCAAACTGCGCGTCAATGGCAAGCCCCTTATTCCCTTTGTCCTTCTGTGCTCCATTGTACGGCTGCTCCCACTGCTGCATTGAAGCTGGTTTTATGAGCCTATAAAGCACTGTGACATTTCTCCTCCTTCCTGCTTGGGTTCATAAAGGCCCTTGTGGAGCTCCTTCCCCCGCCCTTTACCCCACGGCTCACCATTAAACAGAAGGAGAAATGAAAGGGGAGGAAGAAAGAAATGAATGCCTGGAATTTCCCACCCCCCCTCCACGCCTTGTCCAGTTCCAGATAAAATTAACAAGGGCAATGTGCAACCTACCCCCTGCAGAGAATTCCCCACATGCTTCCAGCTCCATTAAGAAACTTGGGACCGCTTTAAAGTCTTTTTGAGGGCATCCAGCTTATGAAGGGCAAAGTCTCAGCACCCTCTGGATGTTCCCCAGCACCCTCTGCATGTAGCGGAAGGCAAGGGAGGAGCGGTCCCTGCTGCTCCGCATGTTTAACTCAGCAGCTGGGGTCTGCGGACAATGCATACGTTCACCGGCGCGTTTTTCTGTGACAGTCGTGCTGTTCTGGGACAATGGACAGCATCAAGCTCAGGGTGTCTTCGTGGCAGGACCGCAGGCAGCTGCTAGCCCAGGGGCACACTGCACCGCTCCCTTCCAACTCAATGCAGCAGCTCGTGCAATATCTCTGCGCTTCTGCCATCCCAGCGAGCTGAAACCTGCTTGGGACAGATTGCCTCTCCCTATTCATCTGCACACTACTGAGGCAAATAGAGCAGGCAGACCCTCACTGGGGCCTCCGGGTACCAATAAGCCCAGGATGGCAACGTGGGGCAAAGGGCTCTGATCAGCATCGCGTTCCCGTGAGCCGTGTTCAGACCCATCGTTCCCCTGAGAGCTGAGCACCACAGCGAGGCGGCTGGCTCTGAGAAGCAGCCCGTTCATCCATGCCAAGCTCCGTGGCCAAAGCCGGCACCTGCTCCCCTGTTTGGCAGGACCGCTAGCACGTGCGGGCAGGGAACCGCTATATCCTTGGCCAACGCGTCGCTGATGGAAGCGGGGACCTTCAGAGCTGAAAGCAAGTGTTAGAAGCTGGAGCTGGAGAGGGAGGCTGACCTGGGCGCAGAGGGACATTCGCACTGACCAGTGGCTCAGGGGTGCCCAGAAGGGGTCGCTGGCCCTGCCCCGGCCTTCACTTTTACTGGCCCCAGGTCCTCAACTGCTCTCCCAAACAGGATAATCCACCCAACAACAAGCGAGAAGTGGAGCCCAGGACCCTTAAGTTGCCACAAAGCAGAGCCAGGTGCAATGCTATCGACAGCAGGACGCTGTGGAGAGATGATTCCTGCTCAAAAACACATGTCATGCCCCCGCTGTCCCTCCTCCCTCTGCGGGGGGAAGGGAGCGCCTGGCTTTAGCAAGTGTTGTTTGGGCTCTGAGAGCTTGGCTGGCTCCTGGCATGTGCCGTGTATCTTGCAGAGGAATATTAATAGAGCTGAGCCCCGGCCTTGGCAAGGTGCTGGGCTTCGAGGCAGGGAATGCGCTCGGGACCCTCTGCCTCTGCACGTGGCCGCGTTACCGGCTGTTCGGGGCGTGCTCGCAGGTAATCGCCATCACCGTGCCCTTTCCGGTGCCCCTCCCCAACTCCCTGTCATCCCTGCTCTCGTGTTTTCGACGATCCTCCAGGGTCATGCAGCAAGCTCTTTAGGCTGCAGGTAGGTTTTCTTCTGCAGATACCAGCTCCTTCTCCTCCTGCCCTTGGGCGGCTGCCTGGTCGTTAACAATACACGGGTTTTCCAGCATGCCCCCTTGCCCAGGACTTTGCAGCTGGGCCCTAGCTAGGCACTGCCCCATCCCTGCGAGGCAGCTGGGTGGTGCTTCACCCTCCAGAAGGGAAGTGAGACCCAGAACACATCAGTGATGCACCTAAGGGCACATGAGGAGCGTGCAGAGCTGGGCAGAGGGTTAAGGGTGGACTCGCAGGTCTGAAGGCTCCTGGGGATTTGGACTGCCTACTTGAATCTCCTGTTTAACACAGGTGACCCAGTTTCCCCAGCACTGAACTCAGCAGCATGTGCCAGACTGAGCTGCCCCCGTGCCCGGCCTTGCCTCAAAGATCTCGAGTCAGCGTTTCCCCCGTACGCAGAAACTCCTAAGTTTCAAAGGGGGCTAAATGATTCGAAGATGCCAGAACTGATCCCCAGATGACATGCTCAAGTATCTTTTGCCCAGCACGGTTTAATAAAGAGAGCTCATGGATGGGGATTCAGGAAACCCAGCTTCTATTCCTGTCTCTGCCACTGAACTTCTGGATGACCTTGGTCAAGTCATGTCCCTCTTGCTGTGCTTCAGTTTTCCCCCCTGTCAAAAAGGAAATATTCAAAGCCTAAGGAAAAGGTAGGTAGCAGGAGCAATAACAGTTCAGCAACTCCGGTAAACACTGGGAAGTACTAGAGCTGTTGGTGGAGGTGTTTATTCATGCAGGGGTAAAGGGTGGGAAGGAGGGTTTATCCGTCCCAAATTCACCTCTCATCCTTAAGCATATTAGCTTTGACAGGTGGATTTATTACATAAGGAAGCTGCTGAGTTATACCCTTGAAAGGACTATTATCCATTATGGATTTAAAATACCTTGAAGTACTTTAAAAGCATGTGTGAGCAATTTATGTTTTGAAACATTTCTTCTGCCAGGTAAAGTGTCTATAATTTTACCACTTCCCCATAACAGCAGAGGGCTATATTTAGTATTGCTAGATTAAGTGCATTAGTGGTATTCTTATGTTACAGGCACCCACAGTTACTTTGTATGTAATTACTTACAACTATTTATTCATTGATAAACTCTAAATACAGTAGCATGTTTTCTCCCTGGCACTTGCTGGATTTTGATGTATAGAGCAAGGTTAACAGCATGCTTGGGGCGATATAACAAACAACATACGCTGATACGGTGCCTCTCCCACATCCAGAGCCCACAGGGCTTCACTAAATTTGCTTGCCATTGAAATGCAGACACCCCTGGGTGCAAAGTGGCAGCAACCCATAACACCCAAGAACTTCTTTCTGTGAACTACTGTGGTACTCTGGGATAATGGAGATCATAAAGCCCAGGCTAACAGCACAGTGTCCTTGGGAGAGGGACCCCAGCGATGGAAACTTTCAGAGGAGATGGGGAGAATCCAGAGTCCAGTTGCCTTTCAGCAATTGCTGCAAAAATAGCTTTTTCCATTATCAGAGGGTGCAACACTGACCCACCTTGGACACCCAAGCTCTTTTCAAGAAGCCCTGCAACAAGGAAGCAGTCGATCAAGCACAGAGCCACCCTAAGAACAAAGCTCTCGCTTCAAGAAGGAGCAGGACCCCAAGAAATGTCTCAGGGGCATCTGTCTGCCTGCTGATTTTCTGCAGAAGGAGGCTGCGAGGTTGGTCAGGGGAATAAAGCCCTTGGGCAGGTGGGTTGATTAGATTAGTTTAGATTAGATTAGATTAGATGGGATGAGATGAGATGAGATGAGATGACACGGGTACACAGCACATTAGACGCAGGCCGACCTTCAGTTCACAGCAAGAATCTTAGGTCAGCCGAATGTAATCTCCCAAGGAGAGAAGTTGGCCTGGACTCTTGCAGTTAACACCATTCTGCCCTTGAAGACCACGCTCTCAGGTCCTTAATGATCACAAGCAGAGCCTGAGGTTTTCATAAAGAAGCCGGCAGCTCCCTTGAGCTGCCAGTAGCTAGAGAGGGGTACAGAAATGCGTGGAAGTCCGCTGGGGTGGAAATCCCACAGCTGCATCTCCTTGCTCTGCCTTTCTGCAGAGCTGAGCGCAGCAGCGACCTGGCTCCTAGGTCTTACCATAACACACACAAATAACGATTAACAGACCCTGCATTCAAGAGAATTCAACTGAGTCAGCATTCAGCCCTCACCTGCTGAAATGCTCCCGCAGAAGCCCTGCTATTCATAACCCCCCCCCCC
>NW_017729019.1:7710589-7717118 GCF_001723915.1 Gavialis gangeticus | reverse complement strand
CATTCATCCCCCCCCCCCCCGTGCCGTTCTTTCCCCTCCCTGCCCACACGGACACACTTGGGAGTACCTGAGAGCTTTCTCCGAAAGCCCCTGTTCCCTCAACTCGTTGTGTTTTGTCCCCTTGAGTTGGATACAGATTAACAGGAGGAAAGAAAGTCTGGCTGAAAATGTAGAATGGGGACAATGTACAGGAAAAGAGATAAGGGAAAGTGCTGGGTGGGACAGGAGAAGTATTTCAAGCCATTAAGCCACATGAGATAGCAGCCCCCTGTATTTACAAAGCAGCACCTTCTCCAGACAGCAGTAATCTATAGCTCCTGCAAGGCTTGCCCTGGCCCATCTGACTGCATACATATCAGCTGTGGGGCGCCCGTAGTTCCTGCCATCCCCTTATTATCACCTGCATCTGGAAATGCTATACTTCCTGTGTTGGAAAGCTCAGGGTCCTGTCTGCAGTCGTGCCTGGCCTCCTTCCAGGGCTAGGTTAAATGTTTGGGGTTGTACAGCGTACGCACAGCAAAACATTATGGCAGCAGCTACTGCCCAGAGGCTGGGATGGAAGGACAGATCCAGGTCACGGGAAAGCCAAGATTGCTACAGGTGCAAGGACTTGTAGCCATCATTTGTGGAGAGGCTGCAGATAAGGAAATGCATCCAGCGACCAGTAAAGAGACCTGGAAATGTGATGGTGGGGGAGATGATGGAGTAATAATAGGTTGCCCTTCTCCACTGCCTTTTTAATGGGAGGAATTCCAAGCACTTTGCAAAACCAAGGGAACAAACTCTTCCAACAGCCGGGTGAGCAGAAACCACGTCCCACTGGAGAGAGGGGAAGAGAGGCGGCAAGGGGCTGGCTGGTGGCCGTGAGAGGCACCTGTGTCAGAGAAGGAAAGGGAGCACAACACATACCATGGCCAGGCTTTCCCTGAGGCTCTGCAAGCTTGCCCTGCTCTGGTTAGACTCTCCTGGCTTTCCAGAGATGACAGGCTGAGGACCAGGCCAGGGACCCAGGTGTTTGCCATCCCATCCTTTGCTTTAGCCACTCAGCACTCCCACCTGCCCAGAGTCCAGAGCAGACATAGGGCCAGGTTGCTCTACTTGGTTACTCCTTTCCTAAGCCAGGAATCCTGTTTTCCCAACCTCCTACTTTAATCCCTAGACCTCCACCTGCCCCTCCCTCCTGGTGCCAAGAGGCTTGGCTCCCAGACCCCTGCTCTCAGCACTGCCCGGCTGTAATTGCACGTCTATCATTCCCTGACGAGCCAGACTTGCCAATGCAAGCACCTGCCCACTGGAGGGATGCGGCCTGTCTGAGATGGATTGGTTAACCACAGCAGCGGTTTCCTTTGAACCCAAATGTGCTTGCTGCTGAGCAGAAGTTGGATTTGGCATTTTGAATGTCTTCCCTTAATAAGTAATGAAAAAAAAGTTCCTGCCCGTGAATCAGAGCCGAAGGCAAAGGCCCCTCCTTTGGAGACTCTGAAAGCATCCAAGAATAGTTGCGTGTCTCTGCCAAATTTCCATAGGAAGGGGAGCTACGGTGGAGAGCATCCCTGTCCATCATTGCTGCAATAACTGATGACCCCAGACCCTTCCCACAACCCCAGCGATGGATACACCGGGCTTTGCTTAGTGTAGCGTTGTTTTTTCTAAGTGGCAGCTGTTAATTGTTCACCCCCGACACTCAACAGGCTAGGAGCAAGGATCCTCAGCCAGATCCTTTCAAGGGTGCTGTGGGGTGCCACACAACATTAGCAGGGTTAGGTGTGCAAATATGACTTGCAAGACAAACCCAGAGATTTCAAATAGGAAATCATGCTGTTTAAAACGTTCTGCGCTGCTGTGGTCTTTCTGAGGTCTTTGCAATGGAAGAAATTGCTTTATTATTTTTTCTGTGATCAAGAAAAGCCAAACAAGCGAAAGCTCAGAGCTGACATCTTTGGGGGCGGGGGCATGAGTCGAATGAGTCTAACAAGGGCTACCTTGAGTCTAAAAAGGTTGAGGGTCACTGGGCTAGGGGTACCCCCCCCCCAGCTGCAAGGTAGAAATGAAACCGCAGTTTCTTGTGTGGAGGGGAAAAGACGGTGCATTTTAGTGAGGGGAAAGGCAGGAAGCAGACAATAAAGCCAGCAGCAAATCGTGTCTGCACAACAGGCCAGTGCCAAAAGCGGAGCTAAGTGAATTAATGATCCACTCCCTGGCGGGCTCAAACTCAGCCCTCCACCCCAGCCCACCCCAGGCAGGGTGGGGAGAGGGGAAACTTGCTGGTAACTGATGTTAACAGCTTTCCACACCCGAATGGAGTGACTTTTGCATTAGCTCCAGCTGCCCGGGATTCATCTCCCGGACCAGGAGACAGGAAGACGTGGTGCAGGGGAGCAAGGGAGGCTGAGGAGCCGAGCTCCCCTTGTCCTGCGTCCCTTTGGAGAGAAACCCAACCTTTGGTCTAGCACAATGGGGTCGTGCTCTGTGACTGGGCTCCCGGGCCCTCCTGCAACACAGACTAATCATCAATAACGGGCTGGTTTCATTCCTTCCCAGCAGCTTTTGCCCCGCTTGTGCAGCTCCCCTCGGCATTTTAGAATTTGCTGGGTCGCCTCAGTCCCCAGCAGGGATGTTCGTGGTGCCTTTCATTATCCGCATGGAAAATCCTGGGAAGAGTTTTGCTTTGCCACAAATTCTGCTCCTTGCTTTTGCACCTGGCTGGGCTTGGGAGGGCGGGTGTGGGCTGCTGAGGGTCACAGGGGGTCTGACACCGTGGCATGCAGCTGCAGGGGGTCTGCAAGGCATGGGACTGGCGTGTTTCCCTTCTTCCCTATTAGCGTAACTCGTGGCTCTTGGCCCCCTGCATCCTGGCCCTCTGAGTCAACCGCTTGTCAGGCAGAAGGAGGGATTCCCTGTGGAGGTCATCTCCTCCTCTAGATACTCATCAGCTGCGGCTGTCGGGGGGGGACACTGTACCCCTGCATCATAAAGGACTGGGCCTTCTCTCCTCTGCTTACCTCCCCTGCCATACCTGGAGAGCAGACCTCTTGCCTCTGGAAAGCCCCTGCTGACACATGGCATGTGGCTTGCAAACCTTTCCCACGTGCTGCTACTTTTACAAGGGCCGAGTTCCCCCTTCCTCTGCCCTCGCACTGCAGCCCCGTGCGTCCACCCCCAGTGACCAGCCCTCACAAGCCCGTGAGTGTTTGCTGAGTGACGTGTGACCGCAGGGCAGGAGTTTTGCAGGAATTCCCCCATACCCAGCTGGATGGCTCCTTCCACAAATATCCCAAAACGTGTTGCCGCAGGTGTGCTCAGGCCTCTTGGGGGTTGGTGGTCAGGGGCCGACCATTATTACTTCTACTGCGGCAGCCTGTAAAAGCCGCAGCTGAAATGCAGACCCCGGTGCTAAGTGCCCTATGTTGTAAGACCTCCCCGGCTCCGAGGCATACGCGGTGAAAAAGCAGGTCAGGCAAGGACTGATGCACTAAGGGGCCACGTGGCTGCACCGGGACAGTCAGGGATGGGACCCAGGTCCCCTAAATCCCTTCCCCATGCTCTCTGTCTTCAGCAATTTGGCTAGCTCCTCCAGCACATTTCTCCTTCCCACCTTCCCCTCCCTTGGGCAGCAGCCCAAGGTCAAATCAGCCTCCCCATCATTCATAATGCTCCCAGCCCCATGTCAGGAAGAAGGTGTTTCCTGGTCAGCCTTGGGTGGTTTCGAGTGAACTGGTTGTGACCCCGGTCTGTGCCGCTTGCCTGAGTCGAGAGAGCGTCTGAACCCGCGGAGCGAGCAGCTGGGAACAAAGAGTGTCTGCGGTTTCCCTTCACTGTCTCCCAGGAGGAGGAAGGGGCGGAGGGCAGGGGAGGCATGTTATGACTGAGGTCTTGGTCTGTGGTCTTTCTCTCCTTGCCGGAGACATTGCTGAGGCATGGCTAACCCCTCCCCGGCACGCCTGTACAAACCCAAGTGTGTGTGTGAAGGGCCCTGTGAAAACTGTTCTTCCCGAAAAGTTGTTCAGGGCTTGCTCGGAGAAATCCCAGCCCTGGCAGCCACCAAGGAGCCCCTGGCAAGCCAGGCCCCCGCTCTCCGTCCAGAGCTAGGTGGTCTGGCTCCACCTGAATGCCTAGCACAGTTTGGCTCCAAGTCCAGTTCAAACGCCTAGAGGCTGGGCTTTTCCCAGGAGGAGTCCCTGCCGGGATGCTGCCGAGATGCAGCTGGTCTGTGCGCAGATGCTGCACCGGTATTAACCGTGTTGGTTAGACACAAGTAGTGGCTGCATTGATCTTGTCGCTCGCTTCGCTCTCTAGTGTGGATGTGGTTATGGGGAATGGGCAGACAAGGTTCTTTGGGTAACTCTAATACCTTTGATTAGACCAGCTCAAATAGCTGGAACAATTCTTCTTTGCAAGCTTACGGGTATAAATACCCTTTGTCAGGCTGAAGAAGCATCAGCTGTTGGTGTGTACATACCGACACCGGTCCTTCCCTCTGAGAACAGGGGGCTGGATGGAAAGGGGTGCTTGCAAGAGCAAATGGGGAAGGTGACCCCAGCCCTGTCGATGCCCAGCAGCTGGCACCATCTCCTGCCTGGTGCCAGGGGAAGCCTGAAGTTGTGCTGAGAATGCATTTGACTTCCACTCACTTCACCCATCCTTTCACCCTTTCCCTTTGCCCAGTCCCCTGTGCTTACCAGCAAAAAGACTGATGAGCTGCAAACAGTGCGTGTGCTTGGGGGTGGGGGAATCCAGGCTTATTAAACATGGCATCCTGGCATTTTCCAGCTAGTCCTTGGAAACTGCTCTTTCACTTCACAGGCTCTATTTCTGCTGCTTCCCGCCACCCCCCCGAACTCTCCTCGCTCTCGCAGCCATGGCTGCAGCACACAGCCAGGAGGGCAAAGGGATTCTGTTCAGTCAGTGACTGTTATGGATGACGCCCTTTTATTCAACCAAAGGACTGATTTGCAAACCCAAAAGGGCTGATTCTGCTTCCCCTGAAGTCAATGGCCAACCTGCCATGGAGCCATAGGGCAGCTCTCAAAGGGCTCTGGGTGCCTAAAGCACGCTCTGCATCTGCCGGGGTGAGGAGTGCCGAGGTTCCTAGCAGGAGGTGCTTTTCCCATGAAAAGTGCCATGCAACCCCTTTGTGGGGGTCGCGTAACCCATTTTGCAGGAAGTACTTAGCACCTGGGCAGAATCAGGCTCCCAATTAGAAATCCCCATGACTTCAGCAACTTTTTGCTTGGAAACGGTCTCCCTTCCAGGCAGTGTCCTGCCCCTGGAATGTCTGTCTGGTTCACGGGATGCCAATTTTGGAAGCCTGAACCTGTTATTTATTCCCCTGCACTGGTACCAAGGGATCAAAGCGCCTTTTGTGACCAGGAAAGAAAACCTTCCTCATTCCTGCCGCAAGCAGTCTGGGTGTGAAAGGAAGACGAGATGAGAGACACACACAAAAAAAGCAACTGTGCCGGATGAAATGCAGGCTGAATCTTAATCAAGAGGACAACACCCAAGATCATGTCTGTTCAGGGCAGGGCAATTGCTGTCTGAATATTCCCTATTTCCATTCATTTTTTTGCCCTCTGGGGGTTACAAGGCTGGGGAACCTTGCATTCGTGTCACTATATCTAGTACAATCCAGCGATACAGCCCCATGGGGCCAGTGTGCAACAGGATGTGCAAACTGCTGTTGCGCTGGTGCAATGCATCCACATTAGGGGCTCAGGCTAGCAAAGCTGCACCTGCCTGAGCAGTCAGGGCCTGTAGCCACAAGACCAGCTACCAGTGCAATGTCCTGGCTCCTCTGGGGTTTCTTCCCTTGTTCTTTTGGAGCAGCTCTGCAGTTCCTCCACGCTGCGTGCCGCAAGTGAGAACACAGAAACGATAGCAGCCTCCCACAGAGTCCGAGTTCCCCGAAAGCCTGGGTGTTTGGTATTTTTAGCTGGGTGTTTAGCAATAGCAGATGGCGATGAGGGTGATTCAGGCTGTACTGGGGCCAGCGGTGTGCCTTGGGCACGTCATTGTGGAAAATGCCTGCCAGTGGCCCACCTAGGAGGTCTTGGTATCACCAGGTCCACGTTCACAGCACTGATGCCAGGGCATTGGCCAAGCCCCCACCCAGCTAGCCAGCCCCCTTGCGAATTGAAGCAGGGAAGGAGCTGAGGGACAGGACGGGGAAAGCTTGCAGCAACTTTTCTCTCCTTGCCTCTTCGACACTCCCAGCAATTACTGTGCCGGGCTGGGAGTGTAATTTCCAGGCGGAGAGAGCAAGACGTCAGGCTTTGCTGGCCCCGGGCAGTGAGTGGGTGGTGAATCACACACCTTTGATGGAGCACCTCTCGCACATCCTACATGGGCGCTGCTCCATATTTGGATCTCCGCGCTGGCCCGGCTGAGTGTGCGTCTGAGGAATTCAGACAGGCTGGGGGGGCGTGAACAGGTCGTGTGTGTAGGGAAGGGGTGTACGGGAGCATAAGCGGGTGGTAGAGGATCTGGTCGTGAGGGCACACGCAGGGTGGACACCCGCAGGGATAATCAA
>NW_017729019.1:7694926-7705589 GCF_001723915.1 Gavialis gangeticus | reverse complement strand
CCTGTCCCTCCCTTCTATCGTGCCCACCTCTCCCCACATCTTAGTGTCATCCACGAATTTGAACAAGGTGCTTTTCACCTCCTCATCCAAGTTGCTGATGAAGATGTTAAACAGTGTGGGTCCGAGGATCTGGTCGTGAGGGCACACGCAGGGTGGACACCCGCAGGGATAATCAAGATGGCCTGCGTGCTTCTGTGAGGGTCATTTAAGTGCCTTCCCCTGGGTAGCCCAGTTTCCAGCATGCAGCTGGCTTGCTGCTAATCTTGTGAGAGAAAGGATCACCACGAGTGAAATGGGCCCGCCAGGCGAATGGCAAGCGAAATGCACGGCAGCTGGTCAGAAGGCCAGGTGACCCTCAGTGAGCCTCTTACATTTCTGTACAATGGCCACAAGACGCCACCAAGCATTCAGCAGCCAGGCGACACACGGGCTAGGACTTGGCACCAGGGCAGACCAACCTGTTGCTTTTAGGGGCAACTTCTTTGGGATGCCCCCTCTCCAAATGCCCAGAGGCAAAGGGCTGTCTCCATCCTTGGACACTATAGAAACGCCCCAGCACTTACCTTTCACCATCGTGGTTTTTTAAGTGGTGGCTCCTGCCTTTAGACGTCTTCTCTTCTTTCCTTCCCCAGGTTTACAATTTCGCATACGTGCACTTGGTGTATGGCTGACACGCCGCAGGCTCAGAGCCAACTGTATTTCTAAGACTTTGTGTCATAAATTTTCGTGCCAAAACAATTGATAAGCCAAAGAAACGTCACAACTTTAAGCGTGTTGCTTTCAACTTGATATTGTTTAAGGCGCTTCCAATGTCACCCGTTTGATTATCCTCCGTCTGCTGTAGATCTGAGGAGGAGAAATCCCCACATAAAAGTACTTCCACTTCCAGTGGCACCGTGCGACAGGCTGGAGCTGCTGAGGAAAAGGGCAATAAAGGAGATACAACATGCTTTGATCGCAGTCTCTGGGGGAGGATGGGCTGGATGGGGGGCTGGAAAGCCTTGCACCTTGCTCAGACCTGGCCCAACAGTCCTACCCATGTGAAATGGGTCAGAGGGCTTGGTGCCGGTACCCAGGGACACTTTGCCCACAGTGGCAACTAGTTGCTCTAACAAAAGATATCACCTCCACCCCACGAGTTTTGTCTGCTGGAGAGCTGAGCCATTGCTTCCTTGACTTTGCATCCTCCGTGGTCCGGGCGGGTTGTCCTGGGCCCGTGCCCTCACTTCGTAGCACAGACCGCTCGAAACGGGTGGGCAAAAGCCTGCTCTGAAGCACATTCAGTCATGTGCAAGCAAGCACATGAAGACCTCTTGGCCTTGTGGGAATCTTGCTCTTCCCAGTCCACCCGTTGGGTGCCGGCAGCTACCTCCACTGGCCATGACCTCCCGGCTCCTTCTCTGTGACGGGATTTGTCTGTGCCTGTATGCTTTTTGTGCTTGGAGAGCCAGATGTCTGCTGGAGGAGACAGACCGCGTTTACATGGCTGGCCTTCTTAAGGGTGGATGACTCTGTCTGTCTGGAGGAGCAGTCATAAGATCTCTGGAAGTCTGAAGAATGTGTCTGGGCTGTGGTCAGAAGACCCAAAAGTAGCATTTTTGCTCTCTGGAGAAGATTGTGTTAAGACAAATGTGTGTATAGAGAGGGAATGGTTTATTGACATTCGCTATTATTTTTTCCAATAATTACTAAAAGAGAAATAATATGTTAGGCAAAACCAAAGGGCAGGGGAAGGATTTATGAAAGCTCCAAGAGTGTGGGAAGAAGCAAAATCTAGAGGTAGGTCTGCGTGTATGAATGCCAGATTTATGTCTGTCTATGGCTGCTGTTGTGGGGAGAGACACCACGCACAGAACGAGACTTTGGTGCCAAGACCAAGGAAAGAGGGGGAAGGATTAGGCAGAAAGTACTACGTGAGAACTGCCCATGTTTGCTCTGTGTGTGTGTGCATGCAGAGATGATAAGACCGCCATGACTTGCTGGAGAAAACCCTGGGGAGACTCTGGACAGTTGTGTCCATGGGATTGCTCTACCCTGACGTACCCGAGTCCCTAGAGAAGCCCAAAAGAAATGGATGTAGTTCTTGTGACACCCTTTCACCTGCGCGACGCTAAGTGCCATTCTCGGCACTGAACGGTTATGCCAACACATCCCGCCTGTACCAGTCAGTCCATTTGTGAGCTTCTGCGGAGACCAGGCAGGATTGCACGGACAACTGCCGCATGGACATAAACCCCCTTATATTTCTCAAACGTCCCAGCCGTGGGCAAAATGCGACATGCACCTGGCAGCGCATCCCTCGGCGCACACCGGAGAGCTGGCCAGGCTTGCTCCGCTGACGAGCGCGAGGCACGGTGGCCCCGTGCCGTACAGCTCCGGGCTGCCAGCTGCCATCACCTGTCAGGAACGGAGACGTGAACTGACTTTGCACAGGATGTGTGTCACACCCAAATGCTGTCTGGCCGCCAGACCTGCGAGCTAGGACCACCCATCCAGAGCAAGCTCAGCCGCTTTGCCAGGTCACGGGCTCGGCTCCTTCTGGGAGGGAGCCAGGCCCTAGGGGAGGGCTGTGTTTCCTACCGTGGGTGTGCATTACTGAGCAGGTAATCCCATGCACGGGCTGTGGAGGCCGTCCCTCGCCCTCTATGCAGACGCAGATTTGTCTGTGTACCAGGCCTGCAAGTTGGACTCCCATTTCGGCAAGCTCGTTCCCAACTGTTTCTAACAAGGGAAGGTCATTGCCATTGGTGCAAATGTGACAAACGTCTCAGGCTCTGGGCACCTCTGGTTTTTATTCCCCTGCTTCCCAGTTCACCAAGGGAGAAATTTAAAGCTGTGAAGGCATTTAAATGCCCCCCAAAAGCAAATAAGCACCTAGTGGGATTTTTGAAGGTGCCCACAGAAGTTACGGGGTTGGATCTGTCCCTAAGTGACTTGCTCAAAGTCAAGCAGCGTGTCAAAGGCAGAGCTGAGCAGAGAAGCCGGGAGTCCTGGATTTCAGCTCCCCGCTGCAATCGCTGGACCGCCGTCCTTCTCCGAGACACGAGCAGTGCTGCATTGCAGGGACACGCTACAGCCAAAACTCCCTTCCCAGGGCAGGCATGGAACCAGGAGTCTGGCCCCTCAACCCCAGGCTCTTGGACAGCACATCATGCAAGTTGTGAAATAGGCTCCTTTTCCTATCATGGCACCTCATGGGAACTTCAGGTGATTCAGGGCAGATCACGGCTTTGTCTCGATGCGCTTCCCAGCCGTGGGTTGCCGTCCGGGGCTGTTACCTCCACGATGACTAAACCCAGCTGGTTGAGTCTCCTGCTCCTCCAGGGCTCGAACCTGTAGATCAGACCGGTTCATCCACATGCACACGCCCCTGCGCCTCCACGCTCAAATGATTAGGTGTGAAAGTTGCAGCCCAGGGCCCCACCTGTGGTGACTCTGGCTGCTGTCACTTGTCATTTTCTGCCCGAGCTGCCGCCGTCACTGGGCTCGCTTCCGTGCTGGCTTGTTTGACTGCTTTAAGCCCCAGAGACAGAGGGGCCTGCTTTGTTTTTTCCTCTCGTCCTTGCCCCTGCTTTCATACTTCCATGGACTTCGGTGAGGTCACCCCCAATGTGCAGGTCCAGATATCTGGAGAAAGCTGATAAGATCATGGGGGTGAGGTCACCTGGAGGAAGAGGAGGATGAGGAAGGAAATGTTGCAAGAGTCTGTCCACAACATGCCCCCTGGGTGGCTGAGTCAGTGCTTTGTCATGACTTGACCTCCACGCTGGTCAGCTGGTCTCCCAGAGGAGCCGCATCCACCCTCGCCACAGGGCAGACTTTCAGCGATTTGTAATAAAAAATAAGTGCTCCAGCAAACCTGAGAATAGCCAGCGCTAGGAAGTAGCCTGCCTGAGGCTCACCCCAGAAAGCTGCATGTTTGGACTAGGTCTGCTTCCCCTTTCTCCCCAGCATTTGGTCCTCGGCCAGCAGCACCCCCTTTTGACACTAGGGATCAAGCGATTGCAATCAGAAGCTGGAAATCGGGGGACACTGGGAAGAAGCAGTGCCCCTTAGTCTGTTTGGGCTCCAAATGCAGAGGACAAAGTTCATCTCTGGTGTTTCGTGGCAGTCGAGTTGGCTACCCCAGCAATGACAACGGTCTCTGCAGGAGGGGAAATGGAAGTCTTTCGGAGGAGGGGGAGGAGAATGGTTTTATAAAAAGGAGAGGAGTCGCGGCTCAGGGTGGAATAAGTACGCTACGTCCATCGGGAGTGTCTGGTCAGCTGCATTTAGACATCCCCTCGCTTTGGGCCACTCTCCCAAGGGCCCGTGTCTCTTCTGGGTGGACGCTAAAGGCAGAAAGAAGGAATCTGGGAGCTCCCCTTCCTCCCTCTGCCATGGGCAGGCGGCACTTTCCCCGTTGTTGCTGGGCGGGTGGCCAGAGAGCTCCCCTTCGAATTTCTAGCCTTCACCATGAAACGTGAGGTGTGTCCTGACATCTTTCCGAGTCGGGCACTTTTACACTGTGCGGACAGGAAGGTGAGACTTGCAGGTTGAAGGCCAGGAAAGGCCACTGTAGCCATCTATCCTGACCTCCTGCGCAATGCCAGCCAGAGGACTTCGCCCCCTGTGCAGCCCATAACTTCTCCATTAGGTGGGCACCCTGTCTTTATTTTAAAGGTGGTCCATGATAAAGTGGCTCCCATCACGGCTCTGGTCGTGAGCTTGGCTCTGGATGGGAGCAGCACGCGTGCGTAGTAGGGAGGGCGGCAAGGGAAGCACCAACTGTGAAGGCAGCACGTATTTAGGCTCCATAAAAAGGGCCGGAGCTATCAAATCACATGGTGGTTCGGTGTGTTTGCAGCCCTCCCCCCAAGGGAGCGGAGAGCACTAAACCCAGTCTCATTCATGTCCACTGGCCGTGGCCAGACCAGGGGTTAGTCTGATTGCTCTCATGCGGCAATAACCTCTCCCTCACCAGCACTAGTCAAAACAGCTCCATTTCCGCATGCAAAGCAGAGCTGAAGACGGCGTGCCAAGGGGACAGCATCCAAAACCTCATGGGCTTTCATTTTGCATGCCTGGTCTAGCAAATCCTAAAATGCACAAATCTTTCCTTTAGCTCTCTTTGCAATAGTGAGAAGGAAAGGAGGGAGACTGTGCATTACTGGTGCGCGCAGAGAAATCTTGGCCACATTTGGGCCTAATCCCATCCCAGGTGCTCATCATCTGGACAGGACACAGGGGCTGAGATTGCCAGCGGGGATGCTTGAAGCACCAGTGCTGGAGATCATTGTGCTAGGGAAGGAAAATCGCTATCGGCCTTGCCCGGCTGCCAAAAAAAGAACCAAGGGGGAGGTTTAATAATAAATGCTCCTGGTCAGATCCTGGCCCTCAGTCCAAATACAGCAGGCATGGCTGCAAGGTGGCTCTTGCTCCCCGTGCCACCCTGCTGGTGCACCTCAGTCCCAAATTGGAGAGGTCCCTCCTTGGGGGTGAAAGGCTGGTGCCTCTTTGAGGGTCTCTTGGGAATCTCAGCCTCAATCGGCTTGTGGGGCTTGGCCTGCTAGGTCCTGGGCTGGGGTCTCGCATGATGTACATGCTCTGTGGGTTTGTGCGGCATAAAAGGGCCCCGTTCTTGGTTGGCCTCTGCACACAGCCTTAGTAGTAGTAATAACAATATCATGTCAGCAGTGAAAGCGCTGCTCAGTCACTTCTATCCAGGGCTGACGGGAGCGTCATCGCTCCCCGGAGGCACCCGGTTCTCGGAAAGGTGCTTTTCTTAGCTTACGTGGGGCCAAATCCTCTTCTCATGCAAATGGTTGCCCCCATGTCAACAGAGCTTTGCCCAGTGCCGGCAACAGAGGACCGTGACTTCCTAGTGCTGAGCTGGCAGCAGTAAAGTCTCAGGACAGCGTGGGGACAGTGGACACAAGCCTCCCACATGCATCCAGGTGTCCTGTCTACCTGCTTTCTCCCACGGACTAAGGCAAGCTGAGGGGACCCACGCAGCCAGGCTGCGAGCGTGAGTGCCCATGGTCCACGCCGTGTCTCCCCTGCCCTCGCCCATCCTGCATAACTCGCAGCTTTGCTCTCTGCCCTGGCTCCAGCGTGCTGCGTAACGAATGGAAGCCGTACCTCATAATTAAACACCGTTTGTAATCACATTAGGGTTTGGACCGAGTTCCTAATCTCATAACCACATCCCCGGTCTCCAGGGAGCACCACGTCTGAGGTACCGCTGCGTCTGAGCAGGCCTGCAAGGCGCCGTCTGAAAGCCCGCTCCGGGGGGGTCGGGGGAATAGATATCCAAGCCCCCTTCGGAGCCCCAGAGGTCTCTAAGGAAATCCTTCTGCAAGTCTTCCCAGCGGATGGAAAACGAGCCCATGGTGCTTTGCTTGTCGTTGCCAATGCCCAGTGGGAGCAAGCCATCCAGAGAGTCCTTGTACAAGAGGCTCCGTTAACCTGCTCTCTTCAATTTTACTCCTAAACCTGCATCGCTGCAGACCACCTGCTCAGCACCCTCCCCAGACCGATCTGGAGCCTTTGTAAGATTTAAAAGAGCAATGCACATGCCCTGCCAGGTGCAGGCCCTGCCCTGCCCATTGCATTGCTGTGCTTCTGAGAGCTTTGCCCCATGTAGCTCTACGCACCCCAAGCAACGTGGCGTCTACTTCTACCTTTGGAAAACTCTGCCATGACCACCATGTCTCACTGCCGGTGGTGCTCTTCGGGCCTCGTTACTCCGGTGCTGCTTGCTGCCAGGTCAGTCCCTTCCGACTTTACAATCTATGAATTAATTCAACTGGGCAGAGCCCAGTGCCTAACGAAGGGAACAGCTCAGTCCCCAGCAGCTTCCAAGTACCCTTGCTTTCAAGTGAACCCTTGGTCTGGCATCAAAATGAGGCCTCATCTGTCTTCGCAACTGCACCACAAGTTTTAAAAGCCTTTTCAGAGGTTTTTAAATCATTTAGTTCATAATGCAATATGGATCCTTTTAATTTCACTCACACCTAACTGCCTTAGCATAACGAAGCCGGGCCCTAGACCTACGGGCACCTTGTGTACTGAGTTAACTGAACAGGCTTGGAGTTTTGCTAAATCCAGGTGAGCCTCTACATTCAGCTGAAGATCAGCACCAGCTGGGTTAGCTTAAGGTTGCGAACTGAGACAACCCGAGCCAGCATCAGCCCACATGCTAGATTCCACCCGTATAATTAAATCAGTTTACTATCCCACTTCCAGTTAAATAGATGCAACCCTGTGCATCAGTACAAAGTCAGGGCAAGGTGCTGCGATGTCAGCACAGGGTGTAAAAAGATCAGGGCCCAGGGGTGATGCAGCTCCGCTGGCAGGGCTTTTGTCACTTAAGGAAATTCATGTCACTCTGGTGGCAGAAAATCTCCTGCCGGCAGAGCTGTGCCCACACCGGGGACCCAGGCACAACGGCGCTTCTGCCGTAATTGAGGTGACAACGGCACATAGACAAAGCCGAGACGGTCCCGGCGGTGCTTTCTGGCCCTCTGTTGCACAGATCTAAGCCTGGTTTCAGTCGCACGCTGGGTGCCCGCACTGTGTTTTGCCCTGGTTTAGCGAAATCCCGTTCAGCTGGTGCGTTTTTAACAAGAGAAAAGGCCCGACTCTGGAGGGGCGCTTCCCTCCACACATCGGCCCTTTGGCCTAGCTGCAAAAGACAGGGACAGCCAGGAAGGGGGGTGCTGGGTGATACAGCCTGGTCCCCTGCCCTCCACCTCACCTTAGGAGCAGCCAGCAGTGCTGAGTGATCCCTGGCGCTGGCAGAGGGATGTGATCAATTATTTCTCTAATCTTACCCAGCCGTCTCCCTCCTGCTTTCACCCACGTGCTCTTTCTCTTTCTAGTCTTCTCCTGTGACTTTCCCTCCCTCTCTCCATTGCACTTTGTACTCTCTTGCCAATAGCAATCTCCCCCCAGCCTGCAATATGCTTTGATCCTAGGAAGAAGCAATTGATCCTCCTTATCTTTATTGTGGTGGAGACATTCCTGGCATTGCCCTTAATTAAATTCCTCTTTATTTTCTTCCACCAGCTTTTCTCCCTCCCCCCACCCAGACTCAAGTTTACTTTTAAATGTGCAATTACATTATTACATGTGTCCTGAGAAAGAATAGGAACCAAATCCTTCGAGAGTCTCTTTTGGTGGGTTGCTCAGCCGGGTGGGACTTGGTAGACGCAGTTCTCAGCCCGCTTCACTCAGCCTGTACAAAACCAAGCAAGGTCTTGTACTGGAAGAAGCCATTTCCAAGTCATCCCAAAAGCCAGTAGCTTCTTGTTTTAAGTGGAAAGGGGATGAGAAAGATCTGCCTGTCTAAAATCTCCCCTCCCGGTAGCATCTAAGCGCTAAATGCAACAACTAGATTTGCAAAGCACAGAGCATGGCTTGGGTATCCGTAAAGGCTGTGCAGCTCTGGACCTCACTGGGTGCCTGAGCTGGAGCTGACTGCACGCTGCCAGGCTCATGCCTTGTTCTCAGGGTGGAGCTGGGTGTAGAGAAGATGTCTGGGGAGGGTCTTCGCTGGCAAATGCCATTGTAATTTTCCATCCCTGTTGCTTTCAGCTGCCACGTGTGAGCTCCAGGACCCAAATCCACGTATTATTTTAGGCATTTGATTAAACAAACAAAGCCGGTTCTGTGCTGGGCATACAGTGCCGGCAGGCTGGCTGGCAGCGAGCCGCAGCCTGCAGAGGCACGGCAAGCCCTCCCTGCCCCGGTCGGCCTCTCGAAAGGACAAGTTGGGGCTGCTCATCCTCTTGGCTTACAATTTACATCAGCCTGTGGGGAAACACAGGCAGTGTCAGCGGGGAACAAAGAGACCTCGTGCAGCAGGCTCCCAGGGCCGGCTGTTACTCGGGGTGACTGTGTGGGGGTGGGAGGCGGGTTTGTGGCCGACAAGCCCCTTGGGCGCGTGAAGATGGTGCCGAGGCATTTTCCAGCACTAGATTTCACAGTATAGAGATGCTGCCTCCTGCAATCCTCTTTCCCCTTTGGAGCGGACGTGGGTCGCCTGTCCTCTAACGCTTAGTCCGCCGCCAGGCAGCCCTGTGTCGAAGTGCTGTCCTGGTACATCTGGCTGTCTCTCCAGCTGTTTCATTCTGCCTCGCAGCCTCCCCAAGTCTGGTGCCTTAGTCACAGGGCCCTAATCAGATGAGCGTCGCAAAGCAGAAGCCACCCGCACCCAGCACCGCGTGCACCGGGGGAGGATGGAGAGTGGGCGCAGCGCCTTCCTCTGCCTGAGTTCCTCTTCGGCTGCCTACGCACGGGTGTCTGAGCACGCGGGGTTGTCCCATTCCTACGAAAGGACCTGAGTGGCATGTAGAGCGACACAAGGATGACTCGTCTGCTCCTCACACCACCCCCGAGAGCCCTTTGGTGCATGCAGCTCGCCCTTCTCCCTCCCTTCCCCTGCCGGCAGGTCTGACTCACGCGTCGTGCCTGGACGTGCCCTCGTCCGTGCAAGCCGGGCATCTGCCGGCATCCGCCAGGGCCTGGCTACTCTACAAGTTTCCCCTCGCGGCGGGCCTGATTGCTCTTCTCGTATACACTGGTTGCACACGAGAGTAACTCGACAGACGTCAGCGCATTTACTCCTGATGTCCACCGGTGTAATGGAGAGAAGAATTAGGCCCCCAATGGGCATCATTTCCTGTCTCAGAGACGGGGGTATGAATTACAAGGAGTTAATAGTCATGGGGTGGGAATCAGAGTCGGTTTGTCTGTCTTCTAGGACTGAACTACCCATATTCAGGCTCCTTGCCCCCCGACGTCTGCCTACGTCTGACCTCACGCTTTGACTTTCAAGCCATCCCCTCCCTCTGGCAGAGAAAGCAGCCAGTTTCTGCCATTTTTTTGAAGGGTTTTGGGTCGGGACAGGGGGAAGGAAGGAAGGGAGCATGGTGGGCAAAGCCCTCAGGCAGGATTTGAGAGCCCCGTGCCCCCGTCACCTTTCATGAGTCACTTGGGACTGCAGGGCCCGCACAGTTGTTTCATCTGCAAGGCCTTTCTTGTTCCCAAGTGCAGAGAGGCGGCCAAGCCCTGCTTTGATCCCCCCAACCGTCTGCACAGTTGTGTTAGCCATGTACAAGGCAGCCTGTGCATGTGTGAGTGTGTGTGTGTGTGTGTGTGTGCGCATGCATGCACAAGCCTGTGCACCATAAATTCTGGGACACCAGCCCCAAGCTGCCCGCAAGCAACAGGGGGTTTGCAGAGATTTGGGCCTGGGAGTTTCTAGCTGCAGATGGGGTTTGGGAATAGCCTCATCTTTCACAGCTGAGAATGGGTTTATTCTTATGAGTCTCTGGGTGGTAATGGATACTGAGGGTGCCATAAAGTAGTTCCAGCATGTGCAGGTGGAAAATTGCATTGATCATATCTATCTATCCACAGCTGCTTGGTTATCATTATCAAACTTTTTTCCAGACAGGAAGGCCTCTCCATTTCAGGTTGGCTGCATCTAGCTTGGTTCCTTCTAGGAAAGGTTTCACAGCCTGGTGGTGTGGTAACAGGTCCGGGGGTCGTGGCTGTGGTGTAAGCACTGAGAGTCGGGGCAGGGGACTCGGCTGGGCGTTTTCTGATTCCAGCTACCCCAGTGTAAAACAAGTGACTTCTGTTGGTTCCTGATTCGCGTCCCACTTGCGTCAGGTGT
>NW_017729019.1:7685479-7689926 GCF_001723915.1 Gavialis gangeticus | reverse complement strand
AGTCGGGGCAGGGGACTCGGCTGGGCGTTTTCTGATTCCAGCTACCCCAGTGTAAAACAAGTGACTTCTGTTGGTTCCTGATTCGCGTCCCACTTGTGTCAGGTGTGCACCGTGGTGAGTCGCTTCCGATTTATACCTGGCAGCTCCAGATTTCCAATGGCATTGAGGGCACTCCTGCTTGCCGTCAGACTGGACCCCAGCCCTTTGCACCGGGGACATTTTCATACGTTAGGAAGTGAAACCCCAGAAGCTGCAGAGCCCAGGTTTGGTTTGAACCTTCTGCTGGAGTTAGAGCTCACAGCATGGTCTGGATCGGTCCTGCCTGTTTTACTAGCGTGGTAGCTTTGCACGGACCTGTTACAAAAACCCATCCCTTAAACAGTCATACGCTATGTTCATTTGGCTCTGAAGACCACCGAACCCCAATTCCCTCCTCCTGTCCTCCTCACAGCTCAGGCCTGGGGTATGAAGGGCTTTCCATTCGCACCAAAGTCACTAAAAAGAAAACAGCCCCCCCGCCTCTGACCTTGGAAAGGAATGCAGACCCGGGGCTGGTGGCAAAGGCAGCCTGCACCACCCAGGGCCGGCCCGACTGCTGCGAGCTGCTCTTTTGTGTTGGTTTTTTGTTGGGTTTTTTTTGTTTTTTTTTAATTCCTGCTGCCAGTTGTGCAGGTGTGAGCGACAGAGAGGGGCGGGGGAGTGGAGTTGGAGAGAAAAGACTGAAACCCGCAGACTTCACAGATGGAGAATTCAAAGCAAGGGGGTTTTATGGTTATTATCCCCTTGCCCGGGCAGCAGAGAAGCAAAGGGAAGCAGGGAAAACGCAGAGATTTCTCCCTGCTCCCCCCACCTTTCTCTGGCCCAGTCAACACAGGTGTGAAGAAGGCAGGGGTCTTATGAAGGCGGCTGCAACAACGAGCCTCTTTGCACATGAGCCTGTTCGACTTGCATGCTGGGGAGGCGTGTTGCAATGCTGGCGCTGCGGGACAAGCGTCCGATGCAAACCCCATTGATCAGGAGTCCTTCCATCACACCCCAAAACTCCCCCACCAGGACCAGCAGGACGCTCAGCTGAGTGGGGACCCACATGGCCCATGCCCTGCGCAGACATGTGGTGGGGCAGCCTCTGCCCCAAGCCACTTGCATTTTGAACCAGTGCAGGGGGTCCCGTTATTCCCGTTCTGCTTGGGAAAGCCTAGGGAGACTCAGGGACTGGCCCACGGTCAGTAGCCGGGAGCTGGTCTCAAATCACCTGGCTCCCAGACCAGTGCCTTCACTGCAAAGCCCCCCTTCCTCACAGCACAGACTCCCAGAAGGTGTGAGCGTGCCCCCTCATTCGCAGCCGTCTTCTCCCGGGCAGGGGCCGAACTTCCATGCCTCTCACCCAGCTGCCATTCAACTTTCCATGCCAGAGCTGTGTTGCCCTCCTCGCTTTCCCACAAAACATAAGCTGTGACCTTCTCCCTTGACACACTGGCCCAGTTGCCCAGTGGCCTTTCCTGTCTGCCAGGACAGACTGGGCCGGAGTGACTCCAGGGTGCTGTCCGGGCGTCAGGGCAGTGCAGGCTGCCCCACAGCTCTCCTGCAAGGAAACTAGGAAACTTCCCCTACAGACACTCTGACCTCCAGGGTGGGGGAGCATTTTTCATGTGGATCAGCCGAAATTCCCCTGGAGACTGCACTGGAATGCAAAGCATGTTATCCTTGGTACCGGCTTTCTTTTTACGGAGGAAGGTCCCGGAGCTGGCTGGGGAGGGGTGGAAGGAGCAGGGTTTTCTGCCTGTCTGGGATCTCATGGATGCTGTTGGTCCTTTGCTCGGCGTCTACAAGGTCCCCTTCCCCCCCATTCTCCTCCTCCTCCTTGGGAAGCAGGCTGTTAGCAGTGACATGAAGAAACCTCCCCTTCCCAGCCTGGAAGTTTAAATGCTCCTCGTCACTGAAGTGTCTGAGAGCAGTTCACTTAGCAGATCAAAGTCTCAGGCCCCCTGACAAGGAAGATGCTGCTGATGCTTTGTGCTGGGATCTGCACCTGTGCAAAGGAGTGTGTAATGTCCCCTGGGTACGAGTCCCTGCACTAAGTAGCCATGGAGTTTTTTGCACAGGTGCAAATGAGGATGCAAGGTGCTGGGTAGGGCAGAACGAAGCCCTCTCTGCCCCGAGTAGGGAGCAGAGCACCTCAGGAGGCGGAGAGGTAGCACGTGGCATGGGGGGCACATGTCACTCTGTGCCACAGCCCCTTAGGCAGAGTGGTGCAAGAGGGTCTGATTCACTCTGTAAGCTCCTTGTGGCAGAAACTAGTGGCACTGGGTCCTCAGACGCCGTTGCGTGGTGCAGATCTCTGGAAGCCAGTGGAGTTAGCCTGCTTTGCGCCAGCTATGGATCTGGCTCTAAAGGTTTGCATCTGCCTTGAGACAGGCACCTTGTTGCTGCCAGAGGAGCTAGAAGACAACGTGTAGTGCTGTTGCTCTAGTCCAAGCTCGTTGCACACAGTGCATCCCCTCTCTGCATCCCTCCCTTCCCCACTGTGTGCCCCAGTGCGCTACCCTCCCATCTCCTCCACTCCCCTCTTCCACTTCTCATTTTGGACTTGATCAGAAACCACTTCACATCCGAACTGGGAAAGGTCACCACGGCCTCCCATGGATCATGGAGCCAGTTGCAAAGGAAGGAGTGGGAATTAGACAGATGCGGCCAATTTAATGTGAAACTGGGTCTTGGGAGAGGTAAGACTCAGTAGCTGCAACCTGTGGGAGGTTTAGAGCTGATCATGTGCTAACTTTGCCTCTCTGGCTTTGGATGCTGGCTGTTCCTCCTGTCGTTCCCAGATCTGAGGGACAAAAACCAGCAAATACCAGCAGAGAACAGCAAAATGCCCCTTCCCATCCCCTCCTGCACAGTGGTGAACACAGCATTATGCACGTGCATAGGTGCCTCCATGAATGGCTAGATAGATGAGCTGGGTTGCAGAGGTCTTGAAGGTGCCCGGTTGGAAGGGTACGGGGAAAGCTAACACATGCATTTTCTGCTTGACCTCAGTGCGGCTGGAAAACTGACAGCATAGATTTATCAGGATGGATCGCAGCATCATTCATCTTCATTACATCCAATTACCTCTTAGATACAAATACAATTTATTATAGTGGCACGAAGGAGTAATTGCACAAATAAAGCATGCTCTCATAACACAGACAAGGGGCAGGTAGGTGCCAAGGAGTCTCGAAACAATATCTTCCACCTTCTGGGGTGGAACAGAGCAGCTTTTAACGCTACGCAGCATGACTGCAGGAGAGCGTAGAGGAGGAGGAACACAGCACTGGCATCTGGACGCCATAACCCTGAATGCCTCCAGGCCACCTAAATGAATGACCCTGCTCCAGCAAAAGGTGCCAGGGGGTATTTACTGGCCGAAATCTTCATGTTGTCCTCCTCGTTGCCAATCGCAGTGTATTGCCGGCCACGCTGCGTATTCATTGCCGACCGTGTTCCTGTCTCTCTGTATTGCTTACCACGAATGAAGCAGGTGCTTTGGGAGGCAGCTCTGGGTTCGGGGTGAACTCAGAAAGAAGGATGCTCCAGATGGATTCACCACCAGCACGCCCCGCCGAGCCTTTATTTGTCCTTGGAGGGCATGTGTCCCCATGCAGATCAGGAGAAGGATGATGTATCGTATCTGAGGAGGTCGCAGACCTGAGCGATGCCTGGACAGGGGAGAATGGAGACAGAGACAGTGGCACACTTAGATCAGAGATCCTATCCTCAGACAGGGTAAGGCCATTTAAACCAGCCAAGCTGCTCCAGATTTTGACAGGTGTTACCTCTGAGCAGGTGACCAGGCAGACAGTTTTGGCCTCTTACTTTTGGGAGTAAGAAGAGCGGTGCAAACAAGCTGCCTTCAGGTCTCTGGAGCTTGGGTGGAAATCTATGTGGGTTAAACTCCTTTAGGTCCCTGTCTATCTGTTGTACCATCAAAGGCAGGTTCAGTCTTGTGACAATGCTATGCAATGCTTGCTATTCTTAGTGTGACCCCCCCCAGGCAAAACAGGGCTGTCAGCCACCCAGAGACTTTGCCTCTTGCAAGGTGCCCAGGGACCTGCTGAAAACAGACCCATCTCAACTGCTATGACCCAGCAATCATGAACTGTGACCTGGTGCCCCCGTGCTGTAGTCTGCAGAGGGGAGATGGGTCTTTAGGGGAAAGATAACACTGGAAGCCAGAACGCAGCTCGTCTGCTTGTTACACAGTCCCATGTGCCGCGTCCTCCCAGCACCGCGTAGGAGGTGCAATGGCCCCAGGCGTAAGAGCTTCGCCCAGGGGCTGTCTCTGCTGCTGTGCTCAGCACCACGGAGCATTGCGCCTAGCAATGGTGACAAGGAGACCACCCACAGACAGGGTGTGAATGATCAACCCGTGCTTGCTTTTGTGGAGGGTCTCCCACCAACCTGCAGG
>NW_017729019.1:7677457-7680479 GCF_001723915.1 Gavialis gangeticus | reverse complement strand
CTTCGCCCAGGGGCTGTCTCTGCTGCTGTGCTCAGCACCACGGAGCATTGCGCCTAGCAATGGTGACAAGGAGACCACCCACAGACAGGGTGTGAATGATCAACCGGTGCTTGCTTTTGTGGAGGGTCTCCCACCAACTTGCAGGGCGGTGGCCGGACAGAAAGCGGGTGGTAGGGGGGGTATTAAGCGCCATGCCACGGCATGGAGGATGATCGCTGGGGTTCAGACCTGGGAGTGGCCGCGGAGCAAAGTGTGGCACGCTGGGGATAGATAACGAGGCAGGCTTTGCGCGACGATGTGCAGGCAGCGTGTTGGGGAATGTGCTGCAGGGGCGGGGGGCGAGGACGTGAGATCCACGAGGGACCGGGTTTGCGGGGGGGGCTGCCAGGGCCATCGTTCCCCGCCTCCCTCCTGTGTCTCTGTCACTGGCCCTTCCCTGCGTCTCTGCCTTTGTCCCTCTCTCCCACTCTCTCTCTCCGTCCCTTGGCTTAGCAGCAGTTCCCATCTGAGCCCAGCGCTTGCTCCATTGTGCTGAGGTGGGGGAAGGCATCTGTCTGGCTTATCCTATTGAGAGGGCTCTGAATGCTCCCGTTTCCACCAAACCGTGGGGGGAAAGGTCCAGGCCAGGCCCCTGAGAAACTGCCCTGTCAGCCCTGCCGTTAAGCCTCCTCTGTTAGCAGCCGTGCGCACGATCCCTTGGGAGCGCAGGGGCGGCACGGCCCTCCTGCCCTGGCCCGCGTGCCCCCGCGTTGGAGGGCTGCCTGCCTCGCCAGCTGCCCGTGCCAGGCTTCGTCTAGAGACATCCCTTTGTCCAGCCGCCGCGGACCAACCCGACGATGAGGAGGGATGGCAGGGCCTGGATATCCGTCCACCTGGGGCTGCCGTGCCCCCCGCAGAGCGGCGCAGTGGAAGGCCTCGTTTGTCTCGGCAAGCGGCCCCGAGCCCCCTGCCACTGCAGCTCACCCCGCTCCCAAGAGAGGAGCGGGCCCCCAGCTGCAGCGATTACATAAGACGCAATTAGCGGCGCAGGCGAGAGGCCGTGAATGGCATTAAGGAATTCCACCCGGCGTGACGTAAAAGCCTCGCCTCTGCTCCCGCGGCCGGCACAAAGGGGGCTGTGATGCGGCCTGAATGCGGCCGCGGAGAATGCGAGCCATTAGGACGCCGGGAGACGCGCATGCTGGAGCAGGGGAATTGCTACCGGGAGGAGCTGAATGAAACAATGAGCGCATCAGCTCCCCGCAAGGCCCTTTCAGAGGGACACGGCTCCTGTCAGCCCCTCGCTGCGTGCAACCAGGACCTCCTCCGTCACCATCTGTTGGCTTCGCCCCGCTCCACCGTGAAAGGACCGCGGGGGTTTCGGGCTGGTTCCCAGCAGTCAGGTGTTTGCATTGCGGAGAGGCTGCCAGGGCTACCGGGGCCCTTGTTTGCCACGATGACAGGGGGGCCATGGACAGCATGAGCACCCTGTCCTCCCTCCTGGGCAGGGTGCAGGGGAAGTGGCAGGGAGCCTTCCTCGGCAGAAAGACCCCAGGGCCATCCCTGTTCCCAGCCCATCAGGGCACCTTCATGAAATAAAAGCAAAAATTCAAGCAAATGCTTCGCTGGCGTGGGGAATCAATTGGCAAAATTGCAAAGAGCAGCCTCTGCAGACCTCCTTGTTCTCAGGGCATGAGAGAGACTACCAGCTAGCTCATGATGCGGTGTTAGGAAGCGATGCCCACTGCAGGGTTGCCCTGCACTGCTGAGTGCACAGTGGAGGCCCCGAAACATCCCCGGCCGGAAAATGTCCCCTAAGGAGCCTCCCCGTGGGGAGGCGGGGGTAGATGGACCATCCAAGGGGTTTTCCCTTCTCCAGCTGCCTGGTCTCCCAGGCCTTACCTGCTGCATGGGCAAGACTGGAGAGAGAGGGTTTAATTGCCAGAGGGACACGTGGTCCGAGGGAAGCCAGAGGGCAGACACTGCAGGGGAGGGGGCCTGGCTGTGACCACCGTGCTAAAGGGCATGGCAGCTGAGGGCGACCTTGGAGGCTCAGGAGAGACGAGAGACAGACGGACAAGACTGCGAAAGAGGAAATCCCAGAGGCCCAGAACCGGGACAGGGCAGGCTCAGCAAAGCCTTCACCCCACAGCCTGTCCCCATACTCGCTGGCAAGGACCCAGGCCTCTCTCACGTCATGAGCCTCCAGAGGCTGAACAACGAGTTGCCCGGCAAACATGCATTCCTCTTGCACAGCCTTGTCCTGCTGTCCTCGTTTGTCTCCCTCGGCTTCCCATTGCTCTGCCATTGCCAAGCCCCATGACAGGGACCTGGGTGCTGCCTCTATCCTCCCTTCTTCCCCCCAGGCAGCTGGCACTGCATGCACGGAGGAAAGCAAAGAGTGCCAGAGAAGGACTGTGGCTTTATGCGGGGTGAGGTCTAGTCTATAGGGACAGGAGCCTGCAGAGGTCAAGGAGTGCTTCAAATGTGCCAAGTGGGGGGGCCTGTCCCAGTGGAGCGTGGTCTGATAGCTAAAGGGGCAGGCAGGGACCTGCACGGGCTTGATTTCATACGCGGCTCCTGGATCCTGGTGCCAGCTTTACAATAGCCACCAATAAACTCATCACAGATAGGCCCCGAGCCAGCTCCCCAGCAGCCCCAGAGACCAGGTCCCCCTCCCTGGAGATCACTGTTTGTTCAGACCCTGCTTTGACCAGCGCAGACCCTTCGAGCAGGCTCCATCCGGGCGCTAAGCACTTCACTTACAAGTGCTAGATAAAGGCAGAGCGGACACTGCCGCAGCCTCAGGAGAGATGCTGGAAATCGCTGTCCAGCTGCAGCTCGAGACGCCAGAACTGGGACACTTCAAAGCACTTTGCTGGCACGAACTAGTGAAGTGTCCTGGGGAGGCAGGTACCACGCACTTCTCCCATGGGCATGGATTTCAGAGATTTCATAGATGTCATAGACATTAGGGCTGGAAGGGACCTCAGAAGATCATCGAGTCCAGCCCCCCGCCCCAGGGGCAGGAAGTCAGCTGGGG
>NW_017729019.1:7671837-7677388 GCF_001723915.1 Gavialis gangeticus | reverse complement strand
TGAAGGTGTTCAGTGTAGGTGCTTGCACCACCTCCGATGGCAGGCTGTTCCAGACCTTGGGGGCTCGGACAGTAAAGAAATTCTTCCTTATGTCCAGCCTGAAACGGTCTCGCAGGAGTTTATAACTGTTCGACCTCATCACCCCTTGGGACGCTCTGGTGAACAAACGTTCCCCCGGATCCTGCTGAGCACCCCTGATAAACTTATAGGCGGCCACCAGATCACCCCTGAGCCTGCGCTTTTCCAGGCTGAAGAGCCCCGTGGCTCTCAGCCTGTCGTTGTAAGGTCTGGTTTCCTGACCTCTGATCATGCGCGTGGCTCTCCTCTGGACTCCCTCAAGCTTCTCCACATCCTGAATTGTGGGGCCCAAGACTGGACGCAGTACTCCAGCTGCGAAAGGAAAGCAAAGTGGCTTGCCCAAGGGCACTGAGTGAGTCAGTGGCAGAGCCAAGTCCAGAAACTAGAGAACTGCACAGGCACGAAGCCCTGTGTCGAGGCTGGGATCCTGGCTCGGCCCTCCTGAGCTGCCTCCCCAATCCAGCGCCCCTGGGAGAGTATTTCTTATTCCTCCCTGCCTGCCTCTTACAGCCCTCCAACTTCCCACCACTCTCCTTCACCCTAAGCAGCTTCCTTATGTCTGGTCCTTACAGCTAAGATCGTACTGGCTCGAGAGAAAGGAAGAGGAAGGGAGCAAGGTCCCTGACACTGACCCAGAGGGTTAAATGGTCCCTTGCAGCAGGGGCAACCAGCAACCCACATCCCCTGACAGGAAGGGCAGTGATGAACGTGAATCATCAGGGGATAGCAGCTTTGCATGACTTCGGAGTCCCACATCCACCAGCTCCCCCTCTGCACCGCAGAAGAGCGAGGGCCATGTGTCATTTGCATAACTCTGCAAAGCACCGTTGGGCTGAGAGCTTATAAATGCTCCTATAAGTCCAAGCTGCCCTGGTATGAATAGCTCCAAGCTGGGTGACTGCTCCAGCCACGTTCCAGCTTGCAGGCACTTGGTGGGCATGAGATTTCCTTTAAGGGCTGCTAGCATTGTGGGCTCCTTTGACAGAGGAAGCCGGGCTGTTAGCAGCTTTTCCCCACCCTCTTCCCTCTGAGGGCCTGATGGCGCGTTGCAATGGAGTCAGTATGATCATCCCATGCAGACAGTGCCCGGGGACTCCACCAACCACCTGTGCCAGCAATAAGATGCGCTGGCCTGCCCCGAGCCTGCTGCTCCCACCCTGCTGGCGTCAGTGGTTGGCAAGCAGTGCAGGGCTATGTGTGCCGTGCAGGTTGGCGTGACAGAGCAGGTGCCCTCCCTTCTTCTTGTGCGGGCTGGATGAACCTCGGGCCTGCTCATGGGGTGGTGGGGTCCGTGCCTCCACTAAGAGGGCATGGGGACGGTCGTTGCCTGCCTCCTACATCCAAATGTCAGCTTCCTCTCCCTGGGACCAGCCCCACACTGCCCTCATCCCTCCCACCCTCACTGTCACCTTCCTGGGCTCTAGTCCCCGCAGGGGCCACCATCGGCATGGGGATGCTACTAGCGCAGGCAAGCCTCTGACAGGGCACACACCCCCTGCCCCAGACAGGAAGGGGTTAAGGAGCCATTTTGGGCTCAGTTGGCCCCACCCTGCCCCAGCACACCTGTAAGCCGTGCTGGGCCAGGAGGAAAAGCCTTAAAAAAAAGAAGGAGGTGGGACTCGGGGGGGGGAGCAGGCCTGGAAAGGTGCATGCATGGCTCAGATCTGGGAGCAAAAGCAGGTATGTGGTTCTTAAAGGAACCACAGGGTGGGTGGGATTGCAGCTGTCAATGCTTTGCAAAGAGTGTATTGGGGCTCACAAGAGCGCTTGTGCTTGCAGCCCCTCATCCACATCTGCCCTGCTCAGCTTGGCAGGCTGGACCACCGCTGGCTGCAGTAAGCTGCTGCTTATGACAGCCGATGCCTCCCTGATCGGGTTTGCAGAGCATCACGTGTTCAGCTTGATGCTACACACCTTTATTAATGAATGTTAAACACAGTTTATTTACACAGATTGAAGAGAACGTAGGACCCTGCGCATGGTAGCTACGTGGCATGTAGGTGGCATAAGTTGATGCGGTCTAGAAAGTGCAGTTAGTTTTGCAGCCAGTGTTAGCCCAGGGTAAAGGAGGTTCAACGTAACACTTCCTACGGGCAGTTAAAACTCGAGCAGCCGCAGATTCCAGCAGTTCAGCCCATGAAGTGCCCTCTTAGTGTTGACCAGGTTCTTTGGGGAAATCTGGTATCTTGTATTAGACCAACTCAGATAGTTGGAAAAAATTCTTCTTTGTAAGCTTTCGGGTACAAGTACCCTTCATCAGGCGGAGGAAGCATCTGCACTTCCTGGATAAAATAGCAAAGCAGCCAGAGGCCAGTACATATGCAGGCTCTTGGTGCTGCAAAGCTGTTCCCTTTCAGGTTGAGTATGTCATCCCAAAGACTTGCAAGTGAATGTGCAACAGCCCTGAGCCTACAAGGTGCAGCTCTGCCCTGGCTGTTGTTATGGCTCCCTGTGTACGATGCTCAAAGGTGGAGGCTGGGCACCCTCTAGCGACCACAGGTGCACCCTGCTTTGTTCCTTACAGCCTCCTCTGCCAAGCTCCTGGCAAGCACCCCCTACCCTTGCCTTCTGCCCTGCTAGAAATCCTCTCTCCTGCACCTCCCTGATTTGCCCTTGCCCTTTGCAGCCTTCCTGAAATTAGTGCTGGTGACAGAGGCCGTATCGTCAGCCCTAGAGACCCCACTGATCTGCAAAGCCGTGACGTGCGGCCCCGCTGACACCCCTCCAGCCTGGGGCTGAGAGCAGAACGTGGCCTGTTTGCTTGCTGAGTGCCCTGGCAAGCATGAGGGGCTGAGCTACATTGCAATAGCCGTAGCTGAAGGGGGCCTGAGGTGGGTGGATGGAGTGCAGCAGCTTGGAAGTTGGGCAGAGGCTGCATCGCCCTTCGGACAGACCAGCAGCCAGGCCCAGGGCTGTCTGTCTTCCACAGGCAGAAGCAACAGGGCAGAGGGAAGGTTCAGTCTGGAAAGGGGCTGGCGATTTGTCGTTTGGCTCGAGTACATATTGACGTGACACAGCAAAAGCACAGCAGCCGGAGCCTCGCCTACTCTAGTTGTGCCCTCACTGCTCCCGCTGTCTGAGTCAACCTGGTCCCAATGGGAAACTAAAGAAAGGGGCTCTGTGCAGCCTAGGCCTAGCTCCCATTTCAGAGCACAGCCCCATTATTTATCCCGGGACTCCCAGCTGCCTGATGTCGGGGAGCTTTGTGTTCTCCGGAAGAGGGAAATTCGCTCCCTTGCAGCAAGCCCCAAACTGCTGCACCACTGCAGAAGCCACTGCTGCACTCAGTCGCTTTGCTTCCCCGTGCTCTCCCTGGGCCTCGGTACCCTGCTATTTCTCTGGTCTTACACCAAGTCTTTGAAGTAGGGGCTGTTATGTGCATGTACAGCACCAAGCACAGTAAGATCCGGGGCCTTGACTGGGCTGCCTGAGTGCTGTGACTACTCCCTAAAACGATGACCTTGAGCAAAATGGTTTTAAACGAGCCTTCCTCAGGGCCCAGATGTGATTCTACCCCGGGTGCGTGAACAACTCAGCCCCATTTTCCCAATGAACAGCCGAGCCAACCGCACACAGAGCAGGCAGAGAGCTTGCACTTTGCAGTTATGGCTTGGCTTGTTGGTCTGGATGTGCAACGGCGTAAAAGATCTAGCGGGCGGCCTGCCAACCTGTGACGGCTACCAAATGCTGCCCAGATACCTCTCTGCCGAAGTGGGGACCAGGCTGGGAAAGGAGGGGAGGGAACAAGGTGGGAGACCTGACCTCCAAGATCTGCTACCAGCTTGGGGGTGCAATGGAGAGCTTGGCCTTATGGCTACATGCACAGAAAGCACAAACTGAGGGGATAAAGGCAATAGGGGTGTCCCCCTCTCCTCCCCGGGGCGCTGAGGGTCCTGGACTGGGAACTTCGCCGGAGGCTTCCAGCAGCCGAGGGCCTGGGTAGAGGCTGCGCTTCATCCCCTCCCCTGGCCCCTGCCCGCGCTGGAGTGCAGAGGTCACCGCGCTCACTGCGCCCCTGCTCTGTTTGGGGCCATTGTCCTGGGCTAACCCTTTCTGCCCTTTTTGGCTCTGCGCTTTGTTCCCGTTGGGCTCCACAGGCAGGTGCCTCCCCCGTCCCCTCCCCTTCCTGGCACCCCTGCTATTCTCCCCGCAGCCCTAAGGCCGGTGTGTTTTGCATCACAAGAGCCCGGGGGCCAGGGTTGTGACCTGGGAGGCCCCCTGTACCTTCAGGCTCTGTACACATACGCCTTCCTAAAGATAGGCACCTTTGCTGTGAATCAGGCAAGTGGTAGGCACGAAGACGAGCGAGGGATGAGAGCACCGGGTGGGGGTCACCATGCCCCATCCTGCAGATGCAACCTCTGGCTGCTCCATGGATATGTGCAGGGAGGAAGGCACATGCATGCAGAGGAGGATGAGGCCACAGGGAAAGGGACTTTCATGCTGGTCTTTCCCCATTCACCTCTTTGGCCTCTCTAGCCTCAGCAGCTGTCTGATGTTACCCCATTGCCCCTGTGCCAATAGGCACGGACACCACTTGCTGTCCTGACACCAGCCCCAAGGCTGGAAGGGGGTAAGCAGCAAGGAGCAGGGACTGATCTGCCCTTCACCCGGCCCACCCCAGCACCGGCCATGCCTCAGCCCGGTCTGAAACCCCAGTCCCCCCATCACACCCACCCCCTGGCCCTGCTAGCTCAGCTGCTGTCTCAGCTTGAATTAGTGCCTTTCTAGGTCAGTGGAGGCACCTGACATCCAACCTGGGTGTCAGATACCTGGTTGCTTTCCAGGGCTTCAGAAATAGCCCTGGGTTCTCTGACAGCCGGCCACCAAGACAAGCCTGCCATTCCTGCTCTCCGCTTCCCCATGTGAGTGGAGGGGAGCGTGGGCAAGAGACTGGAGCAGTGGGTCGTCTTCATGTGCCCTCATTATCCAGCTCGCAGCTGCGTGTGCTAATCTCAGAGCAATGCAAACCCCCCAGCGGGCTGAGCGTTAGGAGGGTGCCCGCTCCTGTTCCCAGCAACTATGCTTGTTAAAATCCCAGAAAAAGATGGGGAAATCCTGCAAAGCAGCACATCCCCACAGGCCATAGCTGCCCCTTGGAGGTATGAACAAGAAGTGCCAAGCCAGACTCAATGACACCCTTGTGAGAGCAGCAAACAGCACCTTCCTTTTGGGTCTCTGAGTCTTCATCCCTTGTCTTGGTGGCTCGAAGATCCCTGGGGTGCAGGCCCATCCTTTGCATTTGTACAGTACCCAGCACAGTGGGGTTCGTGTCCAGTATTAGGGCCTGCAGGCACAATCACATTGCAAATGATACGTGGCTTCTAATTCTCCTGGAAAGCCGAGGCAGCCTGGATTCCCAAGCGCCTCTGAAAACTCCCAGATTCGGCACAACTGTTTCTGGCAGCAAAGCACCAGAATGGTCACCCATTGCCCTGCTGCAGTCTCTAGACCTAAGCATACTATTCCCAAT
>NW_017729019.1:7659970-7666837 GCF_001723915.1 Gavialis gangeticus | reverse complement strand
GGGGTTCGTGTCCAGTATTAGGGCCTGCAGGCACAATCACATTGCAAATGATACGTGGCTTCTAATTCTCCTGGAAAGCCGAGGCAGCCTGGATTCCCAAGCGCCTCTGAAAACTCCCAGATTCGGCACAACTGTTTCTGGCAGCAAAGCTCTTCACCGGCTTCTGTGCTTGGAAAAGTGGGGTCTCCTGGGCTCCTTATGCTATGTGTTGTCTGCCTGCCGGGAAGACTGAGTTGCGTTCTGCACACCTAGGTATCTGTAACCCTGCAGGTCACCCATTGCCCTGCTGCAGTCTCTAGACCTAAGCATACTATTCCCAGTTATTTCTGCCTAATGCTTTAGGACCTGGTGCTGTAGACAGCAATGAACTGGTGTACGGCCTGACCCAAAGCTTGCTGATATCAGCCAGAGTCTTTCCATTAACTTCAGTGCATCAGGCTCACGGTGATCTCTACCAGAAGTCTACAATGACTGGGATGGGGCCATAAACATGCTCTCTAGTGATGCGTTGCCAGGCTCAGACTCTTAGGGTGATAGTGACCCCTTTACATTAACCCCATGTATCACATGAGACTGTGTTTGAGGGTTTAAGGGTGTCCCGGCTTTGCGGGGGTCCCGTGGCATGGGGCCAAATTCATCCTTTGCCGTCAGGGGAACACGATCAGTTTAAAATATAACAGCTGGGGAGCCAGCAAAAGAGCAGATACCTCATGCATGCTCCCTCCCACCCAAGAGAATTCCTTCTGAATTAGTCGTTACCAAATCTAAATGATTTTTTTGCCTTTTGCACCGTTTATTTACTTGTTTTCACGCGATTCATCTTGGACAATGGAAAAAGACTGATCAGTTTCTCCTTTTTTCCCTAGTCGGCTTCACCTCCGGGCGCAGAGTCTGGGTTGCAAGCACTGCAGGAAAAGTTAAGACTTTAACAGAGATTTGTTCTTGCTGTTGAAATGGAAAAGAAGATCACAGGAGCCGTTTCTGCAAAACTCGAAACAAAGGCTAAACACATCTCCCTTTCCCCAAGACAGTCCCTTTGATGTTCCACTGAGAGAGAATATTTTGGGAGTCTTAAGCTCTAATCCTGCAGCTAATTATGCATGTGCCTAGTTTGACTCGTGTAAGCAGTCCCAGCGATGCCACTGGGAATTACTCCCACGAGTAACATGTCTGTGTGCAGGATCAGGGTGATAGTCTTTGAAGAACAAGAACACACACTTGAATCTAAACCACTCATTAAACCCTTCTTTACATTGCTGGAGTCCTCTGCTCATTTTCCCTTACAGTAAGCTGCCTCCCCACCTTGACTGGTCACTGTAGCACTTGGAGAACACAGTCATCTCAAATATGCCTTGGATATTCAGTGGTACACATCTGCCAGGGACCTACAGCGTGACCTGGGCAAGACCCTTCTCTCTGTGCCCTGTCCGCCCTTCCTCTTTGAGGCTGGGACAGTCTCTCACCGTGCATATGTGCGCAGTGCTTAGTGTAATGGGTTTCTGGTCGCGGCTGGGTGGTATCGAAACACAAACAATGAACCCTAAGCACGAGAATTAACACCTGTCTTGTCGCTGCGTAGAGCTGGAGAAAGGGAGGTCACAACTCAAGACATGAGACGGCAGCTGATCAACAGTATGCCTTGGTTAGCACCCTCCTAGTCTCGGTACCCACATCTCCCCCATCCTTAGTGTGTCCCTGAAACGAGGATGGGAAGAACCAGCATCAGCAAGTGCCTGTACCTCCAGCAAGGGCTCTATAGCACCTGAGTCCTATTTGAAACTGGTGTGAATCAGGAGTAGGCAGAGGACCACAGTGGTGTGAGGGGAGACACCCCCCTAGCCCCAGCCATCCAATGCATAAGCCAGACACTCTCCTTGCCTTGCACTTGTGCCAACTTACCCTGGTGCCAACTGGTGTGAAACACTCCTGCTCTGGTTGAACAATGCATCGTGCACACTTCCAGGGTATCAATGAAGAAACAACATCCATGACACAGGGGACTCAGCCCCTGCAGCTCTGAAGTCCTTACACCTGCTACATTTCTCCTTCCAAATGCCTTTCCCCATGGGCCTGAAACTTCTCCCCCAGCTCCAACTCTGCCTCTGATGCTGCAGAGGACAGATGCCACATCGGAGGCACCCCTGGCAGCAATCTAACCTGTGTTCAGCATGACTGAAACCAGATCTGTCTGATGAAGCAACCAGCTATTAAAACACATGCGAGGAAAGCTCCCCTGATCCTGTGTCTCCTAAGGCTGACCTGGGGCTGTGAGTTAAGGTTCCGCAGAAGCCATGCTGTGAACACAGTGGGCTTTGCTCCTCCTGACAAAGTGGGTTAGGAGGGCAGCTTCGGACTTTGGCATGGAGTCCTCCTTCGGTTGGCAGGGAGGACTGCTTAGTAGCAGCCAGTCACCTGGATGGGCCGTAAACCCCTGGCTCCAGGTGATTGCACTGTCCTTGAAACCTCTAACCTGACTCTGACGGGGGCAAGATGAAGGCCAGTCAAGGCAGAAAACTGCATGGAGATGGGAGATTCCCACCTATTAGGCAGCAAGAGGGTGGCTCATAGTACAGGGGACTGCCCTGTGTTTCCTCAGCATGCTGGCTGCAATAGTATTGGGTCAGAGCAAGACACAGGGCCTGAGATAGCAGGGAAATAGAGGGAGCTGTTGATGAGAGGAGGTGAAAGTTTAATGGAGGGGACAAAGCCCCTCTTTTTCTCCTTGCTCCCGGGGACCTTGGCATCTGCAATGTAGCGCAGCACTGGCCCAGGAGCTAGCCCTCCAGTCTGTGCAAGCAATGCTCCTTGTTACTGCTGTCCTGCCTTGCTTTGGGTTGTACCTGTAAAGAGTGCTGCTCGTGGGGCAGCATGGTCCAGAGGGCAGCCACGGACTGGCTTGAACCCCCTGCTCTGCAACAGACCTCCTGGTGACCGAGCCAGGTCACTCTCCTCTCTGACCTCTGCTTCTTATACCACTTACTTTTTTGCCTTTCCTATCTATCGAGGCTTAACATCTTCAGGGCAGGGCCTGCCTCCTCCCCACACAACACCCAGAGCAGTGGGGCCCTCATCCTGGCAGGGACCGGGAAGAGCATCTCCCAACAACAAGGTGCTGTGCGATCCCAGGGACTCCCAGGGGACTACTCCTGATTGACACCAGTACCGAGGAGCAAAGGAAGTCCTTCCCTGCCGCATTAATGAGACTTGCATGTGGAGCAGGTCACAAATCAGCCAGCACGGAGGAGCAGAAAGGAGCTGATCCTTTCTGCTTTTTCCATGGGAGATTTGACAGGGGGAAACCTTGCTCATTGCACGCAGCAGGTCACGCACTCTGCTCGCCACTGGCACAAAACAAGAGACGCTCCGATTAAGTGGGTGGAAAGGGAATCAGGCCATAATGCATGAAGGCATAGATGCTCACCCCTATTTAGGACACCACCACAGGCTTAGCTTTAAGCATGTCCTCAGACCCCATGGACTTCAAAGTGACTTTAGCACAGGCCTACAGCAGAGCATGCACCAACGTGTCCCTGGTAGGGACGTTTCCCTGAAATGAAAATTTGGAATGACTAGTGTTGTACTCAGATTTCTGCCCCTCCGGTCTTAGACTGCAAAAAAACGGTTGTGATACCAGTTAGCCTGCTATCCCCACAGAAGCCTAGTTTCCTTAAGATCCCAATGAGAACGGGAATGTTCATTCCAGCGAAATGCTTACAAAAATACAAAATAAATAGATGTACAAAAGGGGAGTTGGGTTCTTCACACCCCCCTGCACAGTCTCCATGAAGGCTCAGAGGGCAGCTGGCATAACACGGGACAGCTTTCCCAAGACAGGCCTCTTGGCAGATAGTTTTGAGGACCAGGTCCCACCATCAGACATTAAAGCCCAAACACGCTGTGGTGCAACTGAGATGCAAATCCCAAATGCTCCAGCCTGTTCTCAACCACGGGAGCCCAAGTCAAACGGATATTTTAGGATTCTGGCGCTTAGCTGGAGGTGCTGATATGAGCGGCTGAAATGCCGAGCATGGGGGCCCGTGTTTGATATGGAGCTTGTCCTAGATCCTTGGCACAGGAAGAGGTGAAAGGAGGTGTGACCATTTCCAGAGGGGAGTGCAATGTCTGCTAAGGAGACCCTGGGGCCTGGTCAGCCACTGCATCCCATGAGAGCACCCCCCTCAGTGCAAGGCAACCGTGCGGTATGTCCTTGACCAGCCACGATTCCTGCCTGTCCCTTGCACCGTGCCTTGAATAACTATCGACATCCTCCACGTGGGATCCCCGTATCTTTGCCGGTGGGAGCAGTAGCTTGCAAAGTGCTGCAATATGAGGATGTGGAGACATGCCTGAAGCTAATGGCATTACGTCGGGGGGTGGAGAGTACACAGCACAGCCCCAATGTTCAGCTGTAAATCCAGAAGACAGGATCGATTAGCCCTTGTGAACTACCACGTGTTGAAGATAAAGGAAGGACAGCACAAGCACTTCCCCTTTCCCAGAGGGGGCTGACTGACTCCTTGTCTCAGGAGACTGCTTCCTTCCCAGGGCCCAGGACTATATTCAAGGTCTTGTAACAAATCCCTGGACCTTTACCATGTGCCACCAGGATCGCCAAAAGGTTCACGTTTCAAAAATAGAAAGGGCCAAATGTCTGCTTGTGGAAACGGATACCACTCCACAGATTCAATGGAGCTATACCCCTTTGCACTAGAAGAGGATCTGGTCATTTATATAAATTAAATAAGCACACACATATATCTATATCTCTCTCTCTCTCTATAGAGAGAGAGAGAGATATATAGATATGTAGATATAGATACACACACACCCATATATATATATGTGAACCCATTTAAGAAACTTTGGAGACAACATGCTCTGTCTTTTTGAGAGCTATGGAGGCTGTGAAGGCAGCTGTGTTTTCCTCCAACGCCTGATTCACAAACGGAAACAGAATCTCGAAATAAATAACTTAAAAAAAACCCACGCACACGCACACACAATACTTTGCGTAGATTGTAAAGTCCGCAGGCGCAATGTCAGAAAGTCCGTGTGTCCCTGAAGAGATCGAATCGAATGAAAGCCGTAGAAGAAGAAAACGAAAGCCAGCCAAGTGGGTTTCACTTGTGCCACAACTGTTCTCACTTTCTGACCGGAACCGCACCGGGTATCCTGTGCCCGCTGGACACAAGCCAATGGCCAGCTAACACAGCCTTGTGCCAATAAATACCCCCCTGCCCAATTCTGCACTCGGCCTGTTAGCTGTTCAGTAACCATGGGAGTAAACGTACGTGTGGTTTGGATAAGCTGGTGTGATGCATACATTCTGCTCCGTCCCGGTGGCCAGCTCTCCGGGGAGCAGAAACAGCCACGGTCTTCACTTGAGCTCCGGTTCTTCCTTTCTCTGGTGGTTGTTTTCTCTTTTATTATTGCATCCCAGGAATAATTTTTTTGCTGTCCCTGTCTTTAAGGAAAAAAACAAACAAACCTCTCTCTCTCTCTCTCTCCCTCTCCAAGTTCCCCAGAAGCTGGGTTTGATTGCAAACCCCAGTGGATACAGAACCATCTTCCTTCGGGGCATAAAGAAAACCTCATTCCTGCAGACTTTTAGAATAATAGAATTACTTTAAATAACAATAATTTAAAAAAACCCTCAAACAAACTCAAGAACATGTAAGTTAAAGGCTTCTTCCAAACTCTTATGCTTTTGCCCGTCTTCCCTCCCAGGGCATCCAGAAGGAGCGAGCAATCCCGGCTCTAACTTCCCATGCTCCTGGTGACACTGAGGAGGCTGGAAGTGAACAGATGGGTGCTGGGGGTTGAGAAAACAGCTGTACCAAACACATGAAGGAATTAAATGGAAGGCTCCAGGTTTCTGCTCCTGCCCCCACCTTCTCAGGAAGAATTGGAGTGCCCCAGGGGCACCGGCAGCGGCCCGGGGAATCAGCTGGGGAGCAACACGTGCTCCAGGAAGTAGGTGATGGAGTCCCAGTGCTTCCAGAGGAAGAAGAGGAAGAGAACCAGCAGGGCCGTGCAGAGGATGCGCATGCGGGTCTTCATGAGGGGTGTGATGAAGTTGGCGATGGTGGAGACGAAGACGAGCAGCACGGCCATGAGGGCCAGGATGACGTTGATGAACTTGCCCAGGAGGGCCCGGGCATTGGCGTTCTCCACCCCTTCCAGCTGCACCACCTGCTGCTGCTGCTGCTGGAGCTCCAGCTTAGTGACACGGGTGAGGCAGGACTCCACCGCTTCCTAGGGGAGGGACAGGCACGGACCAGAGTTAGTTTGGCTGCACGGTGGCGGTGGGGAAGGGGAAGTCAGTGAGCTCCTTTGTGTGCGGCATGAAATGTAGCAGCCACGTTACGTGGGACAGTGCTATCCCGAGGGGTTGAACCCGGCCTCCTGGGAAGTCGGAGCAGGGGAGGGGGAGCCAGGATGCCTGGGGTCTGTTCCTGACTCTGAAAGCAGTGCACGTTAAAGCACCATGGGATCAAATGCAAAATGCCTCCCTATGCCCACCTGTGAAATGCCAGGGATATTCACCTACCTCACGTGGGGTGTTAATATTTGCAAAATGCTTTGAGATCTTCTGATGAGCCTTAGAAAGCTGGTAATTCTGAGTGGGAGATGGAGGTTCTACAGCAAGAGGGAGAATATAACGGGGAAAGCAAGGATGGGTCTGTATCTGCTCACACGCGGCCACACGAGGGTGGGGCTCTTTTACAGCTCTGCAGACTAGTATTTGGCCTGCTTGGTTTTGAATACGCTCCATTAACTACCTGGTACTTTCTGAAAAGGCTGAATGAAACCGGAGCATTGGCTACAGACAAGCCCACTGGGAAGTTCCCCAGATTGCCGTACTGG
>NW_017729019.1:7619979-7654970 GCF_001723915.1 Gavialis gangeticus | reverse complement strand
AAAAGGCTGAATGAAACCGGAGCATTGGCTACAGACAAGCCCACTGGGAAGTTCCCCAGATTGCCATACTGGGGCAGAACATTGCCCAGCTCACGGGGTGCTGAACAGGTCTGGGATAAACAGTCCTGTATCACTGGGAAGCATACAGCCGTGGGGCAGCCCAAACAGAGCACTTCTGATCAGACGCCACGGTGATCGGTGCCTCATAAAGTCCAGGCAGACAAACCAGCAGCTCCACAGCTCTCCAGGGCCTCACTGGTGCTGCCTGTAAGATGTGCACATGGCCCTTATCGAGCTGCCCCAGGAAATTACTGGGGCACTGCACTTCTGAAACTCAGGCCAAAGCCAGGATCGGGCATTTGCTCCCATCCATCCTCTGCCGGGAGCTCCTTTGCTCTCCTCACCCTGCTGGGCTTCACAGCCGCTATGCGAGTCATGTTGCCCTTCGTATCACTTTCAGCAACACCCTGTACTCTCTGCTTTCCTCTTGTTTCAAGTGCATTTAGTTCACTGAGAACTGGGTGCACGCCAGGCACTTGTTACACATGGGCCCATCAAACAGCCGTCAGGCTGGGGCAGGGGGGTGGGCACCAAAGGCTCAGGAGCGCATCATCAGGCTCTGCAGCCCCTGGCTGTGTTGGAAATATGTTAGAGTCTGTCCTCTTTTTGCCTCCTCTGGGCTCGCTGCCTATGGAAAGTGCATCCCTGCATGCGTCTCCTCTGGTGGGTGATGAGCGCTCAGAACCAGGATCTTTTCACCCTTCAGACACGAGCTCCACGTCCTGCTGGTGGTGCCCTCACCCCTGCTACAAAAAGCTGCCCCACCCCCATGCCTTCTCTACCTCATCTGCAGAGGAGGCATTCATTCAGCTGAGCCCAGATGGCACAAAAGCCCTCTGCATACTCATACCTGGATGTCCCGGGCCCTTTCATAGGATTGATAAGCCACTTTCTCCTCCATACTGGCCAGCTCCTGCTTCAGGTTGGTCATCTCATTCTGGTGGAGCTCTGTCAGGTCGTTCAGCTGCTCCTCCAGGCGCTCGTACCTGTGGCGGAGAGAGAGAAAGAGAGGGTGCACTTGGAAGGTAAGAGCACTTGAAAACCTTTCCAGCATCTTTGGCTCTTCCATTCTGGCCTCCTCCCTGGCAGAAGAAGGGCCTATTCCTTGAAGTCCAGGGTCTCAGAGCTCCAGCTCATCTTGCCCCAAACCTCACTGGTTTCCCAGAGATCTGGGATGTGATGGATGGTATAGAAATGACTTTGGTGTCAAACATACGAGGCAGTTCACATGACAGGTTCTGGACCCAGTAGGACAGACGGCAGTGCTGTCCAGACCAGAAGTTCAGAAAGAGATAAAAAGTTAGCAGGACTCTACCTTGCTTCACTCAGGCTGCTGGAGAGCCTTCAGAAGATAACAGCTCTTCTGCTAACCCTGCACTGGATTCAAACAATGGAACTGGACAGGAAAGGCTTTGCAACTCCTCCCCAACAGCCCCCATGGAGCACTGACATGTGTATGTGCAGAGAGATTTTTCCTTGGCTATTCAGATCTGGAAGCCTGGGATTTTATTTCCATCTCCTCTGTCACTGGCAAGTGGATTCCGGGATATTTTAGGACATTTTCCAGCTACCAAAAGGGGGTTGGAAGAAACTTCAAAGTGGTGGGCTGAAGAACAAAAGGAATCCAGATAAACTTGCAAGCACGCATGTCTGCGATGCACACATGCTCACAAGCTCCCGACCTGAGGAGTACCTGGAAACAGCGCTTGGGCTTTTTTGTCCTGAGCCAAAGCGCTGAGCAGAGAAACCTGCAGGCAGTGCGTTCCTTGGAAGCTGGGCCTTGTTTGCTATCAGCTGGGGAAGTGAGATGAGGCGGGCACTGCCTAGATTAGCAAGGTGATGCATTTCCTTTCACCTCTTATAAATAGCCCATCACCTTTCTTCTGAGGGTGATTTGTGGCTGGGAGACATGACACAGGATTTGCCCGGCCAAGGGCTGCTGGGAGGTCTTTCAGCTGCATGAACAGTGGGAGATGGGGGCTCTTAAGCCTGCAGGCCACTCTGAACATGCTGGGCTCAGCATAACGATTCCTAGTTTGTTCTGTAACAGGACCAGGCCGCCAGGATCTGGCCTCTCTTCCCCTCTGGTTTACCAGGAGGGGTGGAAGACTCCAGATTGCATACAAAGCCTTTCACCCCATGCTTGCCCAATTGAGCCCGGTTTGGATCCATAAGCTCATCATCTAAGCTAGGGGCTTCTTAGCCCCTTTTTTGATCTGTGACCTTTAAAACAGCTGTTAAATGCTCTCAGGATCCTCCAGATCCTCCCGAGCATTTGTAGCTGCAAAGGATGGTGGGATCTGGGTTGAAGCTCTGCTGTCTGCTCAGTAAGAGGATATATTTTAAGCTACCTCCGCCTGCAAAGCCAATCATATTCCAAAACACCCATTTTTTGTTACTGCAAAGGACACAGCCAAGGGGGTTGGCATCCTTGCTTCAAGTCGTTTGTTTTCCACACAAGGAAGCTTAACATTGGAACTGAATCCTTTGCCAATGTCTCCAAGCACTGCGTGCACATCTCTCCGGGCTATGGCTGTGTCTGTACACAAGTGTTTGTTGTCACAGGGGTGTTGTTACAGGGCCAGGCTGGGTTTGCTATTGCTGGGCTGCTCAGATACACTAACGCGGCCCACCGTGATTTAATTTTGTAGGACTGATTGTGGGCACTGCAGCCGATAGCATCGGTTTGAAACTGGGAATGGGATAGGAAGGGATTGGTTTTAAGGCAGAGCATGGTTCAGGACTGATCTGAAGGGCAGGCAGAGATGAAGACCCATTGCTATGAAACACGATGGCCTCCCTGTGGGACGAGCCTGGCAGAGACGGGACGGACATGCTCGCACATGGCCGCACTCGGCGGGGCCCTACCTGTACCGCTCCTCTTGCAAGCACTGCGTCATGTAGGTGTAGTCCCTCTGCAGCTGTGCCTTGAGGTCCTCCATTGAGTCCTCCAGGTGCGATTGACTGTCCTTAATCTCCCGGAGCTCCTCCAGGATGGTGTCAAAGTTGTTGTGGTGGCTGTCAAGGGTGTTGGACTTGGGGCTGCCCAGTCCGCCAGGCCCGGCCCCCGAGTTGCTGCCCCCCGCCGACCCCGAGGTGGCACTGGAGCACTCGTCGTCACTGCCGTACTTTGGGCTGGACACCAGGGTGGCACTGCCACTCAGGGTCCTCGAGGCCTCCTCGGGGTGCCCGTCATCCAGCGTGTCCTTCAGGTGGGCAATGTTGTCCGCACTGCCGAACTTGTTCCGGATCAGGCTGGCGAACTCCCGGGGCTTGGAGACCACGGCGGTGTGGGTGGCCTGGGACAAACCGGAGAGACCGCCCTTGACGCCTTCCACCACCCCACCCCCAAAGCCGCTGATGCTGGACCGGACGTTGGCTCCTACGTCCTTTAGGCCCTGGTGCATGTCCCGGAAGACATCCTTGGGCTGCCGTGAGGGCCCGTTCTGCTCGATCTCTTTTAGCTTCTTGTGGTAGTGTTCGAGCTTCTTGTGCAGCTGGGCGATGGTCTGGGCAGACTTCTGGTTCTTCTTCTCAAAGACCTGCTTGATGCGGGAGGCCTGCTGCTTGTCGGCATTGTTGGCCAGCTTCAGGTACTCAGCCACGTTGTCGTCTCGCGCCTCCTGCTCGATCTTGATCTGCTCCGTGATCTTGAGGATCTTCTGGTGCAAGTGCTCAATGGCTGCCTTCGTCCTGTGTGGATCCGGGGTGCCATCCGGGACGTCCAAGCAGAAGTTGCCGTCAGCATCGCCGTGACTCACGTTGGAAGGCAAGCTGAGTGTGCTCACATCCCCTTTGTCCAGCTGGAGGCAGAGAAACAGAAGGAGAAATCTGAGCAAGAGGGATCTAAAAACAGTGCACCTGTGGGACAGAAGGAAGCTCAGATACCACCGTGATGAAAAATGCATAGACAGAATAGACAGAGACTGAGAAGGAGAAGAGAGAGAGACAGAAGAGAGATGGTTTGGTGTGATAGGAAGATAGAGTGATAGCTAGAAGCCATTGCCTTCTGGGGTGGTTGGATAATGTTTCCCATCAATAAAATTGCTCCTGGCATCCTAGGAACAAGGCAGTAAGAAGACACAGCAATAACACCATTACACTAGGGGCTCCTCTTTGGGCTGAGCTGCCGTTCTTGGGGTCAATTTCTGCTCTAAGATTATCTGCACAGGGGGACTTGATATGGATATTGTGCCCGTCCTCGGGTGCTAGGTGGGGTGGGGAGGATTGCATGGGTGTTCCAGCACTTTAACAGACTTACAGATGGAAGGAAATAGAACTGAAAAAAGGTATAACCTTCAGAGGATGTCTCAGTCCTACCTTACGCTCGGGACCCCTGTCAGTTCACTATAGAGGAGCTGCTGCTGTGTGGCCTCTTCCTTTAAGGCTGCAACGGGGGTAAATAATATTTTAAATCATATTAAAATAATAATATGAATAATTTTATAAAATAGGGGCTTTTTTTATAAAAAAGAGATGCTCATAAAGGGGAAGTGATATTGCTCAAAGCCACTCAATCAGTCCGTGGCAAGATGCAGGAACAGAACGGGAAGGTCCTGGCTTGTGGTCCTTTGCCACAGCCACTGAATCATGGTGCTTGAGTCGTCAGACTAAGAAGCTGAAACCGAAACCCAGGCTCGGATCTGGCACCGTAACTGGAGAGGGCAAAGATGAAGGGACCAGGCTGTATTTTGGCCCGAGGGAGCACAGACAAGAAGGCAAGGTTATACCAGGAAGGAGATGCCAAAGTGGAGCCCGGAGAGTGCCCTCGAACACGAGGACAACAGGAGGTGGAAGACGTACTAAGCCCCTTCCCCATCTAATTCAGATCTTTCCATGTGACAATCTTTCACCTGAGGACACCAGGTCCCTTTGCAAACATGCTCAGCCCACTTGGGAGGCAGGCGAACATGTTTGTTTCCCAAGGGAAAAACCGAGACACAGCAAGGAATCGCCCAGCTCGCCACTGCGGACCCTTGCACGCAACTCGCAGGCATCGAGCCAGACACCCCGAGACCATGCCATCGGTAAAGGCAGGGGAGGGGAGGGCACTGCCAATGCCCTGGCACTGCAGGGACAAGGAAGGAGCTGGTTCATGCCCAACGGGTCCAAGGCAGAGGACTGCACCCCACATTACAAAGAAAGGCAAGAACACCGCAGCCTGTCGCAGCCTGACAAATTCCTCCCTGACCCCAAATTTTGCAATCGGGTTGGCCCTGAGTTGAAGTGTCCCAGTCTATCAGAAGAAGGTGAACCCCTGCCCTCCCACCCCAGAAGCCATGCAGTGCACTGGGGAGAGAGCGCTACTCCTTTACACCATTTCTGGGCGCAAGGCTGGCCCCACTGATGTCAGCAGGAATTTGACACCTGTACTGCCAGGGTTATATACTATGCTTTCCTATCCCACATCCAGCCTGCTCTGCTTTGCTCTCAGTGAGCAGACCAGTCGCATAACACCCCCATTGTCATCACTTGTATCGTGTCACATCAGCATCCCCCAGACGAGACAATGGGCCACACAGTGCTCAGTGCTGTACAAACACCAACCCTGGCCCCAAATACCTAAAGGTCCAACGCGGGCAGACGGTGCCCTTGTTTCATCCACTGGGCACTGCAGCACACACGGAGATGATGTGACCTGCCCTGGGCATATTCTGGATGTGGAAGGCAGGTGGTGCCTTAACCACACACTGATTCCCCTCCCACCCCCTTCACAAACCTTCGGTGTCCCCATGAGTGTCGGGCACGCCGCCCCTCCCGGGACTGTGCCATGCGCTGGCAGAACCAGCAGCTCCTGGGTTCAGTCTGCACTGCTCAGCCTTTCCCTCGTACCTTCCACTTTCCATCCAGCTGCACTGCTCTCTTCCGCCTCATGGTAATTTAAGTTTCGTTGCCGAACAGGGGTGACGAGTCCAGATAAACCCAGAGCGCCAAGGGAGCGCGGTCTGGGGTGTGTGAATGCAGCTGGAGCCCCAGCCAGGCTGCTCTTATCTTTCTGTTTCAGATGTTGTATTGTAGGATGGGGCGGAGGGAAAGAAAGGAAAAGGGGAAAAACGCAACCCACACACAACTGTGGCCAGAGCTGCAAACTTGCCTCATCCTTATTAGATCAGCACATTGGGAGAAAAAAAACACAACACAAACCCATGCAGACGTTTCACCCGGCACTACCAGGCTATTCTTAGCTGTTTGGTGACTCCAGGCCTGCTTCAGGCCCAGAGCTGAAGCTGGGCTGAACCCTTGTCTCTTATTGACTGGTGGGAATTGGATGCTGCAGGAAATGGATGTTTTCAGCTGTACACTTCTGTAGACAGCAAGGATAAAAGCGAGTCCGGAGGGAAAGCAAACAGCCTGAGACGCGGCCCTGGCAGGGCTAAAACAGGAAGGCAAATGGAGCCTGTCCACTGGAGAAACGGCTCAACTCTGTTTCCGTGAAATGCTCCACTCCGGCACAGACCGGGGCACCGAAGTTCCCCTTTCTGGTGGGCTGGCTGCCTGGCCTCAAACAGGAGGTAAACAGTTTCTGGAAAAGCCTTCTCAGAAGCTGAATGCCAAGTTACGGGCACCGATGTTAGATGGCTCTGGGAATCCTCTTGCTTGCAATGTGCCGGGCTTCTGCAGACGGAGGTACTGGAAGCCGGGAAGGGAAGCTGGCTGAGTCCCAAACGTCTTGGAGCCGAACCCTCGCCCACCTAATTCAATGGGTTGCTGGTAACTTAAAGCAGACGAGGGTCTCACCCTGAGCTAATAGGGATGCTTGGGGAAAGCAAGAAGCTGCAAAAGCAGGGGAAAATGGACTAGGTGCTCTGAGCAGGGTGAGCTAATGCTCCATGTGCACAGGGTTTCATTCCAGCTGGGGCCACCGCTACAGATGCTGATGCCGCGGGTCAGTTAGGCCAGCACGTTCTCCTGGAGTCTCTACGGGCCGTCGGCGAGAGCGCCGGGCTCTGTGGGAGCCCTTCTGGTCACTTCTGTAGGGGAGCGTGGATGGCTTCCACTGCTCTGGGCTCTGCCTTGCAGTGCTGAGACTGGAGAGCTGAAGCCAATTCAATTCACTTGAAAGCTGCTTGGATCTTTGCCCCGACTTAGACAGCAACAGGCGGCTGGTCCCCAAGGAGAGACAAGGACCTGACAAAGCTGGTCCCAGTTGTACTTAGCAGGGTTAAACCCAACCCAGCTTAGCTCAACCGGCACAAACACCTGCATGCCCCTTTCTGAGATGAAGCAGGGCTATTCCCAAGCGGAGAAAAGGCTGAGTGATCCCTGTGGCCTCGTCCAGAGGAAAAGCCGCTGGCATTTGAGATCTCTCTAATCTCTGCACACTTGCATGTCCCCCTCCTGTGTGTGCGTGTGAGCCACGGTGAAGACTGAGGCTCTGCCTAGCGCCTTCTGATCAGGAAATCGAGGAGGCGCTGCAGTCTGGGACCCTTTTCTTTCAGCTGCATCCTTGGATCTGAGCTACACATCCAGGCAGCAGCAGCACTGGCTAACGGGAGATCAAAGCAGCCTGTGGCTTGCCTCACATGCCTGATTCAAGCTTGCCACTTCAGCAAAGACTGGCTGGGAAGGGGGAGACTCCACCCAGGGTCTCTGCTCCAGAACGCCCCAGTTTCTTTGTAAGCAACCGCATCCCGGGTGGTTTGTGTCGAGCAGCTGGGTCACCTGGGATCCCTCCATTACTGAGCAAGGCAGAAAGCTTTTTGGGGCAATTGGAGCCGTGCCCGTTTAGAGCAGCACAAAGGCAACAATCCTGGAGAGGGGAGCATAGCCAGGAATACCCCTGCTCCCTGCCTCTTCCCTTTCCTCGCCCCAGCCCGAAGCTGCGATGCTCTAAGTGGGTAGAGGGGCACTGAGCAGTGGAGGCTGCATTTGTTCTGCTGTCCTCTCCCGCACACGTGCTGCATGCGCTAGATGGTCACGTGAAGCTTTAGTCCTTAACTCCCACGTGGCGTCTCCCATGCACTGGCCTAAAGCTGGAGGGCAGCTCCCATGCTCGGTTAGCCCACACCCCAGCAAAGGAAGGCTTTGCGTTGCTCAACTAGCAGAGACAGTCGTTTCCTCCACCTGACCTGAGAAGGGCACCCAAATAGCGCAAGCAGGCTGCTCCTGGTGCCTGCAAGCCCCTGTGCATCACTTGCCTTGCTGCTGCAAAGCAGCTTGTCTTGGTACACAAGAGAGGGGAAGCAACCACTGCCCAGGGCTGTCCAGAGGTAAGTGAGGTGGCTCCTTCCTTTGTTGGCGGGTGAAGAAACTTTGCCTGGTGGTTTGGCCACCAGCCCCAGACTCAGGAGATGGGTGTTCACTTCCCTGCGCTGCCTCACTCCCCCTGAGACCAGGGGCAAGTCACCTGGCATGTCCATACCACTCAAGGACAGCGTGAGGGAGTGCCACAGGCCTGCCCACTCTGCACGTGCTTCCCCTGGAAGAGCTGCCACGTGGGTTTGCTTCGTGAGAGGCGGGTGCGTGCCAAGTGCGTCCAAGTGAGCAAGATGACTGACATGGACCCGTGCCAGCCCTAAGATGGCTACAGCACACCCGTTTTGGGGGGCAGCACTTCTGATCACTGGCCTCAGACAGAGCAGACATGCCCGTAGCCTCTTCGGCATGGTTAAGCTCCCTGTCGGCACCATGTAAATACCAGCACTTCCCCACCTCCCAGGGGATAAAGGCAGCAAAGAGTGGGAGCTGCTCAGCTATCACTGTAACGGAGCCGTGTAAATACACATGGCCGGAGGATTTGGGACAAGCATCAGATAAACAAACGCGAGATCCAGTTGACCTCAGAACTTAATCTTCCCACTGGCAACACACGGAGAACACGTGTGCGCATGCGTGAACACTCATACACATCTGCCCCCCATCGTTTCACCTGGGCCACACTCACAACTCCCTGCCTGGCGTGTGAGCAAACCCAAGAGCCAACAGCAGGACAGATGCGGTGAGCGAGGATGGCTGCTTTCGGCTGGCGTGGCTTTGCAGACACGAGGCGTGGGGGCTCCTGCGTGCGGGAAAGAAAAATGCTGCGTGTTATGTAGTCAGGCTAAATGGTAAAGCACAGAAGTATCAGCAATGGGACAAGACGTTCAAGGCATAAAGCTGTTCCAACACCAGGAGAATCTGCCATAAAATGGAAATATATTACTATTTTAAGTGTAATCATCATTGAGGCCCTGATACAGAGCCTGGGGAGCCCTGGGAGCTGTAAGGTCTCTGCAGCTCTGAAAGGTCAGGATACTTTTCAGAGCAACCTGCTTTTTAAGATCCTTGTTGTAACTGCGATGGTGTGAGAGCGGAGGGAGAGAAGCTAGGTTAGGGAGGTGAGATGCTACCTTTTATTGGACCAACTTACAGAGTGGGAGAGAGGAGCTTTTAGGCATCAAGTTCCCATCGCCAGGTCTGAGAAAGAAGCAGCCACAGTCCCAGCTAAGCTAGGCAGACTGGGGTGTGCGGCTGACAATGGCCCGGTACAGGTGAGCACATGCTTCTTCTGGCCTGTGCGTTTGGTAGAAGAGGTCAGGAAGTGGCCCAAACCCGGCCCCTGCCAGGAGACAAGCCACGGGGTACAGAGCACCTTACCTTCGGTACCTGGGGTCTCCTGGCTCTTATGTGACTTATGTGAAATAGGTTCAGTCCCACTTCTCCACCACCAACTACTATTGGGCCCAATCCTGAGCAACCTCAATTCAGCTCAATCCAACCTCAGTCTCACAGGAGAGGGCCCACTGCCCTAGATAGACCTGCAAGGGGCTTTCCCATGGCACAGCTGAGGTGCACGGGTGGTGGGAACCTGGGAGAAACCTGCCTTGCTTCCATGCCTGCTGCAGCCTGCCAGCAGCCAAAGAGCGGATGCCAATCTCTGGCAGTGCCAGCGCAGCCTCTCTCCGGCGCAGGCAACTAAGAAACGCAAGGAGATGCAATCTGGTTATTGCTTTCCAAGCAAAGGAATAATGCAGCTTTCAGCATTTGTGGGGGGTGCCATTTAAATCCAAGCAACCAAAACACTTTCTCTACAGCAGGGAAACCTCAACCCCAAATTAAATTGCTATTCGTTTCCCAATATGTCCTTCCCAAGGAGGGGGTTTATTTGGGGGGTGGGGAAGGTGGTAGCCTGTTCCTTTGGTGATTCCAAGGGATGCAGGAGGGGAATGATTCTTATCAACAGAGTTTGATCCAGGAGGGCTGAGTTTGGCTAAAGGCTGGATCTAATAAGCTGAGCAAGCAGCACTTAAAAAGCAGGTATCTGGAAGCACAATTATGCAACACTGATTTATTATCATCCATGGAGGTTGCAGTTCTGACCCAAAGGTCTGGGCTGATAAGTTTGAGCAGGCAGGGCTGTTCTGGGCTCTGAAGTGAGTTCTCTGGCAATTTGGGACCTCCCAGCACTGTGTGTTCACTGCCCAACGGGCTCCCAAATCCAGCAGTTTGGGGTTTGCTGTACAATGAGGACACAGTTAAAAACAGTCTATGAAATAACAGAGATACATTTCAATAAGTGGCCCATCATTAGAAGGCTGCTTGTTACTGTGGTTTATAACCACCGGGAACCTTCACCCGATGGGCTTTTAATTGCTGGTAAGTCATACTCGCCCATGTCTGTACCATGTTCCTACTATCCACTAGCTCTAACTTATTAGAAAGCTAAGTAGATGGCTAATTAACATGGCTTCTAATGTCTCAATATGAATTCTTTATAAGTTCTTCATGGACTGTTGGCATGAAGTGCGACTGTGGTTTGATAAGTGACTAAAGATGGAAAAGGATGCGTTAAAAAGAGTCACGTCTATTTTGAACCATGGAAAATGAAGTACATCAAGCAGCTCAAAGGTATAGGGACAGGGTCTGTGTATGGAGCAACAGCATGGCATGCTATGATAGTGCCCAACGTAACTGGGGAAGCAATGTGAGGGACAGTCAGAAGACAGATGGAAGACCTCTCAGGAGAACGCAGCAAAGAGGTCTGATAATAGCATTAGTTTATTCAAATAAGACTGGCTGTATTATCCACAGCACAGTGGATTGTCGAGGTTGCACAAAGGACGGGGCAGCCTGGTGGGCATGGAGAAGGCAGGAGATACAGATCCCCCCTCAGCCCACCCACACCTTAAATCTGCCTCTTCTTTTCCCATCATCTCTGAGGCTGCGCTATATTGAAAGGTGGCTCAGGACATGGCGTGGCTGCGCACAACACTCAGCAAGGCAGAGGGAGCTGGGGGCTTGTAGCTACCCCCTAGTAGAAAGCTCGGTGTCACCTCAAATCAGCATCAAAACTCATCTGTACCTGGCTTGGCAAGTGCTGCTGAACTGATCTGATGTGTGTCTCTTTAGACCCTGCAAGAGCAAAGAGAGAGACCTGCCGTGAGTGTTGGGTTCAGGGTTGTTGGGTCTACGCTGTACGGGGATGGGTCCCTGCAGGGGTCTGCTCCTCCCTTCCCCTGTTCCTTGACTAGTTGGTGATGCCTATCCAGGAGCAATGGGGTGCCTTTGAGCCCCCAAAGCGACTGTGCATAGCCACCCATGGACAGAAGGTGAGTGCAGCGTGGAGCCCGTGGGGGGAGGGCAGAATACGAGACCCCTCTAACTACTGCTGATGGGATGGGAAGAGGTCACTCTTCGTGTACTAACTCAAAAATGCTTGGCTGCTTCCTAGCACCTCTTGTCTGACGGCTTTGAGCACTGCTCGCACATTATTAATGACTGCAACAGCCCCGTGAGTTAGACAGTTATGATTCCCTCCGTGTTACAGATGGGAGCTCTGACACAGAGACTTACCCATGGCTAAGAAGTGACAACACACTGGCAATAGAGCCTGGGGGTCCTGACTCTTAGGACATCCATTGCTCTGCTCACATATAGCATGGTCTGCTTGCAGACCTGAGAACACAACCGGGACACTTTGCTCCTCGTGCCCTGTTCTAGCTCCTGGACCACATCCCCTCCCGGAGCCGTGAACAGAGCCCAGGAGTCCGACTCGCAAGCTGCTCTCCTTCACAGTCAGGAACAGAAATGAAAACACCCCAACCCTCACCCCTACTACTCTAACCTCTGAGCTCCCTGCTTTCCTTCCTGTGCTCGAAGTACATCGCTGATGACCACAGCCTTGCCTAGAGTACCATATCACGTTGCAAAGAAAGATCAATGAATAAGGCGGTAGCCTGGTTCTTCTGCACTCCACCAGCCTGAAAATACTCCTTGTAGTGAATCTAGGGCAGAAATGAAGGATTGCACGCGAAATCAAAGCTTTCCTCCACTGTCCCAGAAACATAAAAGGCAGTGGACTGTATTTACGTGGGGAAGCCTGTCTCCGTTGTGCAGCCAGCATTCAGAAACGTAACCAGAGACCCCCACTGCAGAGCTATGCTGCTTTATAATTAACCTTCCCTTGACATTATTTTAAGACCAACAGGTGCCGCAACCTACCTCCATCCTGAGCAGGATGCAGGACCCCCAAAGGCTAGTCCATGTGGGCTGTTCTGCTGCCTCTCCCCAGACAATCTGAACTAGACCGTGAACATGCCGACGCCAACCTGATACATCGTGCTATGAGGAGCTCTCCTCTCCCTGCCACGCGGAGAAGGGCTGGCTTTGAGGAGCATGCCTATCTGATTACCTGTAAAGTTTAGGGAGAGCAGGAGAGTGGGAGGGAACCAAGTCTCCAGGTAGGACTATATGGCAAAGATTTGATACTGCTCAAAGCTGGCTTCCTAGGGAGTGACCAGAGGATGTAGCTTGGGGACCAGGGGTTTTTGGCTGCATCAGGACAAATAAGCCTGTTTTATTCTATGTTACTTCAATGTTCCAATTATTGCATTGCTTATGGGCTGAGGCAGACATATCACCCACCTACCTATTGTCCCTGAGCTTATATTACCCCTTGCACAATACTGAGATTTAACATAGTGTATATTACCCTCATCTTTTATTATAGCCATTACTGCAGCACCCTGCAGCCTCAGTCACAACCCAGGGCCTGCTGTGCTAGGTGCTGTACAAACACAGAGTGGGAAGAGCATACCTCAAGGAGCTTCCAGTTTAAATAACCTTGAGAAACCCTAATGGTGGACATGGATGCCCTGGACTTGGGGGAAATGCGGAGCCAGACCCAACCTTCAAGTTTGCAGCCTCTCCCCACATCTATCCTGGCCTGAAAGAAACCCCGCTGCTCCTGAACTATCAGCCTCTGGACTTTGGTAAAGTGTGGCTCCAGGCGGAGAGCTGCAGTCCACATCTCTAACTGACACAGTTAGCGGCAGAATAAAGCAGATTAGCTCCATTGAGGCCAATCGGGGTTGCACTGCAGAGCTGGCTCCTAGGTTGAGTTACACCGTTCCTTTTGTTTGGGGTGACGCGGCTGTTGGGTCTCATGCTTGGCGTTCCCTAGTACATGGGGACTGCAGTCAAATCACCATAATAACTTAGAAGCAAAAGGTAATATTCCTCCAGGGTGCACTGTGCACCTGTTCTACCCTTTGGGCTGACGTTTTATAGGCAGCTTCCATGTCAGGTCTTCCCTAACCTGACACACACAGCTCTGTCACAAGCAGGGGAAGTGACACAAAGCCAATGCTCAGTGGACATAATGCACAGAAATGTACAGCCCTCACCCCGGAGGACGGACAGGCCACAAGAGAAAGTCGAGGCCAGCCCCTCAGCTGACGTGAACTGGAATGAAATCAGTGGAACCGCCAACCATGGAGCCATGAATCGGTGCAGCCCGTCCCAGCCGAAACCCTCCCGCTCCTTGGAAGCGCAGGTTCGAGTCTCGGCACAGCTTACTGGGTGCTTTGCCTTTCGAGATGTGAGCCATTCAAGTCCTGTGTCCAATTTGCTCATGCCTTAAGGATCCCAGAGGGCTTCTGTGTGAGTATGCCAGGGCTGTATCCTAGAGGGCTACCACTTCCGCTCTGGCTGGCTGCTCTCAGCCATGCTCTGCATTCACATCTTGCCATGCTCTTTGGCACAGATCTGGACATTTTAGTTGCAAATAGAATAATAATAATAATTTTGGAAGAGATGTGAGCCTCTCAAGCTTCATGGCATAGGCTGACCTCTGACTACCAGGGGCCAGAAAGGAGCATTCCCTGGATGCAGGGGGTCACATAGCTGATCACATAGGATTCTCGCATGGGAAATCTACTGCGGTGGTAATCAATATGGGATCACATAGGATGCTTGCCCCTTCCTCTGAGGCATCAGGGGCTGGCCAGTCACAGACAGCAGTGTACTGGGTGGGTCTGGGTCTGGTCCCATTTCTAAGCCCCTAGATGACAAGTGGTATAGAAATGCAGAATGTGATAACTGCTGCTCGTGTGCACTGATAGAGCTTCAGAGGCTGTGGTGACGGGTGCAACAGAAACACCTCCTGTGCCCAGATGGCCAAAGTGATTCTGCAACCAGGGAAAGGCCAAGTAACACAGGGCCTCACACTTTGTCTGACATAAAAAAACCCCTACAAAATCCAGCCAGAGGCAAAAAAAAGCCCAATAACAATAAAGTGAGTGACCCAAAAAAAAAAAAGAAAAAGCCCCTAACCAACCGCTTGTGTCAGGACGAGTTAGTGTCTCTTCTTGCTCTGTGTAGTGGGAAAGAACTGGGTCTTGCTTGCTGAGGAGATGCCAAAATGTTCTCTCTGCAAAGTACAAAGGCGATGATTGCGGAGACGGGCTTAGGCTCCCAGGAGCTATTGCTGTCACAGGAGACCGTGGTAATGCATGCAAAATAAACCTAGTCCATGTATCAGATCAGTTTGACGTGCTTTATGCCTCATTTTGTCCTGCTTGCACCACAGCTTGTTTTACCCATTTACAATTAAAAAACAAAATAAATCAGATGTCAGAAGTTTGAGGAAACTGGTTCTGATTCTAATACTGCGTATGCCGGTGGAGATCTGGGGTAACCCCCATCAAGCCCAGTGCATGAGATCAGCTCCGCTGCAGCAAAGGATGGAGATGAAGTGAAACCCACTGGCCAAGATGAAAGAGTGACTGATGAGGATGGCTGTCCCATAGCTTTTGGACAGCCAACCGGAGACACGTGACAGGCCTGGTTTTCAATGGGTGGGCGCTAGGCACTTCTTGGAAAACAAATCCAGTTCTGAATATCCCCAAACCTTGTGAGAAATCAGATTCTAGCCCGGTTCCTAAATCAAACGCCACACGCAAACCTGCCTGGATTCTGGGCTGTCCAAAACCTCAGATTGACTGAACACAACAGATCAGGAGCATTTACATAGTCTTAGCATGCCAGCAACAAAAACAAAGAGTTCAATTCCAGTTCTTCAGTTAAAAGAAGGCAAGGAGAGAGAGCAGCTTGCAAGATGTTTTCAACACCCATTTAATTGTACAGTCCAAACCAATGAGCTGATCTTGACCCAGATACATGTTTAATGGAGAAAACCAAGTCATTTCCCATAGAGCTGATGCAAGCAGACATGCCCAGAGAGACTAGTTCAAACTCCAACTTCTCAAGTCATCACTTAAGCTGCTGTAACATACTGATTTGCACTGCAACATCAGGATGCTAAGCATGAATTTTTTGCTTTGCGGCCCTCGTGGGACAGCTAAAACTGGTGGTAATACTAAGGAAGACTTCCAAGGTGGATTAAATATCCAGGTTCAATTACTTAGTGGTCACTGGGGCTTGCCTATTCTAGATGCAAACTGCCTCCTGCTTACAGTAGGTCTTAAAAAAGCAAGGTTTCAAGTTTGTGCTTCTCTAGAAGACGTGGCGGTCCAGGGCATGGGTAGCTAGGAGAGCTAGGCAAGCTCTCCTAGGTGAGTCAGGAGAGCTAGGTGCTGTTTCCAGCTTTGATGTGAGCAGGCCAAGTGTTATTGGGTAAGTGATGCCCCTTCTGGTACCACAGTGTCCCTCTGTGTAGAAGGGCTATGATGGGCCTTACCCCCTTTGGAGAAGTGTTGTGTGTTGTGACATCCCTCTTCTGTTCAGGGAATGGAAGACATTAGACCTAGTTCTAGGCCATGCTAAGAGAGAGAGACCCTCAATGAGTTTAGCACCAAACCATTCTCTCCAGTGCTCTGGGGGCTTGTTTCTATCTACCCCACAGTTGTCTTTCCCCCGTATCTTCATCCCTGTGTGCTGGGACCACAGGCTCCCCAAATAATCCTGCACAGCAGAAATACCTTGGTCCCTGGGGGAGTTTGGGGTAGAAAGAACAAGAATCCTTCTCATTTCAGAGACATCCACTCCCTGGCAAGTCTGGGGCAAAGGCTTGTGTATGCGATGCCTGCATTATTCAATGGAGGGACTGCATGCAAATTGATGATAAGCTCCCGTTGCAAGGCAGGAAGCAGACACAGAAGCAGCAGGCCAGTTGTCAGGCTGCGCAGAGCCCAAAATAAATTTCCATACATCATCTGCAACCTTCAGCCAATCACCAGCTGATGAAGCCAGTTCCTCTCTTCCTTCTACGAGGTGCCCCCGTGCGGCACCGATATACCATGCGTCTCACAACCTTTGAGGCTGATTCTGCCTAGCCTGAGAGGAAGTGAAGCCCTCCCAGCCAGCTCATCCTTGCAAAGACCAGCCAAGGTAGAGGGAGCCAAACTGCTCGCTGATCGAGCCAGGAGACGTAACCAGAAAAGAATGACCCATATGGCTCCCTGTATAAAAGGGAGTTGTCCTCTGCATTCACAGAGCAGAGATGTGGATGCTTCGCTCTTCCCCAGTGCTTCATCTTGCTAGCTAACCTGCACTCTGATTTGCACGTACAATACTGTTGTCCCTGCAAAACCCTGAGTGCTGTCTGCATGCATTGGCAGCACATCCATGGGGCAGTGGTTCTGAAAGGATTCGTATCTAAATGATGGAGTTCCCAATGCAGAGCCCCCCATTAGTGGTAAATCTACTGGTCAATATGAAACAGCATGGACCAGTGCCCCAGACCCACCCGGAACAACACACAGGTGCCTGCTCCGTGTTGCACAGATGTGTGCAACATGTGGGGAAGGAGCTGCAGGGACCAAGGCACCATTACCAGAACACACTGGCTGAGTGTGCAGCCCCACTGTGCACGAGCAGCTCACACTACGTCTGGAAGGAGGCACCAGAGATGTACACCGATTCCTTTAATGTGCAGTAACGAGTGTCTGCAAGCACTTTGCTGGCAGGGGAGCTCCTGCATTCCCCAGGAGGATGCTACCACTCCACCCACCCTCCAAACTCCCTTTCTAAGTTAGGGCAGGACTTGGTCCTTCAGGTAGGAACTTCCCTTGTCGAATGCCCCAAATTTGGGAGCTGTCGAATCTCAGCCCAAACACTGTGTTAGCAGGTCTAGGCCGTCGCCTTTCATTTCATAGTTTGTTTGATTTCCCCCAGTGCAGAAGTGAAGGTTAGCAGGTAACTGGCCCGAGAATGTGCACAAACCCCATCTCCTCGAGGGGAACCAGGAGCTAAAGGCCGCGTTTGACAGCAGTGCTGACAGGCTGATGTCCTCCGTCACGGGGGTTCGATGCATATTTCAAACATGCAGTCTCACAGCCACCCTACAACACAGGCTAGAATCACGGTCCCTGGAGGGCACAGGGGTTTTACATGCTGAACCAACTTCTAGGGCCGGGCATAGAGTCCAGGTCTCCTGTCCCTCTAACCACTGAGCCACACTGCCATCTCTGACGACTTGTCTAGAGGCGACACTCTGACAGCAGACCCAGCCTGTGGGATGGGGAAAGCAGACTGCATCAGATACTACCCGAGGGCCTCGGCCATGCACTCCCTGCCTTGGGCTGGCAGATCCAACCCGCCAGCTAGAAAGCTTTAGTAACGTTTCTCAAGTCTAGCAGCAAGAGGGAGCTTTTCTGAGCAGCTCAGCTCCCATTTCAGCAGGTTTCTGGCTGGGGGCTCAGCACGTTGGGGGCAGGCTGCTAGTGCCCCATGGAAAATCTGGCCCTAAGCTCTTTCAAAAGTCTGCCTTCAGTGTCTAAAATAAACCAGGGGTCACCCAGAAGGCGGCACAAACACACCCAGAGGGTCTGAGACTCTGCCAGCCAGAGCAAGCAGAAGTCCTGGAGGCTGCCAGGGACCTTCCTCAGAGCTGCCAATCCTGGCGGCAGGGCTCAGCAGAAAGGTAGGAGTTCCTTGTTTAGCTCAGCTACAAAAGCCACGCATGCTATTTAAAAAGGTAAAAACCAACACAGTTCAGCAGCGGAGTGGATGCCAGGAGCGCTCCCCATCAAGGTGAGAATGCCCCCTTTAGAGGCACGGACAACTCAAGACCAAGGTACTGATACGTGCACCCATCTGCCAGTTCACCCACTCCCATACATCACTCATACTAACCCATCAGCGACCTCTCAGCCCCCGTGCCCAAAGTCACTGAAATACACCTGAAGGACCACAGCCAGGATCCTTACAGACCCTTGAAAACCCAGCCAGCCCCCATAGCCGCCTGACTGTCCATATTAGTGCCAGGTTAGTCCCAAGCATTCGTCCCTGGAAATCCTGGCTTCGCTGAAGCCTAGAAGCAGGCAGGAGGAGGTAGGGGAGAGGGAGGTACTTACAAAGACTCCCAGGAGGGAGTTTAATAGCAAAATCCTTTTCCCTGGACAGGAGTCGGAAGAATGCATTTCCGGCATGGGGCCGCTCAAGTCGCTTCTGCAAAGCGTCTGGCCGGGGATCCTTGTACAGGCAAAGTCTTCTCCCTCTGTCATGGCTGCAGTCAAGGATTAGAAGGGTGAGTCGCGGTACAGAAGCTGTATGCCTAAAACACGGGAGAGCCGTGTGTGCAGAGCCTGCTCTACAGGGAACTGAAGCGTCTAGCAGCCAGCTAGCACAGCCTGGTGCCAGGGAGAAGCGAGGAGACCTGGAGGCAGCGTGTGCAGGCGGGGTGCTGGAGGGGACACTCCATCTCTAGCTTTTGCTTTCCCAACCGCCAGCGGAGAACCAATACCAGCATCCACCCGGCTTTGTCTGACTGCGCTGGCCTCTCACGGCAAAAAAGCAGCTTAAGAAATGCACAAGAAATCCAATGATGTTTGACAGTGCGGCTACCAGAGATGTAACGGGATAATCTGGCGTCACTCAACGCTTTCAGTACAACATATCCACAGGCAGCAAAGTAAGACCAAGCTCCCACGTGGCACTTTACAAAAGGGGATGAACTGAGCCTCGCAGCCTGAAGGGAAGGACGGCAACGGGCAGCAACCTGAGCGCTCTGAGCTCGCTGACACAGACTTCCTGGGTGGCTTTGGACAAGTCCCTGCATCCAAGCTGTGCCTCAGTTCCCCCTCTGCAACCCACAGCTGGTCACGGTGCTGCTTTTCTCCTACACAACATCTGTTTAGCCTGCAAGCTTTCCAGATTAGAGGCTGTTCTGTGTGTCGATGCAGCGTCTAAGGCAATGAGCCTCAGTCCCTGTCGGTGTGCCTAATGCGATGGCAATGGGCAGTTCCAATCACCCCCCGTTCAGCAGGATGGGAAAAACCCACAGAGTCTCTGCAGGGCTGATTGCCACCTCCCCACTCGAGCCAATTCCCCCCCAACACTGATGAGGCTTGAACTGTACAGACTGAGGAATATGTGTTCAAGCCCCAAGGCACTGCAAGGAGTTGGGGTGGGATGGGGAGAGCAGTCTGCTGCTTCTCAGCTCAATCCAAGAGGGGCAGCTACACTAACAGGAGCTGTGCTCTGCGGCCCGGAGTCAAAGACCATTGCTCCAGTAAGCACGGGCAGGGGCCTGCTGCATCTGGGGTGGGCCCATGGGAGGCTATTTAAGTCCTGCTGACACTAGGCATTTCTGGTGGTCAGTGCCCGGTCAACCTCGGCAGAAAGAGCAGCTCTGGGAACCTGAACACAGACAGCCTGTTGGTGCTCTAAGCACCGAGTCAGACGGGCCTGCTCTGGTCAGTATTTAAATGCTGATGGCCGCCTGAAGCTTTTCCACACTAGCTCCTCAGGCTGTGAACAGGAGGAGAGATGGACTAGTGTTAACAACAGCGGGAGGTTGTTAGAGCACCCTCCTAGTGTGGGAAGGACCGTCAGGTTGGAGGAAACTGGAGAGGCTGAGGCTAGGATTGCAATGGGGATGAGGCTTCTGATGGTGCCAGCGTCACAAGAGGAGACTGCACTTGTTCGTTCGCTCTGACTCGGCAGCTGAGCACCAAACTCTGCCTCCGAGCTGCAAATGCCCACCAGCTTCCACCCCGCTGCAACAGAGGTAGGAGGAGAGAACAATGTGGCTGCAGAAGCTTGTGGATTTATCACCTTCCACCACCCCAAATTCTTGTCTCACACCACCTTTGGGAGGGTCCCCGTTTCCCCAAGCAGGCTTTTCCAACAGCAACTATCCTGGGAGAATAATGCAAAACTATTTGGAACAAAGAGTCTTTTGATACTGGGTGGATCGGTACGATAGTGTGATGTTTCTTCCAAGGCTTAATTAAATGATCATCTCTAGGCACAGTGTCTATCCCCCTCCCAATTATTATTATTATTATTTTTTTTTTTACTTTCCCCAGTACATTCCAACCAAACTCAAAGCACCTTTGCAAAGTGAATGAATGGCATCTCAATGCACCCCTGGGAGGGAAGTGTAATCCTCATTTTACCCATGGGAAACAGCCATACTGAGAGATTGGAGCTGTTTTGTCCATTCCCCCATTTTCTTGGTGCCCAATTTTGGACAACTTGGACTTGACTTTAGGAGACCAGGCTTTCCCACATGGACTACCAGTCCCATGCCTGTGAGTCCCCTTCAGAGGGATGGGCACAGCCCTCTTGAATCAAGGGGAAACAAGACCCAGCATAAATGGATCACTGCTCGGCCACATATGACTGCCTAGTCTCTTCGTTCCTAGGTTGAGAAGAAAGCATAGCACCACAGCCAAAGAGCAACCTATGCTGAAGGCACTGTTTAATCTGCAATACAGTTGGTGCCCCTCTTTCCTTTGATTTCCTTATACCATCACTACTACTAATTATTGGCATTAATAATTATTACGTACCTGAAAGGTAGGGCTGCGGTGGATTCACCCTGCCTGTCTCAGCGTGAAACAACCCCAGGCTTTGCAGCTGCTATAAAATAACAGGGGGAAGTATGTGACAACAGCTCCCCAGGTTCAACTAATGCGGCTGCTGCCATCACTTTGCATTCTCCAGTGAAGGGTGTGGGGACATGCGGCATGGGCTGGGAGGAGAGCTCAGGCTTATATCATCTTTCGCTGAGAACTAGTGAATTCTTTTAGCTCCTCCCGCCGTGATTTTCACAAAATAAAACTCTCCAGAAGTCCTGGAAGGACTTGTGCTTTGGCTCCTTTCAGCTCCCTCCACTCAAGGGGCTCAGAGCCCGTTACACACCGCAGTGAATTGTTATCTGCATTTTACAGACGGGGAAACTGGGGCACAGAGAGGGCACAACTGGCCCGAGGTGCCACTGGAAGCTTGGCTTTGGTTTAGAAGCTAAATCTGCATTTCAGGACCTAAGTAAAAGTAGTCTAATTTTCAAAATGGCCAGAGCACTGGTGGCTCCTCTTGATTTCAGAGGGATTTGTGGGTGTCTTGTACCACTGAAAAGCAGACTACTTACTGCAGTGCTTAACCACGGAGTAAGCGGGTTCCTGAGTTTTAAAGTGCTGTGCCAGGCTCCTAAACCACCCAACCACTCTTTCTCCAAGCAAAACCCATCTTTAGAGCCTGAACAAAATTATACTCCAAGCAGCAGGTGGCTACTCCAAGCAAGATCAGGTACTGACGGTGGTCACTCAAGCCTCAATTTCACCATTACCGTTAACGATGTAATGATGACACTAAAAGGGGAGAGAAACTTTTAAACTCTATTTTTTCAACAGTTGTAGAATGTGCTTTAAAGAGGGTGCAATAGGTCATTCTGCCCAGAAGCCAGTGTTGCATACGCTTGTCCATCAACCCAGCTGCTCCTATGGCTTTTACTTAAATCACAGACACAATTACTACGGCAGAACCTCACTAATTCCCTCTTTAAGGGCCTGAGTTGATGAGTCTCATTAGAGAAGCAGTGGTCTGAGCCCCCTGCTCGATGAGTGATACTCTAACAGCTGAGTGCACAACAGTGCGGACTCATATTACTATATGAGGCCATAGCCTCAATTCAACCCTGGAATAACTCCACTGGCTTCAAACAAATTAAAACTGGGGATGAATTAGGCTCCATTCCTTAGCAAAATGAACACATAGTACATTTGCTGTTATCCTGGGAAATACCATAAATAACAACAGGCCAGCCCTTTAGCTGGTGTCATTCCAAGTAGGTCCATTTTGGCCCCTTAAAACTAACTTACACTGGTCAGGCTCAATCAGCAACACAACAGCTTATAATGCAGCCTCTTAAATCGATCTACATGCACATCTGAGCCACGTTTGCTAGTTTATTCCCCAATCTGCTCTGGCTGACAAAGCTGATCCACCTCAGAGGGTCTATCAAACGTCTAACCTGTCTCAACCCAAGCTAGTCCAAGCTCAGCAGAGGGCAGCTCATTTACCCCCTGCTCCCAGCCCCCTTTTCAAGCGATGCTGTCCTGCAGTAAGCAAAGGATACGCGAGTGGTGTCGCTGAGTGGACCTCGTTTCCTACCATCCTCAATCCGACCGCTCACAGCACGAGGGCATTTCTGCTCCTTCTTCTGAACCGAAAATGCCTGCAGCTGGCATCCCCTCTCACCATCTTCCCACTTCTCAGAGCCAAACTCTTCCCTCCCAGAAATCGCCCCGTTTGGGCTGACTCTAGGGAAGTCGCTGCTTGCCTGTGCAAACCCGCCAGCTCTCTCACGCTCTTAAGCGCAATCTTTCGCCGGACAGTTGTCGACTCCGACAAGATCTCGGTAACCTGATCTTTAAAAAGGGAGACGTCACCCCCCCTGAAACCGAACTCCAGCAGATGCCAGCTGGCACTGAGGAGGGAGCCACTGCAGTGCCCGGCCTCCCTTGCAGCCACCAAGAACCCGCCTCATCAGAAATGATGAACTCTGACTTTCCTGGGCTCCCACCCCCGGCTGCGCTGCAGATGGCTGAGCTGCCTGCCCCGAAAGCGTCCCAGGACTTCAAAGGATGAGAAGTGCCCAGTTCTCCAAGTGACAGCCTGGAGATTTGCATAACGCCAGGCCTCTGTGCAAGAAAGGCTGAGGACTGGAGCAAAGGCCACAGCCCAGTGTCAGGTACATCCTTTGTGCAATAGGTTTTCTGCAAAACCTGGTCTCTGCAGTGAGGGCCTGATCCAGGGAGCTGCTCATGTCAACTTTAGATGGCATTGGATGGAGCACTCGAAGCAGAGTCATTGCTTTGTCCTCTGTAAGCTTTTTGGGGCTCGATCTATTAGGGCTAACATGATCCCCCAGCTACATAGGAATGGGTGGTATTTAGCGAGTAGCAGCCCAATACTGAATTAACACTACTCCTCCAGTAGCCAGTAGCAGCAATTGCCAACAGGAGCAGTGTCTCCGAACAGGCAGTGATACGGAGGCAGGGAGAGGCAGAAGAGGAGGAAACAGAAGGTAACGGAGGAGATGTGAAGAACGGGGCCTCTAGATACCCCACTTCACTGAATGGGAGTCAAATCTAGTGTGGGGAAAATCACTGTTACAATAATGGGGCTTATTAGTTCCTTGTCTGCCTTGGTGCTTTTGTGCTTACACCCTTTGCTTTGACCCTCCAAGGTTTCATATGCAAGACCCATGTGCTACGGTGCATTCATAGCCTGAATTCAGCGTTGCAGTCTTTCCACCAGCCATGCAGAAGTCATAGGACACTTCAGCTTCCCGCAAAAGCTGAGCAACCGTACATGTGTGACAAGGGGTAGAAACTTCACACAGGCCCATCCTGGGAGCCTGAGGGCTCAGTGAGCCAGCCTGGTTGCATGTGGAAGGATGTCAGGCTTGGTGCAATGTCAGCCCCGGCTGGTGAGGGTGCCACAGGTTTCAAACCTTGATGCCCTGGAAAGGGACAGGACTTCAAGGGAGGTCTGGCCATTGCTTTACTATGGGAGATGACTGTCACAAGGGGACACTGTGTGAGGGCAGTGAGGAGAAATACTTTACACACGGGCAGGCACAGAGACGGCAGCTGGGAGGGAGCCTGCAGAAGCAGATTGGGGAGCAAACAAGCAAGAGAAGATGACAGCCAAGTCGACAGCTGCCCTGCGTTATATCCAAGGTGACGTGAATAGAGCTGGAGGGTGATTGCCCGCAAGAGATGGGGTCCGGGGGGAGCACTGAGAAGGCAGCACTTGTGTGGCGTAGCCTGAACAAGGACCACAACGGCACCCCCCTGCCATCTGCTTGCTGCAATCCAAACACACCACGATCCTTTACCCCAAAGCCCTTCAGCACTGGCTGAGGTGCCCCTCACGCACAGGCATCATGTCCATTTGAGATGCTCTGCGAGCCGGTGACATGAAAGGCTCTGTGCGATATCCCGGATGAACCTCCCCACCCCTGCTGCTGTGGCGTAACGCTTTTGCCATCCACGGAGATGAGGGATAAACGTGGCTCATGACCATCCAGAGATGAATCTTGCCCACTGCACAGAAGCTGATACGTGGTGTGAACCCGCTCCTCTCTGGTATGGCTAATGAGCAAAGCATCTAATAAGCATGGAGGTAATGCTGCGGGGAGCGGGGGAAGAGACACCAGCTGGTGCTGTCAGTCATTTTTCCCTGTCAAAAAAGGCAGCTGTACCGGGGGGGCCCAGCGGAAGCGTTTCAATGTGCTGAACCGGGCCGGACCAAACCCGCAGCGATGCTGTGACTGACTCCCCACAGCTTCCCGGCTCCCCCTACAACACAACCACGGGCCCCTGCATGCCTTCATTGTGCACAACCACCTTGCTTCACCTGACCTCCACACCACAGCCTCCATGGGGCTCCTAACTGAGCAGCCTCGTGGTGTTGTGGTGGCACCCTGAGGCCACCATGAGGGCCCAGGACAGCTGTGCTAGGTGCTGTACACACACACACACACATATTGAAAGATGGTGCCTTGCACACACACACTTATTGTATAAGTGGGCTTTTTTATCCTGGCTCCTTCTTAGACCCCTCTAATGCCTTTTGCTGCTGGGAAGGTTTAGAGGGACAGATTCTGCTCTCAGTCACATGGGTGGCAATCTAGAGCCACCATGCTCAAGTTGCTTGGCATCGGTGGTGTCGGTGACAGAGGCATTGGCCATGGAGCGGTGTTCATAGTGCAAGGGTCCATCCGGGGGCAAGCAGGAACAGCAACCTGACTGTTCATTTCTGTGGTCTTTCCTTTCCCTCACTGCCCTGCTGCCATTCTCGCATTGCTGTTTCCTCTTGGCTTGGGGTGAAAAGCCTCCAAGAAAGCCTGTGCCCCTGTCGTCTCTTCTCCAAGAAAATCCATCGGGTAGGTGTACGCAGACTTTGTGCACGTCCTTCCTCCAGGCAGCCAGGCCAGTGCAGCTTGGGCTGGGGGGGGATATGGATTTTGCAAGGGGGGGATGAAGGCACCACAGTGAACCCTCAGATTGTCATTTCTCTGGGGACCGAAAGCTAGAGTGACATGGGGCTGGCATACAGCAGAGCAGCCCTGTTTGTACCCCAGCTCTTTCAGCCTACAGGCACAGTCAGAAGCACATGCATCACCCCAGCACCCACATCTCTCGCTCAAGCTCTCCTGAAACAGCTGAATGTGGCCAGCCTCGTGCATGCCCCTCACAGCCCTGATCTGGAGAACCATGCAGGAACAATGCCATCTAGCGACCCCAGGAGTTATGGACAACGATTGTCCCCCATCAGCGCAGACCTTTGGGGGAGGAACCACTTCCACGCAGTGCGCGGGTCCATGTGACTGGGTCTCGCGCACCTAATCCTTTGAGCCTGCTGCTGACTGTGCACCTGTGAATATAGGAGGTCTGTGCTTCAAATCCTCCCTGCTCTGATCCTCCTGAAGTAGCTCTGTTTTCTAGTCAGATGCAAAAGTAGAAGGGGCCTATTTTCCATGCCTAAGACTCTGCATGCACTCAGGGGCCCAAGTGATGCAAACCCTGTGGCGCTAGGTGGAAAGTCTGACCAGGATAAAGCCAAGGCCAGCAGAGACCTCTTGAAAACAGCCAGTCTCACCTGATTTCCTCCCCCTGAGAACATCTCGGGAAAGTGAGGCAAACCAGACCCCCGACCTAGTGGGAGAACATCCTACCATGCCCCACAGCAGTTCTGCCAGCTGCTGCCATGGCAGTGACAGGAGATGCTCCATTTAGTCATCCTGGACCTGCTGCCAAAGTGCAGCAGAAGCAACCTCCAAGAGGAAGGGGCAGAGTCGCTGTGGTGCAAAGAATGGATGAACAATAAGAGGTCTTTTACCTGGGACGAGCAACTGTCCCTCTTTGCTACTGCCAGCTACCAAGGTGAAGCACTCCAGGCAACACCTCTGTCTCCTTCTAGGTGCCTCTGAAGCAAAAGATGCCACCGTCACCTCACTTTTCCCTCTTCCCCACCAGTCTGTAGGACCACATGGCTCGTGCAACATCAAGAGCTGCCGAACAGCTCTAAGCAGAACTTCCCTTCCCTCATCCAGCATGTCGTTTCCTTTTGCTGGACACCTGTCCAGCCTCCCTCTTCTGCACGCATGATGCTGGGATTCCCTTAGAAACAGGATCGAGAGTGGCAAGAAACAAGCAGTTTGGGTTGCACTGACCAGCACCTTAGCAGCAGAAAGCTTTATAGCCCCTTGCTGGCTCCTGCACCACTCAGATGCCACCTCCACCAACAGCCTCTTCGCACAAGGCCCCTGTGGAAGGGCTCCCTGGAGTCCATCCCATGCACTCTCCTGCCCAACATGCAGGTTAACATGGGGCGCAGCCGGACAATGTGCAAGAAGCCCAGACACCAGGCAGGTGGACCAAAGGAGTCCTACTTTCCTCTTGGGACTGTGGGGCAGGATTAGTAAAAAAACAAAGGATCTCACCTGGGTATGGACCATCTTGTGGGGAGAGGAGGGCAGTGAAGTCCCAGGGGCCCGTCCGTCCAGTCCCCGAGCTGCACCATGTACCGATCTGGCCTGGACCCCCTGATCTGGCAGCCCCTCGGGACTGGGATCCCTTCAGCTTCAAATGGATGTTGCAGCCCTGCAGGACCCCGCAGATCTGCCTCGGCGCTGCTGCTAATCTGACAGCGCCAGCGAATGATCCCACCTGAGCACCGGCCAGGGAGGATTAGCCTCGGCCTGCCGAGCACCAAGGCTCTGCATCCCTCCCCCAGCCCAGATGCCCAGCAAGAGGGGGGCTCTGCCGCAGGGGCCTCTGCAGGGTAATCCCCTTCTGTCAGCCGCTCCCAGGAAGGCCTGGCAGGTCACCAAGGGGAGATTAGTGAGATAATGGAAAAGCTTTTCGCAGAGCTCCCACCACCACAGCCTGACCGCTGCCCTCCCACCCCCACCCCCCCACATGGCGCCTGCTGCCACCACACTTTGGAAAGTGCGGACAGCAAATCCATGGCCCTGGTCAGATCCTCAGCCCCCGCTGGCTTCACCCCCACAGACTGGGGAAGGTGTCCCTCCTCATGGCATGGTGAGCATCCCCATCTCTCTTGCACATGGGCAGCTGCCTCCTACCCTGGTCCTCCTCCACTGCACATGTGCTAGGAAGGCACAGAGGAAGCTACGCCATGGCTAGGCAGGAGAGCATCTTCTTCTGTCACCACAGACACTGGCTGTGGTTAGAGGCAAGAGATCCGATTTCAAGGCCCTGCGATTCACAGATCCATAGATTTTAGGGGCGGAAGAGACCTATTAGATCACTGAGTCCAAGCCCCTGCCCCAGGACAATCTGACCCCCTGTGCCTAATCCTCTGTTCCTGCCAGTATAAATACACCCGGGGGAGGTGTCAGCGTGCCCTTCCCCAGGCGGGGCTCTGGTGGTAGAGATTGACTGGCTGCTCTTGGTACTGTCTGTGCACACTCCTTGTGCTTTTGTTGGCATGGACATACAGGAACACACGCGTGTGCATACAAAGCACGCTACATGCATGCACATGCCGTGTATATAAGCCATGTAAACACACGTACTAAACAGGCCACGCACAAGGGCAGGTCCTCAGCTGGTGTAAATCAGTAGAACTCCATAGAAACCCCACCCACCTCCTGGTCCCCCACCTGCAACCCCCTCTACCGCTGTGCCCTTATGTGTGTCGTGCAGATGCCCCCAAAGGCACCGCGCTCCACGTCCACGTAGGCACGTGCACCTAGGCCATGTGTAACTATGCCATTCTCTCTTCCCCTGTCTCAAAGGCTGCAATCCACTCCCTTGATGCTGCCAAACCCAGCTAAGGAAGGGAGAGTGCCCAGTGGAGGAGCAGCAGCTCTGCCTGCTGGCCCCAGGTACCTTTCTATGTGGGGGGAGATGCATTTACCACCAGGAGCCTAACGCATTGCGGTGCTGCAGGCGTCACCATCTGCTCCTCAAGCCTGCTTTCTCACCTGCCCAGCAACTGCAAGGAGGTGCAGGGGGACAGCAATAATGCCCCAAGAAGCTTCCCCCAACATCCCGTCCCCAGCCGGCTCTCCCTGCCTGGGCTCTGGCTACACAGAGCCAACACAGCTGAATCACAATCACTAGGGGCTAGATCCTAGCCTTCTTTGGGCTCCATCTGTATAGAGAGACCAACCACAAATTGTAATAAGCTTCCAGAGGGACTCCCTTGTGCAATGGTAGCAGAGGGCCAACAGGCAGCTCCCAGGACCCTTTGTGTGCAGCTCACATTATAGGTACACAGTGGGGTGGACCAGGAGGGGACCTGCCTCTAGGATCCCAGGCACTGATACAGTCCATAGGTGCAAAGCTGCTGTAAGACTGAGTGGATCTAGCAAGTATCTGAGTTGCCTTTATCGGGGATACTAAAGGCTCTGTTTGGGGACCAGAAGAGGGAGCAGCAGGAAAAAGGGGATGCCTTCTAGCTGGCCTGCCCAGAGGAAACCTTGTCAAGACCAGTGGGTGGGAAGCCCAAAGACCGCACTGCTGGGAAACCAGCTGCAGCTCATGAATGAAAAGGGCTTGGCCAGTTTCAGCTCATGGCTCCCCTGTCCAGCTTGGACCCACTGCAATGCCCCAAAACAGGAACGGCACAAGGAACATCCTGCTCCTGCCGCAAGTCCAGCTTCATGCCAGCCTTGTCAAGTCCCACAAATCAGCATCAAATGCAAGGAGTCTAGAGCAGCCCCGCGGACTCTGACTGAGACAGTTGTAACGGGAGCAACCGCAACTGAGGGTTGCAGGGAGAAGGGAGTGGATCCGCCTGCCCATTGACCTGGAAAGGAGCTCACAAAGATGCTTGCTGCCTCACTAGCAGATAAGGGCAAAGAGTCTCTGCATCTTTTTGCAATAACATGTCATCTCCCTGGACTCTTCAGAGCAAAACCTACTGGGAAACAGCACAATGTCAGACACTGCTTCCAATGAGGCAGGCAAGAGTTCCCTATCTCATTCTGTAATTACCCCACGTGTAGCATTTGGTCTGTTTTTCTAGGCTGGACAACACAGCAGATAAAGCACCCTGGGAGACGATCAGAAGGAGCTCCCTGGAGGTCTTTGCCTTGCTAGTGTGAATCCTTGATGTTAGCAAAGGTTTACTTCAATTTTAGAACATTAATTTCCCAGGCACTGGATGGTTCAGGTGTCTGGTGATGTGTTAAGCTATGCGCCTTTTACCTCCAGGTCACTGGTCTGAATCCAGCTCAGGCCAGCTGGGATCAAAAACTGGTACCACCCCCAGGCAGCTTGATGATTTCAGTTCAGCTCTTAAGACAAGTGTCAGTGCCATACAAGCTAAATATTATCCCTATCTTAAACTGGGGTGCAGGGAGGTTGGGGGACTTCTCTAAGTTACGCAGCATCTCTGAGTTTGAAACAGGAACCTGGATCCCAGTTCTCTTGGTCTAATGACTAGACTCATCTAAACAGCTCATCTCAGTAATGTATCCCGCAGGGATCTGTGATGTGTGCAGCACGGACCCAGATCTTTGAGCCTGCATAAAAATCCTCATTGCAGTCAGCTCCCTCTTTCCAAATGGCCAACAATTAAGGAGGATGCTTGTGGGATTTCAGGATATTAATATGTGCAAAGAATTTTGCCAGACAAGGTTCTTTGGGTAGACATGCTATCTTTTATTAGACCGACTAAATAGTTGCTCTTTCCAAGCGTTCGGGTACAAACACCCTTCTTCAGCTTTGTACTCAAAAGCTTGCAAAGGACAATTTTCCAACTATTTAGTTGGTTTAATAAAAGATATTACATTTACCCAAAGAACCTTGTCTGCCTATGTCCTTAGACACAGACACGGCTACAACCAACACCCCTGCAAAGAATTCAGTTACCGTTAGAGGGAGTTCTGTGTCAAAGCTGCAGCCGGGCTGCCGGGGAACAGACAGGAGGTTTTTTTTAATGCAGAAGGGCCTCAAATGCAATTTGGTAACGGGAAGTGGGAACTTCATTAAAAATATGTATCGGTGGCCGCTCCAAGAGCTCTTGCTGAGACTGAACACTTATGTAAGAGACTAAGCCAGCTCTCTCTTCTAAGCCATTATGCAATGAACTCAACATTCAGTAGGAAATTCCTGGGTGAAAACCTTCCTCTTACATCAGGACTGTGATCAGTTTTCAAGCACCAGGCTTGGGTAGAATCCACATGGGCCTCCCATGGGGCAGATTCAGAAAGCCAGGCAAAGCCCAGGGGTGAGGCCCAGGGGCAGACAGCAGGTAGGATTGACCCTGCTGGCACCACAGGGGGTTAATGGGAGCTTGTCTATACTGATGCATCCAATCGCTTCCTAATGCCTCAGTTTCCCCATGTACTAGATGGCGGTGATAATACGGACCTGTCTGCCTTGTGGGTAATAGGATTTCTAAATAAAATAGGATTCATATTTTCCCCCCACCCTATTGGGCTTGGTATTGTACAAAAGCCACAAAACCAGCTCCCTTCACTCTACAGAGGTGGTACTCGGTGATTCAGACAATGCCCAATAGGGCCCCAATCCATCAAAACAAATGAGGCCTGACTGTGAAAGGTGTTTGTGTGCCTAAATATGTAGGGAAGCACCCAGTGCAGGTTTTAAAAAGGGAGTTAAGTGCCAGAGGGTTTTTGCTAAGCCCAGTAGACTCCTGTCTGCAGTGCTGGGAACCTACACCTACACATGTGGCTCTTAAGCATGACCTCAAGTGGAAACACCTGAGCCCTCCTGCTATCTGTGGCAGACAGACTGCGATTAGCATCCCTGCTTGGCGTAAGGAGACATGGAAGTACCAATAGGCAAAGTGATTTCCATGGACCCAGCTACTTACCGTTAAATTAAGCATGTGCTCAGGTATTTTGCTGGATCATGTCCTACATGAATAAACCAACAAGAAGGAGACTAGGGAGAAAGCCAGGTAAGAAGAGAGCCCGAGGCATTTGCATAAATTAATATCCACAGCAGCCTCATAGAGCAGTCAGCAGTCAAAGTAATGCCATAAAGTAGTGTTTGTCAGACAGCAGCTTGGAGAAGAAGGTGATAAGCACTTTTGTGGTATCTCCATCCTTAGAAATATTCAACAGCAGGCTGGACAGACACTTGGCTGGGATGGTTTAGTCAGGGCTGATCCTGACTTGAGCAGGGGGCTAGACTACATGACCTTGTGAGGTCCCTTCCAGCCCTATAACCACCAGTAGCTTCCGTCAGGCATCTGGTCTGGCACCAGCAAGAAACAGCGGCAAACACGAGGCCCTATCATACTAGATTGCCCCAATGCACAAAGGCAACAAGCCTTGCTGAGAAGAGACAGGGTGAAGACTGACAGCGTGGTCACAGCCCCCTCGCTACAGCTGCAATCAACCTGCTGTCTAATCCAATGGCACTAAGTACACCCTGCACTCGTTCCAGCCCAGCGCTGTCTTTGGGTGTTAAAATCCCCAGGGTTAGGTACTCAGCTCAGGCAGAGATATGTTTTAAAATTATTGCTATTATGATTACTGGTGTTGCTGCTGTGTTATGTGTGTACTGCCTGGGAGCCCCAGCCATGGCCTAGGATCACACTGTGCTCGGTGCTGTACAAACACAAGGCTGGCTCTGCCCCGATGAGCTTGCAAACTACAGTGATCTTTGCATCCCCCAGTCCTAGACAAGCTAGGGACTACAGGTCCCCAGTGTAATTCAGAGCCATCAGGGTGACTACACCAAGGACCTGTAATCCCAGCTGGGTCCCTTCTGCCATTTATGTTCTCTCTAGTATTTTTCTTTGTACTCCAAGCACATCTAAAAGCCATAACCAAGATTAGGTTGGATGATGTACAAAGAGAGCAGCTCTACGAGGCAGCCTCCGTCCCAGAGAAAGAGCTTGGGATCTAAACAGTCAAGACCTATTAAGAGGCACGAAGGAGATGAAGCTGCACAAATGTGCTATGCTCAATGTCTCCTAGCACATCAGTGGCAGAGCTGAGAGCAAAATTTAAGGACCTTGAGCCCTAGCTCCATGCTGTAGCTTCTAAAACACAGTTAGCAAGCATTTGCCAGTGAATGCCTAACTCGAAGTCTTCCCGGTGATGTTATAACCCAGACCCGAATCTGCCTCGCTCTCCTGCAGATGCACCGGTGTCTACAAAACTAATAATAAGAGCTCATTTGTGCAAGCAGGCAAAACAGATGCGAGTCAGGCATACTGCACGGAAGCAGATATGTTGAGTGAGAAGAGACCATTTTATATTCACGTGATTTTAACCCCATTTGAATGCCCCCGGCCTGTTCCTCACCATGAAACGTGTCCCTCCAGAGCAAAGCAAATGACTCAAAACAGAGCAGCAGAAACGGAAACTCCCCATGACTCAGAGATAACTCGGAGTGACAGCTTTCACCACTTCCATCAGTTGCTGGTACCAACATGACAAGACACGGAGCATGGTGATGCTTGCATGGACCATGACCTCTGTGGGCCAAATTTTGCCACACGTCTCATCAGGACACTCCAAGACATGGTCCTGTGCCTCCTAGCTTTTCCCATAAAAATGAGGATGATGACACAGCTCTGTGGCAATAACAGATGAAATAAATAGGTGAATTTATCCCTGTGCAGATGACAAGACAAGAAGCCTATGGGGCACTTATGGCCTATGTCCTAACGAAGAATATGTGGGACTTAATTGATGCCTATGGCCCATGCTGCTCCTATGCCACAGAGGGAATTTCCCCCACTTGTGCTAGGTGTGATTGCAAAAGGGAAGTGCTATTGTTCCCTTTTCCTCCTTTTTCGGGAGAAGGAAGCAGAGTGGTTTAGGGGATTACGAAGCAGGGCTGGTGGGGGTTTTCTCCAGCTAGTAAGCAGGGTGTGCTTTAACCTGCAAAGCGCAGCTTCGCTATTGATTTTTAATAGTCTGCGAGCACAAAACGTTTTAATCATACTGAGAGGCTCGCGGCCGCAGGCAGCACCTGCATTTTGAATGGCTAACAACGCTGCACTGATTTATAGCCCCGACAAAGGGACCGCGCTTTGGCAGAGCCCAGACAAGACAGACGTCCTCCATGGGAATATTCCTGGCTCCCAGACACCAGTCGTTGCATTCTCCCAGGCCGCAGCCAGTGGTTTGATTACAGCTATGAATCTAGCCAGTGAGCAACTGCAAATTAGTGGCCGCAGTGTGACTGCCCAGAATAAATGCCTGCCTCGATCCTCTTGGCTTAAGGGTAAATGAGCACCTTTCTGGATATATAAAAACCAGAACTCTTGGTTCCAAAATGATACCTTTTATTAGACCAACTGGAAAATGGCAAGAAAATTGTCCTTTCTGGATAACACTGAATGAGGAGAGGGAGAGAAAGTACATGAGAGCGTGGCTGGCCACAGGAGAAAGAAAATGATGGTGGTGGTTACTGTCTACTTCCCTACTCCAATGTGCAAGGGAACGGGGATGTCTCTGGGGCAATTTCTACTGATATGGAGGATTTTCTTCCCCCTCCTTCACTCGAGGGAGCGGCTCTAGTGGTAAATAAATGCCAGACGGGGACCACATGGCAGCTCTTACAGATGCCACATTTAGCATCCAGTTCTTGCCTGCCTTGCTCCTTCCTTCCCCTGGCACGGGTATACAACATCCTCATTCAAAACTGGCAGCATTTTACACCTGCACTGCAAAATTGGAGCAGGTGGCATGAAGGGCAAAGCGGGAGAAGACCAGGCCCTGGATCTCCCACTCCACGGGCCTCTGTTCCACTATGGATAGTTGCCTTTTGTAATCATACCTACGCGGTGGCATGGAGCAGGCCCACTATATTTGATGCAGCACAAATGCAGAGCCAGGCCACAGTCCCTGCTCCAGGGAGTTGTGTTTTGTTCTCACTCAACCTGATCCTGTCCTGCTAGTGGCCTCCCTGGGAAACCACTCCTTCTGGGGAGCTTACTTTAACCCCCAGCAGACAGACACATGCTTGGAGAAGCACGTGGAAGGGGTTCTCTCCTCCTGGGAGAGTTAAATACTTTCCATGCCACACTCCATCATAGCCAGCAAGGGCAGCCAAGGTCACGTGCAGGAGTGTGAGAGACAGAGGAGCTCTCACTTGTACTATATAACCCTTGGGAAGAAACTCTCCAAGCTCAGGGAGCTGCTAGCCCAGGGCAGCACTGGCTTCCTACCTACCTGGCTGGATGGTGTTGGTAAAGAAGCTATTCACGTCCCAGTGCCAGGTGCATTTGTACAGTGGGCACGCACACGGGTGCGGATGCTTGTGTGCGCGTATGCCGAAGAACCTTACGCACTTGCATCTGTCCAGTGTAAGTGCCCATATCTGTGCACATATAAATGTCTGTGTGCGCAAGTGTGTACGCATCAGTGCACCTGTACATGTGTTAGGATGCGGAAGTAAAGGAACGTGCATAGGGGCCTTATACATTAACCCTTTCACCACCACTGGAACATACATAGGCCCTGACCATACACAGACCTGAACAGCACTTCAGACTGCATCACACAGATA
>NW_017729019.1:7603661-7614979 GCF_001723915.1 Gavialis gangeticus | reverse complement strand
ATGCCGAAGAACCTTACGCACTTGCATCTGTCCAGTGTAAGTGCCCATATCTGTGCACATATAAATGTCTGTGTGCGCAAGTGTGTACGCATCAGTGCACCTGTACATGTGTTAGGATGCGGAAGTAAAGGAACGTGCATAGGGGCCTTATACATTAACCCTTTCACCACCACTGGAACATACATAGGCCCTGACCATACACAGACCTGAACAGCACTTCAGACTGCATCACACAGGGAGGACCAGCCAATTTCCTGCTTGTGCCTTAACAGCACAAAAGAAATCACTCCAGAAAAAGGCCGTGGATTCATTTTTCCCCCACTCCTAAAGCTACGGAAAAATAGTATGACACAACAGAGTTAATATTACAGCGCTCTTGTCTTTCTAGAACAACCTTTTTTTTTTTTTCCATTGCCCTAAGAAGGCCTCTCATCTGCATTATCACCTCTTATCTTATTTTTCTTTGTCTTGAGCATTTAATTATTCATCTGCTTTTTGTGCCGGTTTATGCAGCCTTATCAGCTGACACAAGCCCCACTTTGTTTCCAGGCTCTGATGCGTCTGTGTATGCCACAGTTTGGATTACATACCCTTAAACCCTTGCTGCAAGGCAACTGGGGTCAGTGGGGCTGGGTTCTTCATCACAGACCCAATCCAAGACGAGCACAAAATCCGGACTCTGCTCTCAGATAAAGAGAAAAAAAAGAGCCTTTGGTCCCAGGGCCCCGAGACTGCTAGGCCATTTTCTAAACAGCCTGAGGAGTCTTTAGATCAGCAGAAAGGGCCTTGCTTAGCTAAATTTGCTTCTGCACTGGACTGTCCTGTCCAGTAACGTCTCCTTATACCACTCGGGCTGAGTCAAGTTGGTGCATTTAGCGTGCATGCAACAGTCTGTGCACAAAACGTGTGTTGGCAAGTATGTCTATAAGTGTGTTATGCATTAGCAGTATGATTGTGTGTGTGTGAGAGAGAGAGAGACTGTGGACATGAGCTACTTTGGAACAAGCTACCTAGAGAAATTGAAGAGTCCCCATCCTTGGAAGTTTTCAAGAGCAGGCTGGACAGACACTTGCCTAAGCTGATTTAGTCAGAGATGATCCTGCCTTGAGCAGGGGGCTGGATTCGATGACCTTGTGAGGTCCTTTCCACTATGATCCTAAACATGTACAGGTGTGTACAAGGAGGGCGTACCTATATCTAGGCATATGTGCCAGTCACTGGAGGTTTGTGCGACTCCTGTATCTGTCAGCCTGCTTCTGTGTCTAGCTGTGTGTGTGACTGCATGTCTGTCTGTCTCTGCTTCTCGCTGTGTCAGGCTCTACATGTACGTCTGTGACTGTGCACGTACATGGGTTTGTATGCATAGACATAGTTCTGTGCGTGTCTTATGCATTTCTGGGCACACGTTCCTGGAGTGGTAGTTTCTATTGCAGCTCTAGGTATATAAATAGAAAAAAAAACAAGTGCAGACGGTAGAAAAGAAACGACTCTGTTGGTATTATTTCCATTGCCTCACAAGGCAACAAAAGGGCCCAGGTCATGTTTCGCTCCTCAAAGCCTCAGTGTAGCAGAGAGAGGAATTCATTTCAGGCTGTATGGGAACAATCACAGCCTGTTGAGATCCATCTGTCCCACTACCCTGGATCCTTTTCTCCTGCCTGCATAAATCAGGCTGCCAGGAGGTCACCGAGCTGATGAATGGTATCGGCGTGGAAAGGGAGGCTGTCACCTGAGCTCTCCAACTACCATTCAAGCAGGTGAAGCTGCTTTTCCATCCATCAGCAAAGGGATCTGGGCCATGAAGATGAACAAAGCACTGTGTTTTAGAGCCTGTGAACTAGTAGTTCCTCTTGGGGACTTTGCCAGGCCATGGGACTGTGAATGCAAAGCTCTCTGGGAAAGGCCACTTTTTTGTCATAGTGGTGAATTTCCCTGAGGCTTGTGCATGCTCTATTGCTGCTTATAAGACGAGGACAGCAGGACAAGGACAGGGCAGAGTGCAAACAGCTCCTGCTAAGCACTTCCCCAGGACACATGCAGTCCCTGTTACTCCACCCCCACCTACCCCCAGTTCTGCCAATGTACCTTTATCCTCCTGATTTACAGCTCCCATTACTCAAGCCCTGGACTCACAAAGCAGCTCTCCTCAGGCTTGCTGCCTTTTCCAGCTCTACCAAAGCGGCTCAACCCGGGCCTCTGTCACCCCATCACCTTCCAGCCCTATCCACCATGATCTCCCTCCACTCAAGTCTGCCAAGACCCCCACATTCTCAAGCCTGGGAACCCTGCACAGCTCTGCAAGTCCACCTCAGTCCTACATGACCACTGTGAAGTGCAAAACCAGAAGCACTAGGAACACCTACAACGTGCCCCAGGTAAGAAGGCAGGGAGTTGAGGGCACTGGCAATACCCTGCCCATGTAACAGCAGGGAAGTAACTGGCTGTTCCTGAGGACAAGCGACAAACCATCACATTCTTGCAATGTTCCTGCGAGTCTTGAAATATTGGGTCTTCCCCTTAAAGCACCAGCTCCTGGGGTGCTCGTGGCTCCTGAAGATCTCAATTCTTGTTTCATGCAAATAGCTTGGTTTCAGTCCTCAGGGCTGCGGGGGAAAGCTTAAAAAAAAAAATCAGGAATCCTAAAGTCTTAAGGCCCAGAAGGCAAAAAAAAAGAACCCCAAATGCGTGATTTTTAAGACGAGCATCTGATTTTTGAGGGCTGGGGCATCAAGGGAGTCAGCAGTGCTGCTGGGGGAAATGCCTGGCCTTTTGGGCACAAGCACGAGGCCCAGGGTTCAGCAAAGATCACCAAAGCCGTTTCACCCAAGCCCCTTGAGCAGCTCTGAACTGAGGCTCCCTGTAGCAAAAGTCCAGGGCACGGGGCAACAGCTGACAACAGAGTGAATAATAATCTCATCTTCTCCGTCCAGTCACCCAGGAGCAACAGAGCGGGAAGCCACTACCCTGTAGCAGGCACGTGTCATTTACCGCGGCAGCCGCACTTTGTCCTCGGCGCGCCGCACAGCTGCGTTCATCTGAACAGTTTCAGAATGAACTCGGCTAAATGCTAGAGGGAAATATCATCCTCTCCATTAGCCACATGCAGAGACATTTAAAAATCACTTTGGACAGCACTGATTTGCAGCCGCTTACCCTGTCTGCATATTTTAGCCAGCTGCGTGCACTGCTGATCTGGGCTGAAAAGCCTTCAGGAAAGTTTTCGATCCAGCTGGAGAGCTGCGAAGCTGGAGGCTGCAACTCCTACCCCTGTCAGCTTGATCCTGGCTCCTGCCACAGTTGGAGGCAAGGCACATTAAGCACCCACGAGAGCTTGTATCTCCTAAGACAGGCACAGGCCGCCTCTGTGTGTGGCATGCAGCCGACCGAGGAGGGGACAGGCAGCATAGTGGCAGATAGGGCGAGGAGCAGAAAGCAGAGCAGCAGAGTGAGCAGGGGCAAGGGATTGGAGTGGTGCTTGGAGAGGCTGTGGGGTGTCTGTCAAAAAGGCTAGCCCCCACTGTGCTGCGCTAGCCCCCTGCATGGGCATATGATGGGATCGCTGCTCAGTGCAGGGGGCCCAACTCAGCCCACGCAGTTACCTGCGCTCCTGCACGGCCTCTGCTCCGGCAGACCTAGGAGCACAGCATCCTCTTCCTCCCCTCGTCCTTGGGGGACCTTGATCCTCATCCCAAAGCAAGGAGGCGCTGGGTTGATTCATGCAACATGCACCCCACGTGGCAGCTCCCACCTCCCAGTGATGACAAGAAATCATTAACGATACAATAAGAGCTAATAAGCAACACGTTTGTAACCGGCAAGTTCCTTGAGTCAGCAACTGCTGGTACAGGGCTTGGCACAACAGGCCTCAATCCTGATTGGGGTCCCTGGGGCACAGCTGCTCTAATCATACCAGTAATAGCAACAACAGCTCTCTCTGGGACTCGGGATTTCATGGTTGAAATAATTGGCTGTAAACATGGGCCTTTCTTCTCCCAACCCCCCCAGGCAAGTAAGCAGGCTGATATCCTTGATGTCTTTCCAAGCTTGGACTCCTAGCAAGAGCCGGTTGCTCTCCAGGTCCCCTGCTGCGGGCAGACGCAGCTGCTCATTTACAGTGAGGCAGTGGGAAAGCCAAGATTAGAGGCAGGAATTGGGACTCCTGGGGTCCAGCCCCAAGTCCGCGAGGGAGGCAATGTCTGGGAGTCAGAGCAGGGGAACAGGAGTCTGATGCCTGGGCCTAACACCTTAGGCTGGGAAGAAGTGTGGTTTAGTGGTTAAAGTAGGAGTCTAGGAGCCAGGTCTCCTGGGTCCTTTCCAGCTCCGGGTGGGCTGTGTTTAGGGTTTCTGGATGCTGTACATGGATCCTGGATGCAATATGGGTTAGTGGTTAAAACAGGGGGCTGTGATACTGGCTGCGTCCCAACTCTGTACTGTCCTGCTGTGTGACCTCAGACAGACAACAGTTTTTCAGTGCCTCAGTTTCCACATCTGTAAATGGCTACAAAGAGAGTCGCCGAGGTTACTTAATGTCTACAGAGCTCGGTGTGAGCGCTAAGACCATGGTTGTGGAGGGGGTACAGCTGCTTTCAAATATTTTTAAGGGTATCTCCCAAGTCAAAGAAAGGACACATCCCAGTTGTACGGACAACTTAAATCCTGTCCTCAACTGCAAATTCTGCTCGAGTGATTAGATGCCCTGGACAGGTGGTGAATTTGCCCCCCGCCCCTCTTGTCCCACCCGCACTCCAAGGTCACCCTGACTAACCGCAGACCCACATACAGCCACATTGGATCCATTTCTTTGGACAGAAACTTCTTGTAGGTCTTTTGCTTATCAGTGGGGAAAACCCCCTCCATCCCATGCCAAACCAGCTCAGCAGCACGCTGCCAAAGCTGCGGTTTGCTGGGACACCGCTCTGTGGTGCTAGCAATATTAACCTCTCACTTTGTGGTTCCTCTGTATTATTCTTTGCCTCACACACAAAAAGAGGCTGAAGCTGAGACCCGGCCTCCATTAAGGCTCAGTGCAGAGAGAGCTGGGTACCGACACTGAGCCGGGTGCTAACACCCAGTCCCAGTGCAATGTGTGTGCATCTAAAGAGCTGATGGCTGGGAAGAAACTCAAAAGGGTCATGCAGCAGCCCAGCGGCAGAGCTAGGACTACAATGCCCAACCCAGGATGGGTTGGTTGTAGCACCTGTTCGAGAGCTGTCGTCTGCCACAGGTGTAACACCCACCTGACGGATGGTCTCACAGGCACCTTCCATCAATGGCAGCATGGGAAGTCACTGCATCCTTTATCTCTGCTCCCCTCCGTGCCACAGTGGTCTTATAGGAAGGCTTAAACACAAAACAAACTGCCGTGAATTAGGGAGGGGAGCCAGAAATAAGCCAGGGGGGATATAGAGATGGCTTTACAGTCGAGTGCCGTGGCACTGCTCAGGTGAAACGGCCAGACGGGCTGTTGCTGTCTGAGCAGTTCGGGTCCGAGACGCTACTAAAGACCTTAGGCAGGATTTACCCAGCTCTCTGTACGATCCATTTCTCCCTCCCCCAAATCCCTTCTCCAGGAATACGTTCAGGCACATTCTTCACCTTCATTTCACCCAGAGACGTGCAGCAGCCACCAAAGCCAGCCTGCTCGCTCAGTGAGGGTGAGCTGCTTAGTTAGCATTAAAATTCATCTCACAGGCTGGGATAATTACCACTGCTTCTCCTTCTGCGTGGCTATGATGGAAAGGTGTCCTTTCCAAAAAGGTGCTTTAGGCCCCTCTACCTGACAGATGGGCCCCGTCACACGTGGCCACTAGGAAGCTGCTGACAAAACCTCTGGGGAGACAGTCGGCTGTGAGGTATGAGCCTGGCATGTAAAGTAGGTGTTCGCTGAACTATTCGCTTTCTCAGTGGAGATTCAAAGTGGGTTTCTTCAGCACCACTGTTCTGGGGAAAGGGAGGTGAGCTCTTCTCAGGGCACAGGCACGCTTCCCTCTGAGCTCCTGGGGTGTTTGCCATTGGGCCAAAAGGGTAGTATATAAGTTTACTCCAGATTCTTGTCCGGCTCCAGAGAAATCAGTGCCCCTATTGAGATCACTACCAGTTTTGTGTTTACGCTAATAAACCCTATTTCCAACAGACAGAGGCAAGAGTGTCCCTTCGACATATCTGTTAGTAGCAGATCAGGGACTATTCATCTGGGCATTACTGGTGCAGCCATGACTGGTATCTGCGATCCAGGCGATGGGTCCCTCAGAAATACAGCACGCAGGCCAACTGAACACAGACGTCTGCTTCTGGGCGTGCATCTGACACGGAAGCTGCTTAAGAGTCAGTAGGCCAAGGCCCCAGTCCTGCAAGGTACTGAATGACCTCAATGCTCAGTATTTTCAGTGGGTGAAGGTGCAGAATCAGTCCTTGCATGCTGCCTGGTTTCTCGGAAGAGTTTCTGCAAACCCGTCCAAAGCAAAGCTCCAGATTCATGCTCAAGAGATACAAGTGGCTGGACCAAGCAGTAGGGTGTGTGTTGAAGAGCTCAGGGCCATTTCACTCTGCAAATCCACCTACAGACCTCTGACTGTAATTATGCAGCCACCGCCCGTCTCAGTTACATCCTGTGGTCCCACTGACTCCAGGGGGCCTGCGTGGCCGTCACACAGAGCAGAAGGGTGGCCTGTAACTAAACACCTTGCCAAACAAGACCACTACTGGCCAGGCCATGAGTACATTGCACCAAATGACTGCAAAGGGTTTGGGGGCTGCGAGTTAAAAATAAGCCCAGAGACCAATGCTGGTAGTGACAGGAGGTGATACCAACCGTGTGACGGTCCCTTTACGGGCGTGAATACTCATGCCCGGGGACTGCGGGATTAAGCAGGTGCCCACAGACTGACGCGAGTTGAGTGACCACTGTGTGAGCTATGAGAAACGGCTGGGTATAGCACGTAAAGCCTGCTGGATAAGGTGTCGACCCAGGCAGGCTTCTGCAGACAACCAGTAACCAGTGAAGAAGTGTGAGCCTGTGTGTGGGGTGGACACTCACATTTCCTCAGAGCCAAACATTTCACTTCCCCTTGATGTCCTCAGTGCGACTCAAAGGATGGTGCATTTTCAGCCCTGGCCCCTCCGCCTCCTTCCGCAACTCTCTCCAAATATCCCACTGTGCTGAGTCTGGCATGACTGACAGCCATACGAGATAACCAAACTCCTCCCAGGAGTCACCTTGCTTCGAGGGAAAACCATCTGCCCCACAAAGGGCTTTCCAAAACAGCAGCCCCATGGGAGACAGCAAAGACTAACCCAACCCATGCAGAGCATCCGTGCATGTGCTTAGGGGCGGGCTGCCTCAAAGGGAACGCTGGTGCTCCCCAAAAAGCAAGCAGTGGAGCAGGGTGAGCCCTTTTTTGTGGCTGCAGCATACAACTCCCCGAGTCCTTAATTATGATGCTGCAGGCATCTGGGCCTGCTGAGCCCTGTAGACTGGCATCTACTCCTTCCACGCTCACTTCCCAAACAAGGAGCAACTCCACCTTGAAGAAAGGACCTCTTAAGTGTCCAGACTGCAGCCAGAGGGTTTAAATCTAGGGAGACAGTGCCAGTTACAGCCGCCTGGCAAAATCTCATGTCCTGACATGAGCGCCAAACTTTGCCCTAAAGCAGCCACCTTGGCAACATGCCTGGAGCCTGAGAGATGCACCTCATATACCTAAAATGGAGCAGGCTGCTCCTCCCCATCTCTGGGACAGAGATGCTGCCCCCATATGAAAGCTGAGGCCATTGGATTGTGGAATCCATTAGGCCCCACCGGACCCTGCACCATGAGCCAGCTTGGGGCACCCAGCCTCACGTCCCTTCACGGTTCAGCCTTACCTTGTCAGCAAGGCACTCCGACTCCTCGGCGAGGAGGTACACGGCTCCGCTCTCGGCCAGGAGGATGGCAGTGTCTGTGGTGGAGGAGGACCTCGGCCGGCCCTGGTGCTGATGCAGTATGGCGGTGAGGCTGCTGTCCTGCGGAGCCTTCCGGACAAGATGGGGGCTGCCTTTCTGGGGGTCCAAGGAGCCGCTTTTGGTCCGGCGGCTGCCGCTGTGCAAGCTGGTCCCTCTCTTGATGGACGGGCGGGAGCGGATCTGCTGCAGCACCCTGTTGAAGGCGGTGGGGCGCACGGGGAGGTCATGCAGGGACATGGCGTAGGAGACCCGGTGCATCTCCGGGGAGCGCTCTTTCTCGTCAGGGGAGTCATGGTCGGACATCCCGTAGTGCGGCGGCAGCGAGTCCTGGGAGTTCTGGTGCTCCCGTTCCCGGGACCTCCGGCGGCTGTGGAAAAGGTGCTTCAAGCCATGGCCAAACATGGAGCCTTCTGACAGCTGCTGAATTTTCTGTGAGAAAGGAAAGAAAACCAAGGACTCAAATCATTAATACTGCACCCTGGACTCCCCAGACCTAGTCTGAATCAGCGTGTTTACGGCAGCGCCCTAAAAACATCACTTCATGGCACACCCCGAAGGTGGACAATACATATAATTATTCCCAATGTACAGGCAGGGAAACTGAGGCACACAAAGGATAAATGGCTCTCCTACAGGAGTAACTGCATTACTCAGACCCCAAGCCTGAATTTCCCACCTAAGGTATAAGACAGCCTGTTGGGAAAGCCCCACCAAGGGTGTCCTTCATGGCTTGTGCGCACGCCTAAATCACTTGAGGGAAGACTTCCTGTCATATTCTCTGCAAACTTACTGGCTTCCCGGGGGAAGAGTCTGGTCACGGCACCTCTCTTTACGAAGCCAAAGGGAACGTGCTACATGGCAAGAGGGGAGAGCGTGAGGGGACAAAAGGAAATGGGAATTGCTTACCAAAGATCCCCAAAGCACAGGATAAATCCAGAGAGTCTTAGCACCCCCAGAAGGGGTCCTACTCTGACCACAAGTGCGCGGGGGCAGGATCAGGCTGTGCTTCTTCACGATTTCTTCTGGTTGGGCACCCCCGCATCATGTTGCACCCTGACTTGCACCCAGAGTGCCAGGGACTGGGTGCAAGGGCGCAACGCTAATAAATCTGATGGCAGGATCAGCGAGTGCCTCCTGCTCTCCTCCTGGATCCTAGCTGCCACAGACACTGCACAGGCAGAGTCCCTAACTAGCTGCCCCCCTTGCTTGCAGATGGCAAGGCACACCGTGCCCTGCTGCAGCCACAGGGATCAGTTATTCACCTTGATAAGGGGACATGCCCTGTAGCCTGAATTTTTGCCCCACTGCAGAGGAGTCGACAGCATTACTCCTAGGTAAGGGCAGTCGGGACCTCAGACTAGCCCAGAACACACGAGCAAAGCAAACGGGTAACTTCCAACAAGCCCCTGTGGTTTGTGCAACCTGCCCTGCGCAATGGCAACCTAAAAAAAGCCAAGCGTTTTCTTTAGCTGGAAACACCATGGTTACTTCTAGCTTTTGAAATGCATCTGCCAACGCATTGCAAAGCACCACCTGCTCTGATCATGCTCCAGAAAATACATGGCACCAGTTCTCCCCAACGTCATTACCACTTTCTTCTGGAAAGGCAGCAACAACGATGCAATCAGCCCCCTGGACATTAGATCTCCTCACCCTGCGCACAAAGTTCCTCCGAGGTGGACTTCAGGCATTTTTCTTGCCAGACACCAAGATGTTTAGGCCTACAGACTGCTGGGACTCAAGCAGATGGCCAGCTTTTGACATTAGCTGGGTTTCCACTCTGGGAACTTAAAAGCTGGTGTCCATCTGGATGATGCATCGACCTTGCCATGCCTTAGATGGACATTAGTAAAAGCAACAGAAAAGAGCCAGCCATGGGATGCAGAGAGTCAGAATGCACTCTTGGTCACTTCAGTTTAAATCCAAATTATCTCCACTGGAGTTAGTTCAATGCTCCTATTTTTACCTAGGTGAGACGAGCATTTAGCTAATTGCCTTCAGCTTCCACATCCACCGTTCCTTTATAGCTTGAGGGCAGAGGCAATGCCTAAAGGTTGCTGCCATTTGATGGCTGCTCAGCAGCCTCTGAGAAATGTGTGCAGTTGGTTTCAGTCCAGCTCCCAGTGGGAGGGATGACCATATCTCACAGCCTATCATTGCAGCTGGCCATGGACTTAATGAAGGAGACCAAATTGTCCTCTCATCCCCAAACCAGCTCCTCCAGATCAGATCTAAGGTTTGTGGTAGAAGAGCGGAGGGAAAACCTGTGCTGCTGTTAACTGTGCGGTCCCAGCTTTCTGGTTCATTTAAGCACTTTACAATTCTAGAATTAAAATCCTCCGATCCTGAAGTCCATGGGAGTGTTACTGCGGACTTTGACGAGGGCAGGATCCTCTCTCAGGGCCACCGATTCAGCATCTTTTATCCACACTTGCGCACGGGAAGGAAACATGAAGTGAGCTCACAACTCAGGGCTGTTTAGCCGCTGCGGTCACTCAAAAAACCCACCACATTCTGGAAAGACAGCTGTGTTTGCAACACAAATCCTACAGGAGCTTGCAGATGGCTGAAGCCATTCATGCCGGCCAAAAGAGAATACCATTTCCTAAAAGAACCACCCTAGCATATGCATTCGCAGAGGTCCTAATTCTCACCTTGCCTCTGATAGCTACAATGAATTAGGGTGATATTTATAGCACTTGGATCCTACATTGCCAGCCACTAGAACACTATAGGGCAAAAACTTTCATCTTCCTGTTATCCAGGCATAATGAAGATTTATAGCCCTGGGGCTCTACCTGAGAAATATATAACAAATGCACAGAGCTGAGTCTCTGCTTCAGGAAACCGTGATTTAAATTTTATTCTATTTATAAAGTCTCTATGGAAACAGAGGCAGCATTAGATAGATAATAAGTATAAACCCACAGATTTTTTACCATCAGGGGTACAATATGGCTCTAGAGTCTTTGTTTGCTCCTTAGAAGTCCCCTGGGAAAAGTAATGACCAGTTCCCACGCTTTTAGAATAACTAAAATAAAACAAAAGGAGGATAGGGAGGCGGGAATAAAAGAAAAGACCTTTTTTTTTTTTGCCAGATGCATCTGCAGCAGTTCGGGTCATGTCATTTTTAGTGGGATTGAAGCATAACAATTCGATGTGGTAGAAAACTTCACTTAATAAAAGTATCAATAGCAGCCCTCCCATTGACTTCAGGAGGAGGAAGATTTTAATTCTGGAATTTAAAGGGCTCAAACAAACCACAAAGCATGCTGTCCATCTCAGATTTTCCTGAAAGACGTGTGCACGGGCCATACAGATACAACCACCCTAGGATTTACAGGAAATTTGTATGCAACAAAAAAAAAAAAAAAAAA
>NW_017729019.1:7601679-7603504 GCF_001723915.1 Gavialis gangeticus | reverse complement strand
AAAAAAAAAAAAAAAAAAGAGTCATGGCTATTATACTGCATGCATTTGCATGATATTGTTTGACTGGAAGGGTGAAATTCAGCACTAAATGTAAGGTGTATAAACCGAAAGGCTTGCCTACACAAAGAACTTGGCCTTGTGGATTAGCATCCCATGCAGAAGCCTCTCCTGGCACTTCACATTTACTCCAAAATGATTAGCGCACTTCAGAAGGGGGGTAATTATTATGAAAGAAAAATCACTTGGACTCCAGAATGGAACATCCACACAAACAGCCTCTCTGGAAGAGCTGCTCTGGAAAAGTTCCCGATACCGACAGCCCTAACCGTGTTGAAAGCATTAAGTTCCATACAAACATTTCTATTGTGTTAATTCCAACAGAAACCTTTTAAAAAGAAATCAAATGACGATCCCCTCCAGCACCATGTGCAAACCCAAGTCAGCCCTGCCGACCAGGAGGTGCCTGTTTGAATGCGTCAACACTTGTATAGTACAGCATCTGCCAGAGAGAACCGGTTCTCCCGAGAGCCTATGCAACTCTGATTTAGTGACTCTATAAGGTACAGCTTGACCCCGATATCTACACCTGAGATGTCTGAAGGTGTTTTAACCCATAATAATAGCCCAGTGTTGAATCTTACACTTATAAATTCCAAGGCAGGGAAAACACAAACATTTGCTCAAAAAGACAAAAAGTTTATATCATTTGTGTAGCCTCTATACAGCAGTTCAGTCGTGTCATGTCAATGCTAATTGGCACTGCTTTCAAAATCCAAGCATAGGCACAATCCAAAGCGAATTTCCCTGGAAATGACCTCAAAGAAAAGGTAGGGTAGATATGTGCCTTTACAGACTGAATAAAATCTACGGCCGCATCCCCACGAGCAAGGGTGTCCAGTTGCTGTGGGGAAAAAAGCAGCGGCACAAATTCATGCCGCTGCTCTTTGCCCTGCCATACACCCCTGTGCGTGGGTTTAGAATGGGGAAAAATGCTCTGGGTGGGGTAGAGGAGGCTGGGGCCAGCATCTGGGCTGGCCCCAGCAGCCTTAACTGGGATCCTGGGGGCCTCCCGGAGCTCCAGCAGTAGCTATCCAGAGCCTGGCTGGGAGCTAGAGCATGACTCTGGCCATCCATGGCTCCAGTTTTGGATGGTGCACACTGCTACCATGTGCATCACCCTATTATTTTCCCCCCCCATGTACTGTTTTTTGATACTAGGATTTCCCAGTATCTAAATTTGTGCAAATATGCAGTGTAGAGAACCAAATCACCTGCATGGGGTGCCTTTGCAGCACCTCAAAAGCCTTGGACGTGCTGCATAACTCAAGCGCGTGCTCGTGTAAATGCAGCCTGTCTATTTATATAAAGAAAAGGTGACTTTAACTAGTCTGCGAGCATTACCCAGGAAGAGAGGACTAGAAAGGTTAATAAATAGCAATAGAAAAAAAAATACAGCTTTAATAATCTAAACAGCTACTCACAAAATAAGTAAGCATTTAAATATCTCTGTTAGCTTTTAAATATCTGTGAGGTCAAACCTAGAGCACTTATTCAGTTCTGACTCGGTTCTGATTCAGGCAAAGTTTCCCCAGGTTTCCGATGAGAGTTTTGCCTAAGTAAGAACTTGGGGCTTTGGCCCCGTGTTTTTCAATCTGTCAGGGAGAGAAAGGAACAAAGGAAAGTTGTTTGCTAGATTCTTGTTCAGCAGCAGGTTGGGAACTGGTTGGTGTTCATATGTCAGAAAAAAACAGCACTGTTTTCCAAATATCTAGTTGGAAAGGTAGAACAAACCCAAGTTGTTTTTTTTCTAAAAAAAAAAAAAAAA
>NW_017729019.1:7594716-7601609 GCF_001723915.1 Gavialis gangeticus | reverse complement strand
GAAAGGTAGAACAAACCCAAGTTTTTTTTTTTCTAAAAAAAAAAAAAAAAGAGAGAGAGAGAATGAAATGAAAAAAGGTCTAAAAACCTCAAGAGGGCTTTGAAAGTCTCAGCCATGTATGTTTATAAATGACGGTGAATTTACATTTACAGTGGCATGAAGGAATTAACATTTGGAGGCCATCAGGGTGAAGTTTGATATGGTTTGTTAAGGGGAATCTCATCCAAAATGTCTGTGCGCCAGCTACAAAAAATGCACGACAATCTGTTTAGTTTTTAAAAAATGATCACTGTTTCAAGAAGTGACACACAAATCGCCATGATGGATCTTTAAGGCTTTAAAATCTATCGAATATTTTGCTCTCTCAATACAAATGGCCAGGCTCATCTCAGATATGTGGGTCTGATACCATTGACCTAAGGAGCTACCTTGGTTTGTACCAGTTTGTGTAAAAGGAGAAAATCAAATGTGAACTGTTGCTAACTTTGGAAAGGGGAGTCAAAGGATTTGCTTGAACACAGGTCTGAACTGAACAGTTTCTGGTTCTTTTTCTTACCTTCCTAAATTATTTACACATTGAGGAAGCTAATTGTTACAGCGCAATCAAACACTGATGCAGACACAGGGAGATTCACAGTCAGAAAGTAGCGGCTAAAAGTTAAGGTACATTATCAGCCATTACCTTTGTGTGTCCTTTTCTCCTAGAATTGGTCAAAACACTTAGATGCAACTTTTTACAGGGTAAAAAGCTGCCTTTTGTCAAATCAGAAATCTTTGGCAGGAGCAGACCGGTTTTCATGGGGATTTTTTCTGGAAGATTTCTTGGCTCAGGTTCTGGATGAAATTTCCAGGCAGACAGAGGTGGTTAGGGCCCTCACGTCAGAGGTGCGAGAACCAGATCCACCCATGGTTTTCCACACCCCAGAGAGGAGCCCTAAGTAACTACTGGTTTATAAGCCATTCTGGGATAGACTGCACATACTCTCTCTTTCACCTTTTATTAAAGGTTTTTGACTCAGACGCAGCATCTAAACAAAGTTTGAAACCTCAACATCTATTAGCAAGTAGAATTTGAGTTTTCCAGCCAGTCCCTCTTTGTAAATCCATACGTCCCCCACAAAGCAATGACAGTTTTATGTGCACAAGCAGGGTTCACTGCTAATTGGGGCAGGTGGGGGGGGCGTTTAGCTAGCAACAGCAAGCGAAGGGCAGTAGAAATTCAAGCCAGCCCCACTACATCATTCAAATGGTCTTTGAATTTCTAGACTTCTCAGCTGGTTTCTGTCATTATTTATTATGACTTCTGTTACTATAGGGCCGAAGAATCCTGGTCATGGATCGGGACGGCACTGTGCTCGGCACTATAGAAACACAGAGCTACGCGACGGTGTCTGACCCAAAAAGCTTGGAGACGAGGCGCGGACACAGGTAGAAGAGTACAAGGAAAAAAGGAGACGATATTGGGCACGATGATGGGCTGTAGCCTCAGCACACCCAAAACGTGCTGCCAGGTTCTTCTTAGGCACCTCGGCAAAGGGAGTTTTAAGATGGGATCTGGAAGAGAACAATGAGTCGGCTTTTTAGATGTGTAATGGGAGCTTCCTCCGGCAGGAGAGAAAGCTCAAAGGCGTTTCAAAACCTAGCAAGCAGAGGCTGGAGGCTGGTAATAAGCCAGGGGCAGAAGAATAAGAATAGACAGGAAGGGCCAGGATAATAGATCCAGGGATCTGATCCAACACTTCATTGATCCACTGGGAACCAGAGGGAACCAGGGAGCATTTTCCAAACAGAAACACTGCTATTGCCATAGCTGAGCCTCTGCAAAGCCAGAGCAGGCCTTTTCACCGGCTCCAGGTTCCCATGAAAAAACAGAGATAACAGTGACTGACACACGCGTACAGTGTGTGTACAAATATACAGAATAAATAGGAGACAACGTGTATCAGGATAAGTTATAAACTCATAAGGTAAATCATTAATTTATTTCTAATCTGTATCATAACATCATATGATCTGTTCCAATGTGTTTGTAACTATTATATATGAATACAATACATAATACAAAACACACATGCACTCACACATCCACAACAAAACACTACACATTTCTCCCCCTGGGGAAAGATGCAAGAAGAAACATGAGACAGATATTAGTCATTACTTAATGCACTTAACGTACTGCTGGATAGTGCTCAGATACTGCGCTGGCAAATGCAGCAGCAGAACCGATACAGAACGGGTTCTTTAGCATCTGTCAGCATGCCTCAAAAATTGGTCTCAGCCAGGAGGGCTGGTGCAAATCCTGCTCAAACCCCAGACCCTGAGTGACATTTACAGACTAACGCAAAGCAAATAAGACCTTTGCCACAGCCCCCTCTGCAACCCACATGCGTTAGAAGACAAGTTTTGTGTCATAAGTAATGCAATTAGCACCAACCCACAAGCATTTCACCCACTCTTGTCACCTGCATGACTGCAAAGACATTAAGAACCCAACTGTTCTTCACTTGGGGGTGAAAGCAAGGCTGACTTAACTGCTTGAGTGCTGGTGAACTGGTCTGAGTGCAGGGCGAACGTACCCGTGGAGCATTTTCATGGTGCTAGGTACAAGTAGGCGTTTCACGTGCTCGGTGGCTAAAGACTGCTGAATGTACTAGGCCTATCCGGGTTGTTGGTTGTAGCCGTGTTGGTCTAAGAACATAGGTAGACAAGGTACTTTGGGTAGATGTGATCTCTTTTATTAGACCAGCTAAATAGTTGGGAAAATTGCTCTTTTAAAGCTTTCAGGCACAAACACCCTTCTTCAGGCATAGGGAGACTCTGCAGAGTTTCCCAAAATCCATCCAGAGCACTGATGCTCTCAGTGGAACGCTGTAACTGGGAACAGGATGACTTGTAACAGGAGCAGAGGAAATCCCACAGCACAAGGGACATTTAGAGTGAGCAGTAGCAGACGGCATATAGTAGAAGGGGGATCCACATTTGGAGAGCTGACCGGGTGGGTGAAACACCCCCCAACCCAGGGCTTGTGCATTATCCCATCAACCACCTGCTTGAAGGCTCACGTGGTGGTGCAGGTGTTTGGGCCGGTGCTGCAGAGGTGACTGAGAGGCAGGGTGCATGGAGGGACAGCAGGGACGTGCCAGACTCAGGAAATTATCTGCTGCGTTGTTTGCTTAAACTATTCTCTCCCACCAAGACGCAAACTCTTCGCTGAGAGAGCGCGGGGAAGTCAGTCAGTCCAGGCTCTTGTCTGCTGTCCCAAACCCTGCCACCGACTAACTGCAGGACCTCGAGCAAGACGCTTGCCCTTTCTGTGCCTATGCTTTCCTTCTGTCAAACAGGGGTGATCATTAACAAGCCGCACATACCTCATCAAAGCGTTGTGAGAACTAATTATTAGTGCTTGGGAAATGTTTGGGAACCTCGGCTGAAACACGACAGGGAGGGAAATTATGTTGTTAATATTATTATAATTATTATCATCAAGTAACCGCTTGGCGCTCCGGTCTCTGAGTGGGGTGGGCTGTTCCAGACAGCCAGCTGGCACCTCTGCATTCTGCGAGCGGTGGCTGCGGGTGGGTAGGTAACACTAGCCAGACTCCAGGCAGCACTTTGCGGGTGTGTGTGAAACAGGGAGGGGGAGTAGGAGGGATCAGTGCCAGGAGATGAAGATAAACGACTCGACAGGGAGATGACAAATCAGGCCATGCCAGTGACCAAGCTGCTGCTGCCGATAGATTTGGGTAACTGCAGGAGACTCAGCTTACCTTGAGGCTGTCCTTTTAAAACCAAGAATGCATATAAATTGTTGAGGGAATAAACGCAAGTACAGCCCAGGCTCACAGCATGGGGGGTTATGGTCTTCGTGAGAGAGGAAAGAAGATGTGTTCTGGGGGGCAAGGAAATCCAACATGGGTCTTCAAAGGTTTCGCAGGAAGGGGAATTAGAAGTGGTGGGGAAAAGCAGACTGTCAGTGGTGTCTTGCATCCAAAAGGGCATGCCCACATCTGTAAGGAAAAACAGAGCAAAACCTGGGCACGAGGTCCAGGACTAGGCTCCAAAAGAGCTTTTCCTGAGTGGAAATTACGTTAAGACTGAGTCTAGCCATCAGGGTTTGGTTCCATGGACCCAACACACTGGAGCCATCAGGGGTGTTTGCATTCACTTTGCTGGGACTCTGAATCACCCTGTAAGTGCCCCTGAAGGCCCTGATACTGCCCGGGGATTGCAGTGTTTGCTCCATCCCAGCCTGCCAAAGCCATGTCAAGCTGCCATATGAGCACTAGCCCACAGCGCAACCACCTGAGCCCTGCTGACCCCTTGGCTTGCCCATGGAGGGAAGGGCTGGGTAAAGAGACAGGTCTTGCACCCTGTCCTGATGGAAAAAAAATCAGTCTGACCAAAGAGAGGGAAGCAAGTCCCCGAGTCCCAGACACGCTAGGGCCAACCTGACACATCCGCGGGCTGTCAGCTCCAAGCCCATTCTGCTATGGGGAGGGGTGCTGAGCACGAGCCAGCTCCCCTAGCGCGTCACTCCCCTACACTTCAGGGTGGGAACCAAGAGAAGACATCTAGCTGCTTTCCACTAGCGTGCACCACAGATGCTGCGCAAAGAGAAGAGTGGTATTCAGGATACTAAGCTGATCGTGATTTAAAAAGAAGAGAGAAGCAGAGACCAGATTGCCGAGATAATGACAGTGTTTGCTCAGAGCTGTGGCTGGTTTCAACATCCTTCCTCTCACTTCTGCAGCCATCAAAGTGCCCAGTTATGAAAAAAAAAGAGCAGATGAAGATGCTCAGATCAGAGAGGCTTGGGGAATGAGAGGAGGCAAACTAAGCATCCAGTCCCTCACGGCATCACTGCCACAAGATTCCCAACCTGCTGCCTCCGAGAGTCGAAGCCCAGGGCCAAGGATGCTTTCTTGCGAGGTGCTTTGTCTGGATTCAGTCACGCTGCTGCAGCACTCAAAAATATCTGCCACCCAACATATTTATAGGCAGACTTATGTGTCATGCATCTGCTCTGCTCCTTGCCAGGACATGTGTGTGTGTGACGGAAAGCTTGCTCACATCAAAGGAGCTGGAGTTACACTTGTAAAAGAAAAGCTGTCATGCATTTGCCAGTGAGGGTGACTGGCTGGTTTTGAGCGAACATAAAGACGACAATGGAGTCCTCTGTTCCCAGGTCGCCAGCCTGAATCCAGCCTCGGTGGGCACCGAGCAACAGTTGACGTCTGTCTGTTGGGTGCTCACTGGGGGATTCCACGGTGGTTTTTGATCTGTCGGCATTCACAGGACAAAGCCACCGTAACCAGTACTGTTAATGGTAGTTGTGTTACAGGGGCAAAGGACTGCACAGTCCACTGACTGCACACCCCGCTCCAGGCCTTGTAGGCACCTAATCCTGCTCAGGCTGACTGCTCTTTCTTGCTGTTCTACCTGTGTTTTTATCCTCTTCCTTTCTCTTGTCTCTTGCAACTATTCTTTGCACCTTCCATACCCTCTTTCTGCTTCCCCCTTATTCTATTTTTCTCTGTGGCTTGCCCATCCCGGCCACTCTCTCCTATTTTTTCCCCTGTCCCCTCACCTGGTTTCCTCCTCACCCACCACCCGTGCCCCTGCCATGAGGATGCCAAACCAGGCATGATCCCCCTTTCAGCAGGCAACAGCAGAGCAGTGGAGCAGCTGGGCTACCTGTGCCTTGTGCTAAACCTGTTGACATGTGAGCAGAAGGGGAAGGTGGGCACGTCTACACATTCATTAATGTGCACTCGTTACTGAGCATTTAATTTAGTACTTGCTTAATGAAGTACTAACTAAATGTGCAATAACTAGAGTTACTGCGCAGTAGTATTGGCGAATGCCTTTTTAGTGACACTACTGTGCAGTAGCCTAATAATATTGCACAGCAGCGTATTAGCACGGTCTGTGCCGTGATGTGCTACCACGCAGTGTTATCAAGCTACTGCACATTAAGCATCTTGTGTAGATGCTCCTGGTATTAGTCAAAGGAATCTCCAGGGCTAGATGACCAGCAGGTGCTAATCTCTCCCAAATCCCTCCAGCAGCACATGCTGCAATCACTGAAGGCTAATCTGTGTGTTCCTTAGTCTCGGTGCCAAGCAATTACTCAGGGAAGAACAGCACCAGTAGCCCCCAGTGTTTTGGCATGACAATATTTTACAACACAAGTGTGCACCTCTACAGGAGCATCTTTTATCTGATCGCAAACCGTTTTGCAAACACACGCTAATTAAACTCAAAAGCATTAATTACATCTCTTAGCACCTCAGCAGATGCTCTAAAATTAGCATCCACCTTCTAGCGACAGAGAGATTAGCACAAAATGATCAAGTGACCAGCCTAAGTTTGCACAGCTGGTCAGTGCCAGTGCCGGGAATAGAAGCCCAGGAGTCCTGTGAAAGCTGTGGGAAGCAGTGAGACATTGCTTTGCATGAGCTTTGCCCAGCAAAGGCAGGTTTGATGATTCACTCTACGCTGACAGCAGGCAACAAAGCTCCAAATGAGCTTAACGTCATGAATCTAGAAGCAAATCTGCATTAGGGAGTGAGTTCCCACACCAGCAAAGACAATGGGACTTAGGTTACTGGTTTCAGTGGGAGATGCATCAGGTCCCATATTAGGAAAGGCTTTGGCTACTGCTAAGGCTAGAGGTGCAGCCTGCTTGTGGCTTCATATAAATTAAAAACCTAACTACTGGTAATATTAATAAAGCATGCTCTGGCCAGGCCAGAAGTGCACCTCCTCCTGGTTTCTTCCTTACACAGCCCCGGAAAGCGTGTGCAGCTCTTTATTTTCACATCCATGGCTCCCTTTAATTGTAAGGGACTCCTGCAGACTTGGGCACTTCATTAAGCCACAGAAGAGAG
>NW_017729019.1:7591297-7594537 GCF_001723915.1 Gavialis gangeticus | reverse complement strand
CCACAGAAGAGAGAAGGCTCCTGCAGCAGCGGTGCCAATGACCCTCACCCTGCCTCGCTCAGGCCGCTCAACTGCAACGCAAAGTGGTCGTGCAGAGGAGAGGGGGCAGGTCAGACTCCTTGGCTCAGTCACTGGCCACTCTGCTGCGATGGCCAAGAAGAGAGAGCGCTTGTGCCAGCCATGACAAACAGACTTGTGCAACAGGCACAGAGGCTGAGGCAGCCTGAGTCTGGGAGATCTCAGATCTCTTCAGGCAGTGCTCAGCTGTGGATCTAACTCCATGGCAGCATCCTGTAAGTGTCAGAACCCCTTAATGCTCCCCTGAGCAGCTTTTGCCCTCTCAAAAATCTTAAATATCTAAGTCTAAACCAGATTAGTGATCCCCCAGACATGGATCACTTATTCAAACCAAGGGGAGGCAGCTAGGGTGGGCAGCGGAGGAAAATCCCCCCTCTGCAGGGGCCAGTGCAAGGCCTGTGCAGAACTCGAGTCTCCCTTTTCCCTCAGGATAGGGCCCTCCCTCCCTCTGGGTCCAGCACTGGCAAGCCTGACAGTGCTGACAGCCCAGGAGAGAGGCAAACGTGCTGCTCAAAGCAGATCACTGTGGGCTCTGGGCCTCTGTTATGCCCTCAGCGATCCACAGCTTCATACACCGCTGTTTATAGGATGACGGTGACAAGTGCAGGTCAGTAATCATAAAGCCCGGCAGAAGTGACAGAGGCAGAGAGCTCCACTCCTAAAGGGAAAAGGAGTCCAATGCAGCAGCAATTTGGATTAAATGACCTCAGAGAGAAGTCAGCACGTTTTCACTGCACCTCTGCGTGGGGGGACGGCACCCATCGGCAGACAGAGGTAAAGCATTCACCTGGAAGTCATAACTCCAGGGCTCCATCCCTGGCTTGCTGTGTGACTGTAGCCATGATATCCATGCTCTCAAGGCCAGATCTGCAGCTGGCATAACCCATAGCTCTGCTGGGTTCACACTAGCTGCAGATGTGGTGTTCTGGACCAGAGTCCCCTGTCTGTGTCTAATGATGCTTCCTCACCTTTATCCAGCACCTTGCTCCCCAGGAGTGTAAGCTATGAAGACACTATAACAAATGTCAGAAGATGCATCTGAGACCGTGTTGAAAATACAGTGCCAGGGAAATGCTCTGCAGTGCCTGACGATTCTGATGGATAGCTGCAGCCAGAAAATTAGCCTCTGGAAAAAGCACAAATCAAGCCCCTCTGTCACACTGCCATCGTGCTCCACTGTTAATAACTCCCGATCAGCATGGCTGTTTTCAAATCCAATTGAAACGTAAGCGACCTACGCTCTACCTGGGACTTCCGAACTTGCCCTTTTGGCTTTCTGCTTCACAGTGGGCACATCTACACGAGACGCTGACTGCACAGTAGCCTAATAACACTGCGCAGCAGTGTGCCGAGCAAAACGCGTGCTGATATGCTACTGCATGGTAGTATTAAGCTAGTGCACAGTTAGTGTCTGTAAAAACCCGTGTGCCAGTGCTACTGCGTGGTAGCACCAGTTCCTGCACATTGATTTAGTAGCTAGCATCCAAGTACTAAACTTAACGCACCGTAATTACGGCGTGTTAACAAACGTGTAGATGTACCCAGTGAGTGATAGATGAGGACTCACGAGCTGCAGCCCCCAACAACAATGCATGAGGCAAAGTCGAACCCTGCTTTCTTGCACTGCTGCAAAAAGCTTGCTTTTGTCTGGAAAAGGAGGCATAGCCCAAAGGCAGGAAGGAAGAAACGGCTCATATTCATAGTCACTTTTCTCACTATGACTGCACTGTAATCCTATTAGGCCAGAGGAGTAGTCTTGTTTAGCTCCTTCCTGCTTGCTGCCATGGGTTACTAGAGTTTTCACTTAGCAAGACCTGCTTGGCTCTTCTGCAGAAGGCAGGCTCTGCCTCCCTCCCTCATCCTTTAAGGCAGCTCCGTCCGAGCAAAGCTTCTGCTTCAGGTCCAAATGCACAGACCCAGATGCTCATCTCAGTCACGGCAGCAGAGCTCCCTTTAAAGCAATGGAGTTACGCTGCATTTAATCTGGGGTGCAGATATTCTTCCACAAGGACCCTCTTAACAGGAGATTAACATCAGTTTGTAAAGTCCATAATTGCCAGCCTGTTATTCCTAATGCCTCACAAACCCGCAGCCTTTTTATCCTTATTACTTATATTACAGGAGTGCCTAATGGCCCCATCCAGCCCCCAGCCTCCTCATGCCTGTACAAACACACGTGACTGCCAGTCCCTGATTTACTGTACCTAGAGTCTAGTGCTCACAATAATAATACTTAGCTCCTCTCCCGTAGCACGTGCCCCCAGCCTGCAAAGTGCTTTACTGAAGAGGCAAGTTTCGTCCTCCCTATTTTGCAGACGGGAAAAGAGAGGTGCAGGAGAGGGCAGCGGGTGGGCCAAGGTCACCCCACAGCCCCGTTGTAAAGCCAGGTCTCCCGTGTCCTAGCCCCGTGCTCTGTGGGGTGGGATATCCTCTCTTTTTGGAAAGCCACTGGTGGGGTTTTACCCAGCACCATTGCTCAGCAAATCTCACCCTCTCGGCAGGTGAGCCTGCAACTGTGGTCCCCTTTTCATCTTCCGGTCACCCATGGTTTGCAGCGGGGGTGATGGAGAGAGGTAAACCCCTCTGCTTGCATGCGTCGGGGGGAGGAGGGGGGCACACTGCAGTGCTGAGAGAAAACCCTGCTGTGGCCCAGGCAGGAGGAGGACAGGTATCCCCACGCTAGGACGCCACGTTCCCACGCTCGCAACACCGGGCACGGCAGGGTGGGACCCGGCTGCAAGCCGCGGGCAGGGGGAGGCCAAGCCCCTGGGCGCCGAAGTCTCACCTTTAGGTCGGGAGGCTTGCTCCGGGGCAGCGCGTGGGGCACGGGGTTGGGGTTCCCGGTGGCGCCCGCCTCGGCCCCCGGAGCCACGGCCCCTTCCCCGGGCCTGCCATCCCCGGGCACCTCTTCAGCCCCAGCGCCGTCCTCCTCGGGCTGCTGCAGCTCGTCCGACTTGCACCTCTTCATGCCGGCGGGGGCCGCGCAGGGGTCCAGGACGCTCCGGGTGCGGGGTGCAGGGGTCTGGGATGTGGTGGGGAGGATGCAGAGGTGCGGGATGCGGGGTGCAGGGATGCAGAGGTGCGGGATGTGGGGTGCAGAAGTCCGGGATGCTCAGCGCCCGCGGGCTGTTCTCACCTGGGGCGGGGGCACAGCCCCCGGCC
>NW_017729019.1:7588978-7590397 GCF_001723915.1 Gavialis gangeticus | reverse complement strand
CCCACAGCCCTGCCCCGCCCCGCCCCGCCCCCAGCTGCACGTCTGTCCTGCCCTCAAGTGCTGCAAGTTGACCCGCTTCAGCCCCTCCAAGCAGGTCTTCCTGGCGTCCTGTCCCGGGAGAGGGCCCGGCTGCCTGGCTCTGAGGCGCGCCGTGAGTCGCCCGCTTGCCCTTGCCCCTCGTGCCCGCAGGAAGAGACACCGGAGGCTTTTCCCCAGGTCGCGGGGGTCTATGAGGGAAGTCGAGGTTGGATATCAGGAAAAACTTCCGGCTAGGAGGGTGGTAAAGCCCAGGAACAGGTGACCCGGAGAGGTGGTGGGGTCTAAGACCCAGCTGGACAACGCCTTGCTGGGATGACGTAGTCGGGGCTGGTCCTGCTTTGTGCGGCGGGGTGGACGAGATGTGACTCCTCAGCTCCCTTCGACCCTATTTTCCGTGATTCAGTCTGGCTGGGATGCTGCAGTTGGGGCTGGTCCTACCTGGTGACCTCCTGAGGTCCCTTCCACCCGCCTTGTCTGTGATCCTCTGAAGGTTTGGGCTGCTCCCCTCCACACGCACAGCAGGAAAAGAGGCAGCGTTTGGCCTTGTTCTCAGCGCAGCTGGCCTGCGCACTGGGCAGCGGGACCCAGCAAGTTGGCACATGTGTGGCCCTGAGGCTCGGGGCAGACAACGAAGCCCGTGTCTCCCCCGCACCGGGCGCAGGGCCCAGGGGTTTGTCCAGCTCATGGAGCACAATGTTGCGGCAACAAAAGCCCTGGCAGGTCCATGTTGAATATTGAAAGGAGAGGGGCCAGCGCTCACACTTTGAACAGCCTGTGGTTCTGCTGCTGAAACGTTGCATCCTTCTGTGTTTCAATGTCAGCCGTCATTGGGATGCATCATCATTAACCCGGCCAGGCCCCGGGGTGAGAGAGAGGAGGGAACGAAAGGGGCACATGACAATAGAGTAATGCCAGACAGGTCCCTATTCAGATGAGTTACCAGATAGTGTAACTATCTATATTTAATGCTGGCCACTGAAGGAGTCAGAGTTTCATAGTTTCATAGATTTAGGGTCGGAAGGGACCTAGTAGATCTTCTAGCCCGACCCCCCGCCAGGGCGGGAGAACAACAAAAACCCCAAAACAAAAACGGGAGTCAAATGAGTCCAGCCAGGTAGGCATCCAGCCTCTTCTTAAAGCCCCCCAGGGTAGGAGCCAGCACCACTTCCCTTGGAAGTTGGTTCCAGCTCCTAGCCGCCCTAACTGTGAAGTAGTTCTTGCGGATGTCCAATCTATACCTCCTCTCCATCAACTTGTGCCCATTACTCCTTGTTATGCCAGCGGGCGCTAGGGGAAACAGCGTCTCCCCCAAACCCTTCTGGTCCCCCCTAGTGAGTTTATAGACGGTCACCAGGTCCCCCCTCAGCCTTCTCTTGTGGA
>NW_017729019.1:7587978-7588336 GCF_001723915.1 Gavialis gangeticus | reverse complement strand
CCCCGGAGCCACGGCCCCTTCCCCGGGCCTGCCATCCCCGGGCACCTCTTCAGCCCCAGCGCCGTCCTCCTCGGGCTGCTGCAGCTCGTCCGACTTGCACCTCTTCATGCCGGCGGGGGCCGCGCAGGGGTCCAGGACGCTCCGGGTGCGGGGTGCAGGGGTCTGGGATGTGGTGGGGAGGATGCAGAGGTGCGGGATGCGGGGTGCAGGGGTGCAGAGGTGCGGGATGTGGGGTGCAGAAGTCCGGGATGCTCAGCGCCCGCGGGCTGTTCTCACCTGGGGCGGGGGCACAGCCCCCGGCCCCCGGCCCTGCGGCATGGACAGCGCCCCAGTGCAGCCCCGCGCGCCGCCCGGCCCG
>NW_017729019.1:7582612-7587845 GCF_001723915.1 Gavialis gangeticus | reverse complement strand
GTTCAGGTCCCGCAGTCTCTCACTGTAGGGTCTGCCCTGTTGTCCCTGGATCATGTGGGTAAAGCCAATCTCTAACGGTGAGAAACCAGGACAAGAGCTCGGCGCAAAGCACTCAACCCCTCTGTCTTTGAAGGGCTTTTATACCTTCCTCTGTAGCATCTGGCATGGGCCACTCCCTGAGATAGGATTGCGGGCTGGATGCTTTGTGAGCCTGAGCCAATATATTCCCTACCTCCCTAATCCATCTCCTACTCATCAAATGACTCAGGAATATAGCATAGTATTTAAGGCCTAGGACTGGGATTTTCCTTGCCAGTGACCTGCCGTGTGCCTTGCAGCCTCTCTGAGTAAACAGGGACGACCCCTTCAGGATTTGGGGGCACAAAGACTGTGGGGCTAAGTGCTTGGAGCATTTTGGAGGGAAGATGCTCTGCCCTGTCAGGCATGGTGACACTTGGCGAATGCATCACTACAAGGTGTCGGTGAAGGTGAACTGTGGGCCAAACCCTGAGGCCTTCAATTGTTTTCCATTCAGCCTAGACTCAAGCAAAACTCTTGGCTGATTTTGACTGCTAACAACAATTCAGGGCCTCACAACACAGCCCTATAACATGATCACATCTTAAGGCTTGCAGGGAAATTGATTTACAGTATGGAAACAAGAGGGTCTCAGTAGCTCACAGGTGTCCTGCTTTATCAAGGACAAAGCAATTAGAAGGGTCCATAAGCATCTCGTCTTGTCTGCAATGGTTTTCTTATTTTTGGTTTCTAACTGAGACCTGTTATTTCAGCACAGAACGGATGTGATCCAGTAGGTGGTCTCAGTCCTTGGGCTATTTTTGCAAAGAGTTATTTTTACTATGTCCTGATATAGCTTTATAAGCATATTAGTTTGTCTCCACAAGAGCCAAGGGTTTAGCATGCCTGCATAATTCTTTTTCCAAATACAAAACCCTGTTGAACAAAGGCACCCTGTTGTTTGCGTGAATACAGGACAGCTTCCTTGGGGGTCAAATCCAATCTCTAGTGACTGGGGCCTACACTTGATGAGTTTATGAGCTTGATCTGTTTATGCAACCCATTTATGTGACGTAGCTGCCTGTGAGAGCAGGGGACAGGATTCAGTGACCCCAAAGGTCCTTTTCAGTCCTAGGTTCTCATTAGATTCAGTTTTGATTGCTAACTTATCCCCTCACAGGAACAGAGGGCAGTTTTCCTGAATATACATAACCATGTGTGTTGTGTACTTGGGCTAAACTTATATTATACTACTTCACCTGAGGGTCGCCAACCCTCCAGGATTGCTGTGGGGTCTCCAGGAATTAGATATAAATCTCCAGGAGATAGCAGAGAGTCACTTGAGTGATAAATGATAGGACATTCATTCAAATAAATATGAAATGTCTAAATCCAATTTATACAGTAGTCCAGTGGGTTGTTTTTTTAAAATACAATAGTCAGGTGCATTTGCCTTCCTGATGTAATGACTCATTAATGTCTTTACTTCATGTGATGAAATCTCGTGGAATAGAGTCAAACAGAGTTGGCAACTGTACTTCACCCTCCTATAGCATCTTTTCTTTGAGAATGCCCTGGCAAACTTTATCTAGTTGAGCTTCACGACAACCCATACAAGGTGGGTCTTGGTATACCCATTTTACAGATGGGGAAAATGAGGACTCAGAGAAGGGTACTGACTGGCCAGCAGTCATATCCTGATGTCATGGCTGCCTCTGGACTGGGATCCTCCCTCACAGGCACCGGCCCAACCACCAAGCGTCCCAACACTATTGCACTCAGGGTCTGATCTGTTGAGCATCTGCCCTTTCCACTCCCCCTGCTCAGCACCTCTCAGGGTCAGGCCCTTGGCCAGCACACATGGGAGTGAAGACTGACAACACGAGACACTGGTGAAGTCCTCCATGCAGCAAGGCAATGCAAAGCCTGCTGTGAGTGCCACTCAAGCCCTCCAAGCATGGCTTAAACTGCACTTACGTAGCAAGCAGTGTCCCTCTGCACGCGGGGAGAATGTCAGCCTCTGTGAACTGTTCCAGCCCCTCTGTACAGTTTGTCTCTAAACTGCACTGTTTCCATACAAATATTCTTAGCAACCGGGCATGTTTTTTGAAGTGAATGCATGGGAAAGGGAAGGATTGTTTGTCTGCTGGGAAAGTTGCTATTTATCAGCCACATTTTCCATTGGACTGGAAATAGCATCTATGGGATTCATGCCAGTTTGCCCTGGCAGAACTCAAGAAAGATCAGGATGCACCGTTTACAATGGGAGCTGAATCATTTGTCTTCTCCACAGGGAAGCACCAGGCAGATCAAGTCAAGTGCACTGATTGATCATAAACGGCCTGATGTCTCTGTGGTTGGTGGCGATGCAGGGAGGTTCGTGCTCTGTGGAGCTGTGGAGATGGCGCTGTCAGGTTTGCAGGCTTAGGGGATGTCATTTTCAAGCAACCCATTGGAATTTGCTGAAGGCTAATGGTTGGTGAATGGCTGTTTAATGGGACACCTGGTATCTACACGTAATATTGATCTGGTCCACAGCCAGCTGGTTCAAGAGTACTTGATTTCCCAGGTATACTTTTTCCAGGCAGCTTTGAACAGGTTTAATAGGCTTGTACATCAACCCACTAGGGCATGCTTGCCTGCATCCCACATTTAGGTCAGGGAATGCAGCTTCTCCCAAGACCACAGGTTGTAGGACCTGCCACGTATCTCTTTCTGCTGGGTGACCTGGTGCTGAGAACGGTGCAGACAAAGCTGGCACGCACAGGCCAAGAGGACAGGGTGAGTAGAGAGCATCCCTCCCATGGCTGCTTCCTCAGCTCTAAGAAGCCTCAGTTCAGCTTTGATGAGCAGGTATCATGTCTGCCCCAGCCTCCTTCAAAATAAGCATGAATGGGGGTGGTCAGGACTGTGTGGGACCATTTGGTTTTACTTTCCGGTGCATCTAGGCTCCTGTCCTGTCATCAGAGATGTGCCAGAGCCTGATCCCGAGAACAAATTCCTGTGCGAGGCTCTGGAATGGGAAGGAATGGGTGTCCCGCTGGTCAGGGTGTTTCAAACTAGATGGGACAAAGCACTAGAAGAGGTCTTGCAGGAGCAAGGGTGCATCCGTCTCAGGTTTAACAGATGGAATGGGACTCGGTAATTATGATTTTATGATTCGAGTGCTAGCATCTATATATCATGTGGACAGGTACATCAAATAGATCGACAGCAAGGAAGAAAGCCAGAAAGGCAGGGCAACAGCCTGAAGACTCTATCAGCTACAATGCTGCAAAATGCATTTTAACTTAAAACATATCCGTCGATTATTGCAGGCAGGAGAACTTCCTGTGTATTTGTCTCAGAACAAAATCTACATGCCGTTTGCTTAGTTCTTCTGTCTCTGAAACCCGACCTATTGCTGAGCTTACTGCAGCAGGAGCACAGCACAGCATGCTAATCTGTGCCTCCGACCATAAGCCATTTTAACACCCTCAGCAAACAGAACCCGTGTCCCTTTCCCAGATACAGCTTTCCCAAATTTTGTTCCTGAACACAGCCAGCTGCGCAATTCAATGCATTAAGGGAGACAAGAAATTGGGGACAGGAAAATTATTGTGTCAACTGAAAAGTGCCATTTAAGCTGATTTTATGACCTGAAGGATAGGAATAGCAAAGAGGACACACCTAAGCAGCCTTCTCTCTACAAGAAATGTTATAACAAGAGTCAACAGCATTATTGCACACAAAATCTAATGTAATGGTGTGGATAATTTTCTCATAAATCATTTCTTTCAGGTCTATGGAGACCATAAAGGCTAGGGGGCATGCAGGAAGATAAAAAAAAAAATAGTAACAGGCATAAAGAAGTACTGCTTTCATATGGGATATGCTGAGGGACATCCGGTCGGTTATGCAAGTGTAAACCTGGAGTAACACTTTGAAATCAATGGTGTAACTCCAGTTTGACACCAGTGAACTGAGATCAGAGTGTGGCCCTCGTTACAGAGAGCAGCCTTTATCCATCATGTCATCGAGGCAAACACAGTGGGGTTTTTGAAGTGGTTGTAAAATGGTGTCCTCAGGACAGCGATGCGCTTTGTCACAAGGCACATGTCTGGGTGGATGGATCCGTGTCTTGGGACATTTTGTGATGGCTTCAGGACAGGATCTGCCAAGGTGCCGCTGGAATCCAGAGAAAACAGGCTTCTGGTATCAAAAGGGGCAGTTTCTTTGGCTTTTCCACATCATGAAAGCTCAAAGGGACTCATTTATTTTGAAGAAGGACACGCTTTTTCCACGTCAGGCCCTCCTCCCCATTCCCAGCACTGAGTGCAACATTTTGCAGGCTTATAAAAAAAAAAGTGAGCCAGCACCTCTCATCAGAAACCACTCATTTCCCTGCCCTGAGCTCTCATGTTTCTATTTTGAGTGAGAGACAAATGAGGATGTGGAAATCTCAGCTTTCGTTAAGAATAAGTTTCTAGCCCTCTTCATTGCAGAGACAAACTTGAAATTATCACCAACAAACACCAAAAGGCTCAGATACCAGAAGGCCAATATAAACCCTCTGTGTTAATGATATTTAAAGGCTCATGATTTATAGGCCAGTCTGATGATTTGGGAGAGAGAGCCTAAGTCATGATTTTTGAATAATTGGAGGTGGCAAGATGGCTTCATACTCCAAAGGGCTTTGAACTACTTGTAGCCCCACTCAGTACCACTGACACAGCCGTGTGAATTCTTGCTTCTCCATATTAGTACCTGTAAACCTAGCTCATCATTTTATTTGTGAACCATTTGTGAGTGGGCCTCAGCCTCAGTGAATACATTTATTCACGGTATTCTCGGAATAGTTTGATATACAATTTCCAGCGTGCCGGTTGCCTGCCAGCAGTTCCCTTCAGTTATTCCATGCCTGTGATGGATGTGACTGGTAGCCTGAGTCACGGGGTACTGTTTCTGCTCCTTAACTGGATGAGTCTTTTTAATCAGGGCAGTAATAACTAAATAGTAAAACATACACTTTCCACTAATCATTTTTATTCACATCTGTGAAACATCTGGGATTTTGCAAATATTATCATAAGTCCATCGATATATGAATCAAAGAACATTTGAATCCAGAAATACAGCAGAGGAAAGATGAATATTCTTTAATATACTTTCCCACTACTAAGAGATGTCTAACCACATGGCAGAGGGAGCTCAGAAAAAGAAAAGAACCCCCCCC
>NW_017729019.1:7573598-7577612 GCF_001723915.1 Gavialis gangeticus | reverse complement strand
AAAAAAAAAAAAACCCCCCCCCCCAAAAAAAAAAAACAAAACCAAGTGCCTCAGGCATTGCTGGGTTTATAAGCAGCATTGGGTAGCATGATTCTGTGACCATGGAATCAGATTAGCAGAAAAGGAAGACAACACAGGAATACATAAAAAAAAACAAAACAGTGCAAACGGTTCCTCGCAAAGCAGAAACATTGTGGAAGCTGGCATATCCCCACTGAGAGATGTGATGCAAATAACTGCTGATTGCTCTGGCCATTGAAGACCGTTTTCATTCTAAAATGCTATTTTTAAAATGGTTGTCAAGACTAAACTGCCAGTCTCATCTCTGTTCTTGATGTCACTCTCTTGTTTTTTCAAAAAAAGAAAAGAAAAGTGAATCTGATGGTCTTGGAAGTGAGAAAAGGAATGAGAGCTCTGGCTAGAAGCCAGCTAGAATGAGGGAAGCTGCTGCAAAATTTCCCCTCTTAGGCTTGTGTTAATATTACCTCAGAGATGATCTGCAAAATCTGGAGCTGTCAAGCTGAGGCAAATTGAGTGAGATTAAAAAAAATGATGAGTGAGCCCTTAAAGGATTCATTTTACACTCATTACAGGGGATTCAATATTTTTTTATTGCTGGTTCAAGACTGTGGCTGGGATATGTTGTTTACTGGTTCTGAAAGCATCTGTGTGCTTTGCAAAGGATTTCTAAACCCCACAGATCACGAGGTATCAAGCTTTCAAACCACATCACTCCAATGATCATATTCGGACAACGGACTCAGTGAAACTTTCATAAGGAAACAAGAATTCCCATGCAAGACCAGACCTCCTGGCCCAGGCAGCCCAGTGTCCTTCCTGTCTTCCATTGACCAGCACCAGATCCCCAAAAGAAGGTGCAATAGGCAAATGTGCTATTATCTATCCTTGTCATTAGTTTCCTTTTAATCCCTCATAGCCAGAGATTGTTTTAAAGACTGAGGCATGAGGTGTAACATATTTTGCAAAATGTCTCTAGCTTTATGGTACTTACATCTATCTAAGCAGGCGCTATCTAATTGCTGCCTAAAAGAGGTATAGTGTACTGCACTGATATGCATATCACTTAAGTACATTCATTCATTCAACTTATTAACCAGATGTGTGGTCCAGTTTTTTGCTTGATGCTCACTCTAAGAAACACAGGCTATCTGCATACAATTACGTTTATAAACCACTTAAGTGTACGGGAAGATGGTGCTCCAGTCTTCTCTGTAATGTAGCTGCACCCCACTTTAATTGCATATTTGTTGAAGCTGACTAGGAGCCTTTAGTTTCATGGTTATAGCTACTATGGCAGGAGATCATCTGAGAAAGAAGGTAACCACCTTCATGAGGTGAGAAAGGCTTAGTACAAGCTGTTCCTTTAGTTCATCCCCATTGTTCATACTGAGTTTGGAGAAATACATGGCCCGGGTAAATGTGCAAACTTTGTCCCTCAGGGCTATGCATTCAGATGCAGTACACTGTTTTATATTTAATGAAGGTTTGTCTTTCTGCCACAGATGAAAATCCTAACCTTTAACATGTAGATTAATTCTCAAGAAATCCATCGATTACAAATCTTAATGTTTAAGTGCAGCAGTTCATGAAATACCAGCTGCAAAAATGTCTTGACAGAAATGACATGGCAAAAAAATCTCACACTTGGGATACACGCTATCCTGTGATCTAGGGTAGAAAGTAACTACTTCTAGCTTTAGGACCTGGGAATCCCAACTTTCCTGTGATTTAAAGCCTCCATGTCCAACCCTCAAGATTTTTGAGCTATCAAATATTAAAAATATCATGGTCCTCCAGTCTTGCGGTGCTTTCTCTGGCACTGAGCCAGGGAAAGTCACAAATCACTGTAAAAAGCATTTATAATCATAAGCTCTCTTTAATGGCTTTCACAGTGAGGTATTACAAAATGGTTTAGAGAATGAATAACAGGAGTTAGGGAGTCAAGTGAAGAATGCAGGGACAGACGGTCTTGTGACCGATCCAGGAGATCCCAGTTCTTTTCGCTAGCTCTGCCACATGCATCTTGCAAGTCACTTATGGCTAGATTATGTCACCTCATTGGTTTCAGGGGGCTACTTGTGGAGCAGGGTGCTGATCCACATCAGCACAGGTAGTGGAATTCACCTGGCTCACAGCTCGTGTGCTCCCAGTTCCACAACTCCTATTCAGCAAAGCACTAAGAAAACGTGAAGCCTTAAATCAGCGGGAGTGAAGCCTATGCTGCAATTTAAACACATGCTTCGCTGCCTTGCTGAGCAGGGATGGTCGGCTGGATTCTGGCCTCAGATCCTGACCTCAGTGTTCTCAGGCGCAGAAAAGGGATAATACTATTTACCTGCCCTATAGGAGCTGCTATGGGACTCAGGCCTCCATCCTGCAAGAGAGGCTGCGTGCGATTCCTGCAGCTGCATGGAAACCTGCTGCCACCCTTGGGGCCCCACCTTGGTCCAAGGGGGCTGCTCACGCTGGCTTGACCAAGGCCCCGTATGAGCAGTGCTTGTACTGGGAGGGAAGGTGTGAGCAACATGTCCTTCAGCATCCTGAATGGAAAGAGACCCAAATCCCAGGGTCACGAGAGAGCCCACGGGCTGTTCTGCTGAGAGGTGGAGGAGGCAACAACCTGCATACGACAGGAGCCAGGTGGGCAGCTGCAGGTGCCCCCAGCCGGGTGCCCATGCTCATCTCAACAGAGAACAAATGGTTTGGCAACCGTTGATCCTTCCGGATCATGACGTATGCATGTGACTTCACCCAGACCTTCGAAGCATATGCCTAGGCAGGAGCAGGGAGGAGCAGAGGCTGCCCAGACCTTCCTTCAGACTATTGAGACAGAACCCAAAGGCCACACCGAGTCCAGACATTTGGTGCCTTCATTTAGTGGTTGTCTAAGCATCCAGGAGTTCACCCCAAGTCTCCTGCGTGGCAGACAAAGATCCTACCACAGGACCACTAGGGACTGCTCCTTTCAACCAGACGAGCCCATTCCTGTTGCACGCACCCACGGCCCCGTCTGCTGTCCCAAGAGCCTGCCCCATGTCCTCATTCCACGTCCGGACTTTGCCTGGTGTCCTGCCCACAGCGCCCAGCCCTGTGTCTGGGGGATAAAGGGCAGACCCAGCAGCCGCCGTCCGGACTCAGGATCCTCTCTTGGACAGTGCCCGTAGGGAAGAACAAGCCTGTACAGGCAGAGACAGAGACAAGCAGACAGACAGACACAGAGAGGCAGGCTCAGATAGACGTGTGGAGTTGAGGGGGTGGGGGGGCCTGCTTCCAGACAGTGCCAGATTTAGGCTTAAGCTACAGTTTAGGGCTTCACAATATGAGGGGCCTCTAAATAAGAAAAAAAACCCCTGGACATTTTCGTTCTAATAGGACAAAAATAAACATCTATATGGCTCCACAGTTTTTCTTCACGCTGAGTTCATAAATGTGTGCAGCAATAACCATAATTCATCTTCCAGGGGTGTACTTGGTAGCCGTGTTGGTCTGAGACAAGAAGACATACAAAAAACTAGAACTCTTCGTTCCAAAATGATACCTTTTATAGACTAACTGGGAAGCTGCAAGACAATTGTCCTTTCCTGCAAGCTTTCGGGATCTTAAAATTTATCTTAAATTTCATTAAACATCTATTTTTGTAGATTATTTAAGATGGACATAGTTTAGGGCCTCAGCACGGCGCAATCCGGCACTGCTTCCAGGGCTCCTCCCTTTCCCCCACCCCACGATCCCCCATAAGGGCAGAGGGTGCTGCTTGCCCCGCAAGGCTCCCCCTGCTGGAACTGCAAGTCCCAGGATGCCCCGCGGCAGGTTTCCAACCCCCCACAATGCCCCGCGGCAGAACAGGGTGAGGCCTCCAAGTCCCATGATGCCCCGCGGCTAGCGCAGGCTCCCCGGGCGCGGGACCACAAGTCCCATGAGGCGCCGCGCGCGGGTCCGCCCCCGGCCGCTCCCCCTTTGCCCCGCGGCGCCTGGATAAAGGTTCCGCCGCGC
>NW_017729019.1:7569832-7573189 GCF_001723915.1 Gavialis gangeticus | reverse complement strand
CCCCCCGAGGCAGGACCCCCCATAGGGTCCTGTGGTTTTGGGGGGTGGGGGAAAGAAGGTGAATGGCAGATAGATCCTGCAAGGGGGGGGGCTGGGATGTAGGGGGGTCCATGGGGCTGCTGTGAAGGGTCCCAGAAGCAGCATGGGTAGTGGGAAGCCTGTGGGGGGTGCTCGAAGGAGGGAGGCGCTGCGTGGGCCGTGCCAGAGGCGGCCTTTGCGGGGCGCTGGGGCAGGAACCTGGGTAGCGAGGGGGGTGTGGGGCTCCGGGCAGGCCCAGAGGTGGGTTTGTGATGGCCCTGCAGCGCCTGGCGGAGGCAACCTGCAGATCACCGCTTCGTGTCCCCGCTCTTGCTGCAGCCTCACCCATGAGCTGCGTGCAAACCTGTCCTGGGCTCGGTGTCCAGAGAGCATCCTCGTGCAAGGGGTCTGGTGTGACAAGGCCCTACAAGCGTTATCTGGTTGCTTCTGGGATGAAGCCTGCGGATGCGGCTTTCCTCTAGGGCTCTGAGACGTGCGTGAATCTGCCCGACAATGCTGATCCGAGAATCCCAGCATTGTTGCGAGCCTTTAACGCAGCCCTTTTTCAGCAGGATGCGTTTTACTTTTACCTACACCAGAGACTGAAGCAAAGCAGCTCTACACATCTGATGTTTTTATTGACATCCTACTTCCCATGTGGTTTTGATTTGTTGATATTTCTTAGGAAACGAACCCGTTGTTTTTGCTTCTGTTTTTGGCCGGCTTCAACAGATTTGCACACATTTAGCATGAAGCTGGGGTTTAGTTTGTAAACATTTCAGGAAACCTTTCTAAATAAGAGATGCTTCATATTGGCATGCTTGTAGAATATGCCCTGTATTTGGATTTGCATGTTAAACAATATGCTAAATCTTGACCCAGTTTCTTGGATCCTATATAGGTTTTTTGTTTTTGTTTTTTTCCAAACAGCACAATATATCAAAGTAGCCGTTGGCAAAGTTGTCTTGCATTGTCAAAGCTGTCTTGCATTGTGTTTGCCTGCTTGACACCTAGGTTCTCAAGGATACAAAGTATAGCTTTGGTAAACAGTCAGTGGACCTGGTGCTGTAGCCTTCCATACAGTATAAAGGGTTGGGCGATTCTACTTTTCAGAAGCTTTAACCCCATTCACTTGGAGAGGTAGGCTTATGACTTAAGTTTTGAGAAGATACAGGCCTCTGAAGTGCAGGGCTGCAGTCCACAGCAATTGCATACATAAATAATCATCTTATTCAATGGGACTGCTTGCCTGCTTGGTATAATTAAAAGCTTTTAAAACTTGTCTACTAAACCTGGTCTCATTCATGGTGTGAGAATTTTTACTGGCTCTTGCCATCTCTGAAAGAGAACTTTTTTCTTAAGGCCTAATTGCATGCTGTGTTAAACCTAACTTACATATGTTCAAAAGCCTTTGGGATGAAGGAGCATAAATCCCCTTGACTTGGGTATAAGTTATGTTTTAAAATTATTTTTTTCCCCTCCCTTTCCTCTTTTCTCTCCCCCCCCCTCCAAAAAAAAAAAAAAAAAAAAAAGTTTTAAAAAATCCTCTTGGCAACATCAGCAATTAAGAGGATGATGGTAAAACACTGCTAGTAATGGATCAAGACGTTAATTGCGTCTGTGTGCATATTCAGTACACTGGGAGATGCATATTAGGATAACTAATAGTAATAGAGTCATAACATTATAGCTTTGTTAGGGCTACATGCAACGTGTCTTCAGAAAATGAGTTATTTTAGTTATCATTAAAAGAAAAATGCTTCTGTCTATTATTACTGCAAGGCCTTTAGAGACACTCTGTCTAGAAATTTGTACTATGGGATAATGTTTTAAAGAGGATCAGAGTTCTGCAGAACAAGCTTGCTAGCTTCTTACACAATTCTTGTTTTCCTTTTTCAATGTCTTCATTAGCCGGCATGTTCCATGTTTTGATTATTTCTGTAATAGGAGCTATAAATAGGGGTTCTGATGAAGGGTTTAGAGATGAATAACAGCATCTAACACATTTTATAAAAGGAAATTTAAACCTGTTGAATGGCTAGGTTGCATGTTCTTCAATCCTAGGTTTTTTTTCCTCATTTTCTGTCTGGAAATTATTCCAAACAGTTTACACTGAAACCTAAAATAGTTCAGTCTGGGTTTCTTAATGTCTGGTTTGCCTTGCTTGGGACTATCTCCTGCGTTTTAAATAACCATTTATTTTTATATTTTGATATATAGGCATCTAAGCCAACCCCAGGGTCTTGTTCTGTGAGTGGCTATAACAATGCTTCAGGGCTGAAAAAGCAAAACCAGCTAGGTTTGGTCTTCTGGCTCTGCACAGAGATGCATATTGCACCTATTGATGTGTAACTGTTCTGGAAAAGTTTGCTTGGCTTTGGTCATTGACTTAGTTTATAAATAAAAAATGGATTTGTCCACAGTAGCAACTAAAGAGTGGGGTGGGTGCCCAGTGTAGGAGGAAGATGGGATTTCTTCCCTGATTTTAAAATAAGTTTTAGGTGACCCAGCCAAGGGTGTTTGTTCATAGCCTAAGCTAACAAACACCTCCTTAAGTCTGTCAGAATAAATGAGGGAAAATGCTTGTGGTTTGCTCGGGTGGAGTTAAGGTGCAGGACAAAACCGTGCATGCTGTGAAGATGGCTGTCCTGCTGTAATACTAATACAATCAAAGCTGGCTGTTATATAGCAGTTTGCGCTGGGTTGTTGATTAGTAAAATGTGTCTTCCCATTCAAGGAATCTGCAGTGTCACTCCTGGGGCAGGCAGCACTTTATAGACAGTGTCTGTTTAAACTACAATATTTTAATTAAAATCCATATAAAAGGTCAAAGGACTCTGCAGGACATCTTGCTCTGTGCAAGCCAGAAACGCCTCTCTGTAAATCTTTAACTCCACAGTGCTGGTGGATCTTAGGTTGCTCCTCTCCATGTGTAGCTTGAGAAGCCATACTCACGGGCACAAGCTTTTAGCTTTTGGCAGCTGTTCTGAGGTGAGTGTATAATAGTTGGTTTCTACTGCTTGCTGCCTCGCTCGTTTAAAATATCATCTAGGCCAGGGCTATCCAACTGACTGAGGGCCACATGCCCTGCAAGCTGCACTAGGGTGGCATGCTGTGGGCTCCACCAGAGCAAACCAGGGTCCCCAGGCTGCGTGGCTGTCCCTGCTGCTGCACCATGAACCTGGTACAGGCCATGTGCCCACACAGCCTTGGACTCTCCCTCCATGCTGGGCATTGCACTGTCTTGTCCCCTGGGACAGGAAACAGCCCAGTCTCGGCCAGAGCAAGAGCCTGGGAGCTGCAGTGTGACACGGCCTGTCCCCCCCCCCCCCCGGCCCC
>NW_017729019.1:7567136-7569664 GCF_001723915.1 Gavialis gangeticus | reverse complement strand
CCCCCCCCCCCCCATGGCCCACAGTGCTGGCCACCAACTGATTGAAGCAACTGACTGGTGCTTTCTCCTCCACTACCTTGAAATCAAGCTTCATTCTTTGCTCTGTGGCTATTGAATTGTAGGTCATAAGCTTTTGAAGTAGGAGCCTTGAGTTTAACGCTGGCTTCAGGCTGGTGCTGTTTAGTTGGTAACAGACGGTTCAAAAAGGAGCCGCTTGCCACTTGGCAGTACCATCTATAACGAATACCCATTTCCCAGGAAATCCGGTATTCTGATCTCTCGAGAGGTACAGATTAATATGCAATAAAAACCCAGTTATCTTTGCAGCCAGCACTTAGCCACTGATCATCTCATGCTCAAGAAGGCAGCTGCTGGTGGTGGGCTTTTGCATGAATCTGCATTTTCAGGTGAATTTAAAATTAAAAGGATGCTGTCTTTTTAGCCAGCTCTTGATGCTGGGATGGCTGCCTTAGTCTTGCATTAGGGTACGTCAAGAACGGTAAAGCTCAGGATCACAAATTCTTAATGGCGGAGGTGTCTCTGCTTCATGTTCGTAGCTACTGAAATTGCACTTGATAATGTTGCTGCTGCTGCTTGGGGCGAGTGCTTCTAATCTGAGAAACACAACAGCAGAGACTTGTTCTTAAACTAGATTAGCTACAGACAGTACAGAACTTGGCTTTGCATAGCCATCTAATTTACTGGAAACGTGATCTCTTTCCTCCTTCTCTTCTCTCTGATGCTCCCTATGCATCTACTTCCAAGTGAATGTTAAGGAAGCCAGTTAGGATAAATGGGCCTGGTGTGGGCTAGGAAGCTATGACCGAGTTCTTCTAAAACGGGGCTGGGTGCATCTTTAATGTCTCTTTTTTGGGGGGGGGGAGGGGAACCTGTCAAGAAATACCTCTGGCAGACTAGGCTTGTTTGGCTGAGTTGTTCTGACCTACAAAATGAGGTTTTGTGAGAGGCTTCCTTGTTCTTGAATTGGCCTTCTTCCTCCAGAGAAAAAATAAATGGGATCCACATGCTTGGACACTAGTCCTTTTGGGTGCTTATTTGAAGTGTGTTATCACATGTCTCCAGATGATGTAGTCTAAAAGTCCCCAGGAAAATCCTCTTCAGTGCAACTGGCTGCGTCTAAAAATAAGGCTGTTTTCCCTGTGGTCATGGGGATTTGATATCTATAATGTCTGGGGCAGTCTATATCATCCCTGGTTGTGTGAGACTAAGGCAGTGGTGGCACCTTGTTCTTGAATCTTTTTTTGATGTGAAGCACTCCTGGTTTGTTAGGACTTTTGTGGTTTGCAGGCAAGCTGGGGTGGGTGTTCTTTTTGGGCTTAATGTCCATTATGTGTCTGACTGCAGGGAACTGCAGTACCTGTGATTCCTTTCATTCGGAGTTCTTGAACGACTGTTCCTTCATTGGACAAATAATTGCCTATAGTAAGCCTCTAGGTAATGCTGGATTGTAAACACGGAGGTCTTTTGGGGATGCATGTCTAGATGACTGACCTTGTAATGGAGTCCAGTGGTAGCCTGAGTTGTGCATACTATGGTACGGATAGTCTCTCATTTCTGGTGTAGATGCCAGACTTGTGTCTGGCATGACCTTGACTGCTCAAGAGTTGACACTGCCTTCTGGTATGTGACTTGACTTGCTGGTTTAATTGGTTATTCTGACTAGCAACTTTGTCTTGTAACATGGATGCTGCTCATGGAGAGAATTACTTGTAGGAAGGAGGGCAAGAACAGGCAAGTTGGAGCACTTGAGCATGTACGGAACCATTCAGTAATTTCTCTGGTAGGCTGTTGTCTTCTAAATATATTTGTCTTGTTGGCAGAGCTATGTAAATTAAGTCTATTCAGACTCTCTTCAATGAAGCATAGAAGAACTGGCTCAGACTGTTTGTCTGAACATGACTTTACCATCCACGTAGCTCTTCAGCTTTTCCAGAAGCAGTAGCAATGACTTGGGTTGGAGTTGGATGCTTTGTGCTTGGTCTTGGAAGAACAAGCTTGCATTCCCACTTAAGGTACAGTAGGTCTTTCTGCTAAGAAATGATTTGCCTCTTAACTTGTTTTCAAATGCAGTCTCTTGAGCTGCCAACAGACTTTTCAGTGACTTTCAATACAGTTACTTGCAATGGCTTTGAATATGAATTGCGAAAGGCTGTAAGCACACAATTGGGATCCTCCTCGTTAAGAAGATGCCACTAAATTTGGAATATTTCAGAAACATGACCCATCTTGGAGGGCGTTTGGTACTGCTGCCTACCGTTACAGTAGGAGTGCCTTTCTGCTATCTTCAAAGCCTCCCCGAAGTCAGCTGGGGACTTCACTAGTGAAGTCATCTCAGCTCTGGGTCAGAGTTACCTTGGAGAGGTGGGAGGGACAGGGTGGAGGGGAGCTTCCTGGGCAATTAGGAATACAAAAGGCATTCATGTTATGAGCATCACTTAGAGTGGAAATGCTTTCTTAATAGAATGGTTCCTTAAGCAATGTCATTGATCTGCTCACTGTCAGAACTA
>NW_017729019.1:7558820-7562136 GCF_001723915.1 Gavialis gangeticus | reverse complement strand
GGCTAGCTGATGTGTGTTCTGGCATGAAGGCTGCACGTGTGTTCTGGTTTGCACAGGGTTGCACCCCTGAGACTGGGAAGGTTACACCTCTGGGAGTGGGAGGGGAGCTTCCTGGGCAATTAGGAATACAAAAGGCATTCATGTTATGAGCATCACTTAGAGTGGAAATGCTTTCTTAATAGAATGGTTCCTTAAGCAATGTCATTGATCTGCTCACTGTCAGAACTATTACCAGCTGAACCAGGAGGGTTTTTTGTTTGGACACTTAATGACTAATCGAACAAACTGTACTGCTCCTAAAACATATTGTTAGGTATTGGGGTTGGAAGGGACCTCAGCAGATGGCATCCGACTCCCTGCCCCAGGCAGGGAAGAGTGCTGGGGTCAGATGAAAGCTGGTATCAAAACTAATTAATACACAGATCAAAACCTGTTGTGGTGCAGGCTAGAATCATAACCTTTTTTTGGTTAAATATTAAGTTGGTAGTATTGGAGAAATTTTGGTGCTACAGGCGAATCTTTCAAGCTTTGAGGTGTTGAATGCTGTAGCCATTTTAAAGACGCGTGTCATGGAAGAAACCTGTTTATAAGTGAGCTTTGTGGCCTGGTAATAACATAAGGCTATCTGGACTAAGGTGGTGTGTCTTTTAAGACTAATGGAGAAACTTCTTTATACCTTTTCACTAGAATATCATCCTGCAGTATCTGGAAGAGATGGCTGCTGATTCTGCTTCTTCATAACTATGTAGTCTACAGCAGCTAGAAAAACTGTGGGCAAAGCCCCTTTCTTACTCTCCAGGGATGGTGAGCCCTTTAAAGGAAGAACATTTTGCTGTAGAACAGAGAAGCCCTGCTTCTGACTCTCACTATTGTAGGATGGTGTGCCCATAGCTGCTGATTTGAAGTCAGGGGGAGCTTTCTGCATGATCCAAGGCAGAATGTGGTCCAGGCTGCATGTGCAGAAAATAAGTGATTTAAAATAAGGCTAAAATAGTTTGAGTCTGACATGGTACATTTCTTCTTACGTTTGAGGTACTGTTGTTTTTCTGCAAAACTTGCAAAGGTGAAGTATACATAGTCCAAGGCCCCTACATTCACATCTGATTAAACTCTAAATATGGAAAGGATCTTTACGTCAGATGAGCAGAACTTCTACATGCCAACACTTCAGCTAGTTATGTTTTACTTGTACAGATGACCTCCAGGAATATGAAGGGAAAACTGCTGTTCCTGCAACTGTAATCAGGACTTCTGCTGGTGCCAGTACTTGAGCAGCAAGTTATTTTCATCTAGTCACTGCTATGATGTTGCACTGCTTGCAGCTTCCCTGTGCTGTCTGTCTCAAACTGTCAGATGAAGGATGAATAGTAAGAATTTAAGCATGTCAAAAATGACAATACATTTGCCAGCCTCCTTTCAAAGGATGTGTTTGGCACCTATATGCAAGTGTTTCAATCTGCTGTAGAAGAGGTGTTGTCGTGCTCTTAAGGCTTGCATATCAAAACTCTGGATCTGATCCTGTTCCATGTATAGGATGCCAAAGTTACCCTGTTCCACTTATTCACAAAGCAGTGAGGAAGAGGAGGACCCACCCACCCACCTCCTGCATTAGCTGCTCCTTGGACTCGGTATGAAATGGGCTCAGACTTGGCTGCCCAAGTTCATATTGCCTAATGGGACTAGATCCAATTCCACCTCTATCTTACTAGTGCATCTCCTAATGGTAAGCACCTCAGAGGTATACCTCTAAGCCTGTGCCATGTCTGGCTGCACAGCACCCCTTTGAACCAGTGCTGTGGGCACTGCTGTTACAGTGTAGAAAATCCTTTCTGCAGCGTTCTGGCCCTTGATCAACTATGAACTGATGAGAACTGGTGCTATAAGCACTTACCAGGTGGTAGAATTAGAATAGCATTATGACCTGCAGCTATGAGCTTTGTGGTAGGGGGTGGAATTAATTTGACTAGACTGCATTGAGGACAACTAAAAATACAAACTGGCCTTTTTTAGCCATAATTATAGCATGCTTTTCTGTAAATAATGTTCATTTTGGAATATAGGCCAGTTTGGCTTGCACATGCCTTCTGTGAGAAGCAGTTATTCAGTGTTGATGATGAGTAGAGGGGTGAGGGAGGACTGACTTCCCCACAGGTGTGGGGATGGGGGGGAGAAGTGTAAATGAGCTGGGGTATTCTTACTGGGGTGCCTGTTTCTATCTGGGTCAGACTTGTGGCAATAGCTTGAACTGTAGATAGCTATCAGCTACTAGGTTTCCTTCTTGTATAGCAGACTTGCTATGAACAACTAAATGCAAGTGAAAGACTTTTCGGGGCTGAATATATGGTTTGAGGAGTCAAATCTTAGACGGTTTACCCAGAAGATGCATAGGATTATTGGAACAGCACTGGCTGTTTATGAGCTGCTTACTTGTGAAGTCTCGCATCATTGGTATTTTATGTAGTGGTGGGCGGCAAGCCGCAAAAAGGCATCAGACTTGTAGACTGAGAAGTAATGGTAAAATAACAAGCCATATTGGCAGTTAAAAATAAATAAATAAACCACTTTGGCTACATCCCTTTCTGCTGTTACAAGCCACTGCAATCTAGAAGTCTACTTCCCTAATGGAAGGGAATAGGTTTCGTTTAAATAAGATTCTTCTTGGTACCACAGTGGCATTTTTAACTGTAAAGCTGGCTATTTTTCTCAAAGCTGGATATAGTATAATTGGGGAAAGAGTCTAGAGAGCATCTAGTTGCTCGAGTGGGAAAACTGCTTGGGCTTGTAGGGCTTTTGCAAAGATCCATGAAGCCACTCTAAAAATCTTCCACTGCTCAACTTAACTGCTATATTATGTTAAATAACACTTTTTTTTTTTTTTTCCTACCTCAAGATAATGGAGGCTTTGGTATTTTGCTCGTTTGAGACCCATGCTCTTGCTGCTTTTTAACCTCCTGTTTTGAATGCAGCAAAACAAGCCGGGTTATCTTGCTTTCACAAATACTATTGTGACTTTTTTTTACTTGGTAGTTAACTACCTGCATCTAGAAACCACTTCAGCTGCACAGTTCTCTGTATGAAAGACTCTTCTCTTTTTCTGCTTTTAATTTGCACATCAGGAGAGTAGCTGTGAACTTTTGAAACATCTCAGCTAGCTAACAAGGCAAGCTTGTTTTTGAATTAAGGCTCCCAGGTTCTAGATATAAACCTTAATTTCTTCCTGAAGTGCAGAATTGGCTAGCAAGGTGTGACTTAAACCCTCTTCTTAAGCAAGTCCTATACCAGTTGGTAGGGGTGAGAATTTTGTCTGAACTTTACT
>NW_017729019.1:7535378-7558761 GCF_001723915.1 Gavialis gangeticus | reverse complement strand
GGGGGGGGTAGCTGGTGCTTTTCTTAAACCCAGAATTTCCTGTCCTTAAAATCACTGCATGGATGTACACTGTGAGAGCTCTCCCTTCTGGCAGACCAGTGACTTACAGAACCTATTTGGAGCCATTTGTCACTGATAATATCTAAAAATTGAGTGCTGGGCACGTTCCCTCTGCTCTAAATATCACTGGGACACCAAACTATTTCTAGCATGGCTGATATTTCATTTTTAATTCCAAAATCCTGAGAGGCTGCTCTCCCTGAGGTTTGTTTTGGGTACTGACACCTTGATTTAGTCTTTGTAGTCCAGCCATCTGTAATATTGCGATCACTGACAGAGGTGTTATATGGGCTAATGTCTCAGTGGGCTGAGAAGTGGCGGGGTGTTTTTTGGGGTTTTTTTGGTTAAAGATTTAAAATTGACCGTGTTAAAGTCTGGAGTGAGAAGTGAAGTGACTCTGTGCATTGTCACTTGAGAAATTTTCAAGTGGCATTTCATAAAAATATCACTTGAAGTGGTATTTATTTCTTTTTATACAAGAGAGGTTTCCCGGAGGACTTATTTTTTGGACAAATGAATAGGACTATATTGATGAGCAGTGTGGAGGATTTCATCTACCTGTTTCAGTCTAGCGCTGGATTAGAAGAAGTCTCTTATGAATTGCTTTCTTGCAAGTGCACATGGTTTCCTTTGCTTCCCAGCCTGATGAAGGGTATTCGTACTCGAAAACTTGCAAAGAGAATTTTAAACCAACTCAAATAGTTGGAAAATAAAAGATATCAAGTTTACCCAAGAACTTTGTCTGCCTATGTCCTTAGACCAACACGGCTACAACCTACACCACCGTTTCCTTTGGCACTTGGTGTACTCTAGTCAACGTTTCGAACTGTTTGTAGCTACTGAACTGTAGGAGGGACTTGAACAAAATAAGTAGTGCGTGTCTTCCAGATTATTATTTACAGAGACTTTTATTTGGTGTTTCTTCATCCTCCTTTGGGAAACATTAATGTTAGTTCATCTTCCATTATACTCCCCATGTGCGCATTCAAGTTGTGCAGGAGAAGCTGAGATGAGATGAAAGAAGGAAAATGCTCAGGAGAAGCTTGTGAGAGACTTGATCAACCCTGGGAACCTCACGGAGTCCTGTGTTTTTTACTGGTGTTGCCTTTTTAATCTTATATCTAAAAAAGCAAGGCACAAGGCTCTGTTTGAGTGGATGTTAGGGCCAAGGTGGCTGGTGCTGGGCTCCTACATCTCATGGTTAAGGAAGGGTGAAATATGTGACAAAACTGACCTCCTAGCTGTCTTTCCTGCCCAAGTGCAGGGGGGGCTGGACCTGATCTGTAAGGTCCCTGCCATCTAACATCTGCGACACCAGGGCATCTGCTTGAGTCGGCGCAACTCCGCTTCAAGTGAGGTGAATCTACTTTGCTAAAAGCAGTGTTAGCACGTACGACTGGTCTGGGTCTTGGCAGCAGTGTCCCAGCAAAGGATTCTGACAAAAGGTTTCTTACCCCTGGCTGCTAGGGTAAGGGGTTGATGACTCCTGCCCCACTTGGAGGAGGGTGGAGTGTCATGCTGTTGACCCTGCTGCTACTTCAAGTGCAAGTGCAGGACCACAGCCTGGTGAGACCCATGGGTGTGGGTTTCTGGGCATCCAGACTAGGCTCCATTTTAACAGGAGCCAAATTGATATATGCTTTAAATAGCTTTTGCACCTTGATCACTGTGCAAAAAGACTGAGAACAGAAGTTGTAAACCAAGCTTGGTGGTGGGAAAGGGAATCCATTAATAGTTTTCAGTTCCATTTGATTCCCTTATGCTAGCAGGGCACTTCAATATTGAAGCTGGTCTCATGACTTGAGGGAGCTTTATTTGTAGTGAAGGCATGAAAATTTAAAAAGACATTTGAGTCAGGCTGTCTGGAGATGGCTCGTGCTGTTCAAAGGGCAGTCACTCCCATCAGTCTGGTCAAGTTGTTAGAAACGGCAGATCGGGTTCCTTAGCAATTCGAACACAATCCTTCCATAATGGTAAAAAGAGGTTGTTGTAGAGCAGCTTTTATGGTTGCAGCCTGTCCTTATCGATGAATTAAAGAGTCTGAAACAACTAGCTAGGAAGCTGCTTCAGTGTTGGAGGTTTTCTTCCTTTCACCAGCTTCTAAATATTTAGGACCTGATCATCGGGTACCGTCTTGGTCTGCTCGACTTTGTTCAGTGCTGCTCTACCAAGTTTATTGCACTGTAAAACAGTTCTGTTTTCTCTTCATCCTTTTTATTCATGTACTGAGGGGGAAAAACTGTTCCTATACATTCATGGTGGTGGTGGAATGGAAAAGACTTTAATGGAAAAAGTCTCAGATCCCCTGCCAGAGATCTGAGGTATGAACTCTGCAGCATCTTTCCATGCAACTGCTTCACTGAAGTGATAGAGGGATTAGTAGGAGAATCTATTGCCTCTTAACTATCGCTAGCATCTCTCTTTTTTTTTTTTTGGTTAAATAGTTATGTAATCTGGTTCTTTTAATTTTATAAATGAGTTTAAACTTGCTCCTCCTAAACGATGTAGATTTATTTCTGTTCTGCGTGTTGGTGTTTGTGTTTAAAGCTCCTGATTTTTGCCTAGCGTAGGTCTCTTTCCTGTTGCTCTGTATTGCTAATACAAGTAGCTTTGCTACTAGGATCTCGTGTGTATTTGTGCCTTTAAAAAAAAACCCACTCACACACTTTCTGGATGCTGTAATCACCAGCTCTGAACACAGTGGAACTGGGCTGACTTGCACAACATGAGAACTAGTCTATGATTGGACTGCCTGCTCCTTCCCATCCATTTCTTACTGTTACTGAGACAATTGATTGGTAATTTTAATCTAAACTGCAGCTTTACTCCAAGACTGCATACAATGCTGCATCTAATGCTAATGGGTTGATTTAAAAACAATGCTGAGACGCCCAATGTTAGTCTTCATAGTGTGGGAGGACAAAAGACGGATTAGCAACAGATCCAGTTGTAATTCAGACTTCTTCAAACTGGAGGATGGGGGAGGAAAGGGGCAACAGGGAAGAAGTCTTAGGTGCTGTTTGGAACCTGCAGCTACTCAATCCACCAATGTGCTTTTGCTAATGCTCATTAAAAATTATTACCTCCATTTTGAGGTACTAGAAAAAGGCGCATTAGCTTATTTTAATGCAACTTGGTGTAAATGCATGGTTTTTTGTGACACTCTAATGCACATTAAACTGCATGTATAGATGTGCCCAGTGACAGCTACTTCAGAGAGTTTTATTTTAAGACTCTAGTTAAATTGCATGTGTTGGTTAAAGTTGAAAGGGATGTTTGGTTTTTGAGGAACCAGCTTTACATGGTGTAGCACTGTTCCTTCTCCCTGCACTCCACCTCCAATTTTTGGGTATCTGTAAGGAGAGTGTAATGATAAGGCTCAGTTTCAGGCTGCACAGAACGGTTGTGGACCTTTATTGTCTCCCAGTTAGACAAGCTTTCCTTCTCATTTTTATCACCCGGTGTGCCATCTGCTCGTCATCCGAGTGCTTAAACCAGTGAACTTTAAACTAAAGTAGGCCGTAGTTGTTTGTCGTCTTCCATCTGCACCAACACGGAGCACCTCTTGGCTGTTGGCAAACAAGGTGTCTTGCACTTCATCCTGCCAAATGATGGGGAAAGCCTTGAACTTTTAGGTTTTCTTCCTGGATTTCTACATGACCTTTAGAGGACATCTGGTAACAGTGGTAAATGTTGCCATTTTCCGATGTCAGCGAGTGTAAGCTTTGGAGGCCAAAGGGCCCCACTTCTAATATGGTGAGACTTGGTAGATGCCAACGATGTGACATTTTGGTTAAAGTTGCACCCATTCTGCGCACCCAGCTCTGCTGTTTGTTCGGACTAATTTCTTGCGTGTGACTTGGGAGCACTTTTCTTCCAAGAAGGCCTCAAAGCCTGAGGAAAGTCAGCAAAGTATCTTAGCTGTTGGTATTAAACCCGTAAAAGGGTTGAATGTCTGATGTTGGTTGCAAGGTGCACAAACTGTATTTTAGTGCTAGATTAGGTCCCTGCCTTGTTCACTCTTTAAATAAAGTGCTGGGGTGGCATGGTGGACTTGAGGCTTAAACCAGTGGAGTTTCAAATCACGCATGTGCAGCAGCCTTTGCCTAATGAATTCTGTTTGTTTTGCATTCTAGGGCAGTTGAACTTCATTGCCTTCCCCCGCCATGAGGAGGAGTATCTCCAACTGACCGTGAACTGGCACCCCTGTCTTCTAATCCTTGGTCAGAACTGTAACGCCAAATGCCAACTACTCAACATGCTGTTGGGTGAGAAGCTGCTCCCCACCACCAAAATTGGCAGCGAGGAGAATTGTAAGAGGCGGCGAATCCGCTTCACGCATGGGACACAAACGCGGATTAGCCTGGCTCTTCCAGGGCAGTACGAACTAGTTCATATGTTGGCAGCCCATCAAGGGCAGTGGGACACGATACCAGAGGAGGATTTGGAAATCCATGGGGACAGTGAGGATCCAGCACACCGAATAGCAGAGCTGGAGGTGACACTGCCTTACTCGCTGCTAAAGGTACCGATCAGAGGCACATGTCCATTATCGGTTCTTGTACCTTTGTCATTTAAACTTATCGGAAGGGAAAGGTTATATTGTAATGTTGTGTGATTTTTAAATGATTGAGGGGAATGCCCCAAGGTAATTCTCTTTAAAAGAACTGAAATATGGTGGAGTTTGGGGTCTCTGTTTCTCCTAGTGTTCATTGCCAGTATCTGTCCTCTTCATTACTACCATCCATCTCCAAAAGCTAGACTTTTAAGTAGATAGCATTTTTAAGCTGTCTCCCCAAATGGGTGCTAATCCTCAGCCTCCACAGAATCTGTTTTCCCTTTTCCAAAGCGACTCTAAAGAGCTGGCTGATGTCTTGTTGCCCAGTGAGCCTGCATGATTTGGGTGCATAGCATAATCACTCTCGCCTATCTCAGAAATGCTTAAATACAGAAAAAAGGTGGAGCACCAATACCTCCAGAGGGAGCTGGGGGCTGTCGGTGCTTAAAAGGTGGCAGTGTAGCAGAATCCCAAACAACTTGGATGAAAGTAACTGGGAGGTGGTGTGTTCAGCAAGAATACAACAGTTGGCTAAGGGTTTTGTTCCTAGCTTTGTGCTGCCTCTGTGACTGTGTCCTCAGCTGCTTTTAGGTGAGAGAGAGAGAGAATGCCTTCTACCTTAGTGCTGAGTCTTGACTTGTTTAGCAAATGCTGTGAAAGATCAAGGATATTTTATAGCAGTTTTACATTAAAGTGTCTCATCTTTACTGCAATGTTACGTTTTGGAAGTGTTGACAGGAAGATACCTGCATTAAAAGGTGGGCGTATCAAAACCTGGTGACATTCAACACTGAGAAATGCAAGGTGCTCCATCTCAGGAGAAAAAACCCATGTCGTACTTAGAGGCTTAGCAGTGCTACGCTCACTAGCACCATGACTGAAAGAGACTGGGGGGGCGGGTCACGATTGACCACAAGGCGAACGTGAGCCACCAATATGATGCTGCAACTGGCAGAGCATATAACTCTGGCTTGCATGTACCGGCATCTTGAGCAAGACCCAAGAAGTCGTTCTCCCGCTTTACTCTGCTTTGGTGAGACTGCAGCTGGAGTACTGCATCCAGTTCTGGGCTTCACACTTTAGAAAGGACATGGAGAAGCTTGAGAGAGTGCAGAGGAGAGCCATGTGCATGATTAGAGGTCAAGAGAACAGGCTTTATGAGGAGGGGCCGAGAGCCATGGGAGTTGCCTTGGTGGCAGCCTATAAGTGTATAAGTGGGGATCTGGGAGAACATCTGTTCACCAGGGCACCCCAAGGGAGGTCTAGGTCTGACGGTCACAAACTGCTGGAAGACTGTTTTAGATCGGACATAAGGAAAAGCTTGTTTACCATCCAGGTTTCCAGAGTCTGGAATAGACTCCCCCCAGAAGTGGTGCAAGCACCTACCCTAGACACCTTTTAAGAAATGCTTGGATGTTTTTCTTGCTGGGGTGATCTGACCCCAGCTGACTTCCTGCCCCTTGGGCAGATGGACCCAGTTATCTCACGAGGTCTCTTCCAGCCCTAATGTCTCTGTAATCTCTGAAAAGTAACTTGTTCTTTGTACGTACAGTAGCTTGCCTTTGAGAACAGATCAGATAGTTGTCTTTTTGTTTTTGTTTTTTTTTAAGTGAGACTAGAAGTATGCATTTGCAGAATGAAGTGAGGAGAGTGCTCTGAGCATCTGGATTTTACAAACAAGACTGGAGAACAGGTCTTTCCTTGCTTCCAGATATGAACCTAGTTTATAAACCAGCTTTATAGTAAGAGGTCAGGTGAGCCCAGTTTAATTCAAAGTGCTGATTGCTGTATAGCATTTGTAGCTTCTGGCCTCTTCTAGTAGATGCTGTCTAAGGCTCCTATCACATAGAAGTACCATGCTACAAAATGGCTCTTATTTTGGCTTTAGAGCCTAGTCATGCTGTGTCTGGGATAGTTAAGCTTAGAGTGTTTAAACTGTAAATTCTAAGTTTTTACCTGGTTAAATTTTTTTTTATAGTGGTCTTCTGAGTACAGTGGTACGCACAACCCTCTTGCAGATTTTCTCAAGCGAGTTGACAACAGGCTCTTTGTTTGGTTGTAGCTGTATTTAGGACAATCTGGATGAAAACAGCCCATCAGACTAACTTGAAAAGGGATAGCAAAGTAAGGCCTCCTTCAGTGGAAGGAGAGAGGAGTGCATTAGAGGTGGCATCAACTCTGGCATGTTCTTATAAATGGTGTTTTACAGGACTAATCTGTTTTTCCCTGCTTTTTAGAAGACTTCTGTTTGCTAATACCACAGTACAGCAGAGACGCTAACAGGGCTTGGGACAGCTCTCAGTGACTAAAACATCTGAGTATTGTGTAATGCTGAAGGCTTCCTGAGTTGCTGTTGCTCTAATAGTGACGGCATGTTGTGGAAGCTAGCAGACTACTGTTGTCTTCCAAAACCACATGGAGTTGGGTAACATAAAAATGCCTGCTGCTTGTTTGGCACTACCGTAGAGGCATCCATAACCAGAGCAGTAAAATACTCTATAAATATCGCCCTAGGTTTTAAGGCTGCCAAATGCAGACAAGGTTCTTTGGGTAAATCTGATATCTTTTATTAGACCAACTCATAGTTGGAAAAATTCTTCTTGGCAAGCATTTTTTTTTAAAGAAGTCTGCTAAAGCTTTTGAAAAGGAGCTTCTGCTCTTCTAAATTTGGTACATGAATCTAGTAAATGATTTCTGTTTGAATCAACTGAGCTCTTCCACCTCTCTGAAAAATCAAGCCAGGACTGGATTATTTTCAGCAGCTGCTTAGATTCCCTGTAGTCTCGTCTGTCTTTAGTTAACAGCATGCTTATGCTAGACTGGCATTTCCTGACCTCTTTTCAGGTGTTTGGGAGATGCATGATTTAAAAAAAAAAAAATGCTACATTTTGTGGTTGTGTAAGACTTACAGTTGGTATGACGGGTTTTTTTTTTTTGGTTTTTTGTTTTGTAGGACTAACACTGAGTCGCATATCAATTGATGGAACAAACTGCTGGCTTTAAACTTTGCTTCAAATGATCTACTTCCCATTCCACCTTTTCAAAGACTTACAAAAGCAGACTTCAGTCTGGATTTTTGTGGGCCCCCCCTTTTTTAGAAACTGTTAGATTCCTAGCTGGTAATGGATGTTATGGTGTTAAAACTGCTTAACTTTCTCTTTTTTTGCACTAGAGGTGTAACTCCGTGAGCTGGTTTGGGTGTTTTTGGATTACATGCTGCTATTTTGTTCAGGCCTTTAACTTAGAAACAGGTCTGAATGCTTGTTTACTAGCTCAAAACATGTTAGAGGTTTCCTCTTCATAGTATTGGCTTCACTTCCCTGTTTTTATTAATGTATTCATGGGACACGAGTAACCTTTGTTTGTTTTCTCTGTGATGAATCCAACTCCAGTTCTGAATGAGCTTCGTGCTTGTTGATGCTGAAAGCTACATGAGGGGCATGCTGAGAATCTCTCCAATCAGTTGGTTCAAACTGGGCAAACTCCTTTAGGAAGGAGACAAATTGTGCCAAGTGAGATGTCAAGGGCAAGACTTTCAAGCCCTATGATCCTGTTTAGGGATGTGAACAAAAGTGACCAGCCCTAAAAAAGGGGACTTGGCAGGCTCAGCAGCTTGCACCAAAAACTGTGAGTTGCTGGGTGCAGTTTAAAATCTGGCTCCTCCATTTAGCTATCTAAATGAGAACAGCGCTTCTGTGAATGTCTCTGAGACTTGGTGTATATTGCGGTGCTGAAAAAGATTAAGTGTATTTTAAGCAAGCGTGAAACGGTTTTCTTACACAGCCTTCCAGAGTTAACCGAGAGCCCTGTGCATAGTCAGAACATGTTAAGCAGTCTTAGCACGTGAACCTTTAGCCTGACAATCAATCTTTTGATGTCTCGGGCAGGCTTTACTACCTCCTTCTGGATTATTAAAAGATGTAGTCTTGCTTACAGGAGCCACGAATCTAATTTGCATGGGTAGGGTGGTGTGGGAGCACAGCTGGCAGGTATATTAACTGAGACATTTATACTGCAAATAGCATTGCCGGAAAAGCTGAATTTGGCAATCTGCCCCTTTTTACACACGGTTTGCATGTGGGTTATGGAGAATGATCCATCTAAATGGCAAGACTACAGATCTATGGTGGAAGTAAATGTTCGACGGTCTCCCAGGATTGATAAGGTTCTTACTGATAGCATCTTGCAGCTCTCAACTAAGTCCCAGTGGTGTTGTGTCCCCTGTGGAGGGATGAGGGGGGAAGACTGCAATAGTTGAAGGGAAGGAGTATTAAAGTTTTGAGCGCTTTTTTTCATGCACTTCATTGCAGGTCATTCTTTGTGCTTTGTTACCTCTGTGCATTGCTACAGGTGGTGTCTTAGGCCACGTGCTCAAGGCTGTTTGAGGTGCCTTTCAAGTTAGGAAAAAGTAAAAAGATAGTTGCATCATTTTGTTTCCTGCATTATCATTCAGGTTTCCTCAAGAATGGAGTTCAGTAATCTGGCAAGCTTAGTTTTACTTTGAAGGCTTGTGGGTAGCTGCTGTTTGTTTTTTTGTTTTGTTTTGTTTTTGTGGGGGGGCAGCAATGGAATGTAGCTCTGTGTGGATTTTTTCAAATTGAATTACTGTTTGTCACTCAGATCACAAAGCAACTGCATCCTATAATAAGTTTCTGATTATAGTTTTTTTCCTTGAACTTTATGTTGCAAGGTACTTGGTTATGACTTACTGTGTGAAAACCCTAACTGGTATGGATCTTGCCTGAGGGACTCTTCCTTCCAAGGCTTTCTGTGGTGTTACTCCACTTTTAAGGTTGGCTAAAGTGCTCCTGCTAAGCACGAGTGCTCAATATCTGAGTTGTTCTGTGTAGATTCATTTTATATTGTGTCCATCAGCCTCAGGTGAGTGCTGGAAGCACTCTGTCCTTAAAAGTACCAGCCCTGGAATTTATACCTCCTTCCACGCACATTTTACTAGGTGTATAGGCCTAGATCTCACATTCAAAGTATTGGAGATCAATTAGTCCTATATTTTTGCTGGTTTGATAGCGTGCGTTTTGTGGTGGGACAAGTTCCTTGGCTTTGTAGTCCTGGAAAAAGTGTATTCTTCTGCTCAAATGGTCTAGTCTTGCTTGATATTCAGACTTGTTGGCTAGCTTTCCCCTAATGAAAGAACAAAATCCAATAGGGAGAGGCTGTTTCACAACTAACTAGTTATCCAAAAAAGAAATATAGTGGCCATTGCTCTTATTTTCAAGGGCCCCTGACACGAATTGCTACTGTCAGTCTTAGTGGTTCAGGATCAGATCCTTGAGTAAGGATTGCCGAGATCTGGCTCGAGTGAAATATTGAGCACATTGACTTCAAGTGCATAATCTCTGGTGTGAGTCTGTAAAATCCCACCCTAATTCAGAGCTTCTTCATTACTGAAAACTGGAAGTTCTCCAAATGTGATCTGGGAAGGAGCATATGCATACAGAAGACGTCCCTTGGAAGCAATAAACTAGTGTCCCCCCCCCCCCCAAAAGAGGGGAAATGCATGCAACTATAATTGAACCTTCTGGGAGTGCCTTGTGTGTCTGAGAAGATGACACCACATATCTGTCTCCTAAATAGCATTTAAATTATATAGTATCAGCAGTTTCTTCTTTCTTCTTGCCAATTTTACTTCATCTTGCTCTTGGAGAGGGGGTGTAACAATCATCTGGCAGTTGCAGAACGTAGACCCTAGATGCACGCATAGTTGGGTTTTTGAGGGATGTGTTTGGGCTGGGGGTATGCTTGGCTGGCTGGCTGGCTTTATGATTCTTCTGCAGTAATGCAGTAAGCATGCCGGGCAGTTTTTTCCAAGTTACTAATTTGCCTTTTAATACACTTGTGCACTTGATGCTCCTAAGTTTTTTTTTTTTTTTTTAAATTAATCTCTTGTAAGAGAGGGTGTCTCTCTAATGCTGAAAACATGAACATGGCTCCCTGACCATAACTCCTTATCTGACGCTCTTGACAAACATATTGGAGCCTATTTAATGAGACTTGAATCTGAGATCACAATAACTTACTTTTAATGGCATTTTTTTTTGAGCTGTCATGTGAATATAAGTTGTAGCTAATGCAAGTCCTTTCTGTTCTACCACGCTCCAGGAAGAATTGTAGCTTGCCATAGAAATGCTGCTGGGCACTTACAGAAAGATCAGATTCCTTCCCTGGGAGGATGAATCCAATTTATTCTTTCAATAGCACATTTTAGAGTATATGATCATACTGAAAGCCTATGAAACTGCACAAAAGTGGGTTAAATGCTGCTAATGTTGCTGGAAAACCCTACAAGGCCTCTGCTGAAGCAGTAACTGGCTGCTCATGCTGTATTTTGTTCTGTGAGGGTTTTTTTTCTTTCCTGTTTCCTAGAGACGGCACTGGCTTCCTCCTTTGTTTACAGTCATTGGTGTGAGTCATCACATCAGTCATGGTGAATATTGCAGAATTGCACTTAAATCTACTCTAACTTGTACCCTTGTCAGGCCCTATCAGGCAGGTTTAGGTTTCCATGCTTGGGAGTCCTGTGATGGTCATAATGGGCAAACTGCATGCAAGGATTTTCCTTGAAGAAAAGGGATGTGATCAAGTTGTTTCACTTGCCAAATGCTTTTTTTTTTTTCTTTTTCCCACCCGCTCCAGAGTTGAAGCTCCTTCTGGTGGCTGGTGAAGATCTGCTGTTGGCTTTAGATTTTTTTTGGGAGAGCTGCTTATCCTTTCGTTTAAGCTCTTAATAAAGTAGCATGAAGGATTGTAACCATTCACTCTTCCCAAAGGTGATGGTTGAACTCTTCCCCAAAAGGCAAAGGAAGCCTGTTTTGGGAGCTGGCTCTTGCAAGTAAGGTTTAACATTGTTAACATTGTTTCCAAATAGCAAGATCAACATGAGGATACAGGTAGTTCTGGCAGAATATTCTGATGAGCCGTCCACTTCCTCATCACCCGAGGTTCTGGGGATATGGGTGGTGCTGCGAAATGTAAGTGGTAGTCGTCTGGTTTTTTTGGGGGGGTTTTTTGTTCTTTTTTCCTTAAACATCCTTCTAGTGCACGTTCCTTGGAAAATTACTTGGCACACTAGCTACCCCTGGAAACCGGCCTGAAAGAACCGACTGGGACGAATGTCCGTCTGCTCAAAGGGCAGTGCATCTGCTAAAATAGTGTCAAACTTTAAAACAAAGCCACCTTGTCTTGAAACAAGCTATTGTGAAATGAGGTACACTGAGTTTTTAGAGGTAGTAGCGGTTCCACATGAACTCCCCAGGCGGGCATTTGTCCTTGGAAGCACTTAAGTACCGAATAAGGGTGACCATCCAGGGAGCTGGCCTGAAAGAGCTATCCCATGCTACTTTAGAGCGTGTATGTATTAGTCCAGCTCTAACGCTGAAACAAAACCTTTCACTCTGAGGACAGCACTGTGCCTTGGTCTACCGTGCCCTAATATGTTAGGATTTCTTCTGCTTTGCATCTCAAGCAAAGAATTTCAAAGCGCTGTGCAGAATTTGGATGGATTTAAGATGAAATCTCCATGTGCAAGTAAACTGTTCCATTGTATTGAAACCAAATGTCACTGCAGATGGTTGGTAAGAACTTTACCAGCAGTCTCACCTTTTTTTTTTTTGTCCTTCAGTATCTGTACCCATACATAGAATAAGCAGGATTTTGCATAAATGTCTGAAATAAACAGTTGGGCTGAACAAATGTCGTAGGGGGGGAAAAAACCTTTTAAAATGTGCCAAATTCCAAAGTCATAAATCTGCCTCCTATTGGTCCGCTCTGAAGATGGAAGCGGAGAGGTATCTTGTGAAGTGAGCATCTGATAACCTTAATTTAATTCTAGGGAACTCGGTGCTGTTAGGATTGTTGGTGGTGATTTTAGGGGGTTTTTTGTTAGTGGTATAAATCTTGTATCCAGCGGTAGCTAGAAAGGTAGTGCAAATCCTAGTAACAAAGTGATTCCCCTGGCTGGTATTTACTTGGCACCTTGGACTTGGTTTTGAGTTCAGGAAAAAAAAATTATTCTGTAGTTAGTTTGGTGCAACAGACGGTGTTTAGTAATCTCATGCTCCAGCACAACAGTAATCGATTGGGCTTTCAACACTGCTGGATGGTACTGAAATTCAGAACTTTGTATTTATTAAATATGTAAACATCGGTCCCTTGTGGGGAGGGCGGCGGGGGGCATACAGGGTTGGTAGGAGCTTTCTAAACTGCTTTCTTGGATGTGAACTGCTAGTGTCCGTATAAAGTGGTCCCTGGGAAGGAGCAGAAATCTCTAGAAAATACAAAGCTCTCCCTCCCTTTTGAATATAAGTAGTGAGACCTTCTCTTGGTTCCCCTGTAAAGCTGTTAAGTGAAATAATCTGTTCATAGCATTAGATGTTAATGCTACCCAATCAGATTAAACTTTGGCCTAGCTACATGAAATGTTCCAGGTTAATTGAATTGCAGTACTATTTTCTTTTGGAAAATGATGACACTGCACTACAATTAACTGGCCAGAATGGAAGCTGTGTTGCAGGGAAGCGCTTTGTATTTAGGCCTAGTGTGTGTTTTTTTTTTTTTTAAATAAGCAGAGTACCAGGGTGGAGTTCCTGTCAGAGGACCTGAAGTACCTTCTGGGTTGTCTTTTACAAACCTCTGTTATGTACTGCAAAGTCCCACTGTTGTAATTCATGTTCATAAACTGAAATATTGTCATCTCTCCCAATTTACCCTGTAGCTTCACAAGTAATATTTTCTGTAGCACTAAGAGAAATGATCTTCCAGACTGGTGGTGGGGGGACGGGGGTATGTGAGACACAGATGAGTGACTAACCCAACTGTATTCATCTTCTGTAGTGTTTCAGATGCTTATTGGTATTAATAAGCAACATCCACTGCATGTAGCATTACTAATAGTAGTAGTTGGTAACTGCGATAAGTCTTTTGGACCACTGTCAATGTAGTAATCCAGGCCTATCCAAACTGCTCTGCAGAGTAAAGGTCTTCCTAGAGACTTCTAGTCTGTAAACAGCTGCCACATGATGTGCATCTTTAATTATGGTGTAATTTAAGAGTTAGCTCAAATACCTAATATAGGCGGCAGCTAACGGTGCCTTCTAACTCGGAGCCACAACAGCAACCCGCTGCCTTGCTGTTTAATTCAAGCATTGAACTTTCGGGTTGTAATCTATTCCATAGAAACACAAGAATTGGCTGACTGGGTTAGACTGTCTTATCAAGCTGGGCTGTCTTCTGGCACTTCCCATCTGTGAAGGGAAGGGTCTTTATCCTCAAACAGCGTCTCAGCACCCATCTTGCTTGGGTCATCTGACCCCCCCCCCCCCGCAGTCTTTCCTGGCCAAGTGCACGGGGGCTGGACCCGATCATCTCCAGGGTCCCTTCTAGCCCCTAACATCTATGAAATATTGTGGAAGAGAGAGGACACAATTTCCTGAGTTTGTTACCAACTTGTCTGCGGGGAGGTGGTACTCAATTTACATTTTGCAGCTGGCATGCATGCAGATTTGTTGACCGTGTTGCTGTCGGATCCGGTGGCGCTGTAACTTCACTTTGTCACATTTAATGAAGTAACCACAAATTGTAGTACCAATGAATGAGTTTATTGAGGGCAGTAACTGGAAGCAGCACTTGGAATTCAAGCTTCTAATTGAAGAAGGGGTTTGTTTCAAAGGAGGCTTCATATAGCAAATGAAGGAATTTGCATGATTTTTGTCAGAGCTACCCAAGATCAACTTACAGCTGGGGTCAGATACCAGCTTAAATGACACAGAAGAAATCCAACTTTAAGGTTTCTGGCCTGGAGTTTTAGGTTTTTTATACATCGGTGTTTTTTTCCCTCACCTCCAGAAGTGTCTGAATACTTTTTTGGTAGGGAATGGGGGCGGTGGTTTAGCAGCTGTTATCTCTGCTAGCACTGGGAGCCAGTGAAAAAGAGGGAGGGTTCTTAAGATTAGGTTCAAGGTCCCCAAACAAATGAGTGAGGTGAAGTCAGCAAGGATTTTCCATTCCTTTTTCCCAAAGGTGTCCAAATAAAGAAGTTGATGTCATTCTAATACTAACTCGGTCACTGATCAGGAACTTGAAATTTTTTTAAAACCCTGTCTCAACATCAGGCTGGCCAAATAAAGTAAGCAAACATGGTTTTGGAGAAATGAGCTTTGCTAGCCTGTTTTTTAAAGTGAGGGTGAGGACACTGAGATCTTGGATATACTTAATGCAGTGTTGATGTCTGGAGGAAGGGATGTGGGGAAAGCCCATCTATAAACTGGTTTTTCTTTGGTAACTGGATCAAATGCAGTCCTGGGTAGCTTGCCCTCAGTTTCTTAATAGTTTTGTGCAGAAGGAGTTGGTGGTTCCAGTCTTGATCCAGATGCCATTGGATGCTAACTACCACTTGTTGTCAGTTGAAAATGAAACCAGAAATTGAATCGGGCAGAAAGGCTGGACTTCTGCTTTTTTTTCCAAACAGGGATCCCTTTCAGGATGGGGCTTATGTATGCCTGTAGGAAGCATCGGGAGGTTCAGGCAGTCATCTGAACTAGGTCTACTCCCCTTAACTTGCATCCCAGATGGTTTCAAAGTGTGAAGAAACCCCCCCTGAAATAACAAACTACCAGTTGGAACGCTGTAGTTTTAATTGATCTGAAGAAGTCTCTTAATCCATATCGGGTGGACACCAGATTTGGCCTAGTGAAAAGAAGGGTACAGAAATGGCGGATTTGGATTGCATGTCAAAAGCTAGGCTGCTTTACCAGTCTCGGAGTCTGGAGAGCTTGACTGCATTTCATATTTGTGAAAGGCAACAGGAGCCTTCTGAAATGAAATGCAGCCAGGGTCTTTAAACTGGCATAGGAAGACCTAAGTTGGAGTTGCTTTCAATGTCCAGCAGAAAAGCAGACTAGTCTTATTTTTGTCCTTATTTTGGGTATCTTGCAGGAATTAGCCTTGAACAGGCTGAATTGAGGGGTTGCTTGAAAGGTACTGAGGTGTGGTTCATGTTAACAACTTGGTAGTAATATATTTGGAGGGTGTGGTGGCATGCCATAATCACTGTCCTTGCCTGATTCTTTGTACCTGGGTTTTGACTGTGGCTGCTTCTCCTCTGGTCTATGGTGACTGCACCTCATCTCTTGTCTCTCTCTTTCCATTCCAGGAAGTGGATATTGTGGTGGCCCCGTGCCGGGGGTTCCAGTCTGCTGAGGTCACCTTGGGAGAGTATGTGAACCATGTTTTGCCTGTTATCACCTTTGCCATCAGTGAGGCTGAACTTTCAGCATCAGATGAGAATGAACTGCGGGAAATCAAGGAAAAGTTCTCTCTACCTGTTTTCTTTTTCAAAGTGCCAGAGTTGGGCGCTGAACTCATCTCGCCCAAAAAGGTTGAGAATGAGAAGTCCTCCCTCTACTGCCAGCTAATGGACCTTGAATACCTGAGTATCAACCACTGCAGCTGTGGAGCACCCACTTCTGATGCCAAAGCCCAGAGCATGCTGGTAGAACAATCTGAGAAGCTGCGTCTCCTGAGTGTCTTCTCCAGGCAGGTGCTGCAAAAACATCTGGTAGATGCAGCCACCCTCCTGAACCTGGTGCACAGCCGTTGCCTGGACATCTTCATCAATCAGGCTTTTGATATGCAACGAGACCTGCAAATCACTCCAAAGAGGTTGGAGTACACTCGCAAGAAGGAGAACGAGCTGTTTGAGTCTCTAATGGGCATTGCCAACCGCAAGCAGGAGGAGATGAAGGATATGATCATAGAAACTCTAAACAACATGAAAGAAGAGCTCCTTGAAGATGCTGCTAATATGGAGTTCAAAGGTATTCTCTTGGAAGGAGAGGGATGGGTGCTCCAAAGCTTAAACTGTCTGTCTGAATTTGCTTGCTATGCTGCTGTAATGAAAGGATAGCTGCCTTCTCCATTGTGTTGTCCAAGCCGAAGCAAGCAACTTAGTAATTTTCACTGTAGCCGACTTTGAGCGGATGTTGGTTTGAAACCCATGCTCTCTAAGCTTTGTGCATGTGACTAGGCCAGGAACTCCGGGCTTCTAACTCACTTCAACAGACTTGTTCTGCGTAGCCCTAGGAATTGCCTACTGCCTTGCCTTAATTTTGCCATTTTATGAAGGGGCAGATTGTAGGTTGGGGGAGAATACTTGCCTAGCTGGTTCAAGGGGTCAGGGAGTGGCAGTGAGGACTAAGCAAGATTACTGAAAAGCAGGGTGTACACAGCTGCTTGACAACTGTAGGATTCAAATTCTTTATTTTCCATATGGGGACTTTTTATCTTAAAAGGGCTGGAAGATTAAACCACCTAAAATCTGTATATGGATTCTAGCTTCTAATTCTTGAGAGGCCAACAAAACTTCTAGGAAGTCTACCCATGCAGTCACTTAGAAAGCCACATCTATTTTTTTTTAATTGCATCTTCTAGTGAAGTGCAGGCCGTTACTAGCTTTTAATCTCTGATAGGAGTGTGTAAACTGAAGGTCTGATTTTTAATTCATCGAGTTCAGTAGTCTTAAAATGAATGAGTAAATTCTTTGAGCTTAGTTGACAGCATTAGCTGATCCAGTGCTAGCTAGCTCTAGCAGATGTATAGCATCTCTTGCAAAGCAGCTTTTTCCCTCTAACTGCTAGGCTATGGCTTGAAGTAGCATTGGTTTCTGAACAAAGAAACCTTGAGAATGAAACTCAGCGAGTTGACAAAGATCCCTTCATGACTTATAGGCTGGAATGAAATTTGAAAATAGCTCTAAGCTTAAAGAAAATAGTTTTGCTGCCTTTCATGTTGGAAATGTAGAGTGCTTTTAGGGAAGGGGTGGGCAAAAACCAGCTTGCAGGCTGGATGTGGCTTGCCAACTGATCTTTTGGATCTGGCCTGTGGTTTTCCATATGAGACTGAGCTCTGCCTAGGGCACCCCAGGCTGCTCTCCCGCCAGCCTTGGCCAGCACGCGCTGCTTTCCTGTGCAGCTACTACTGGCAGCCGCACCAGGTGCTGCTTGGCTCCCCCTGCCTCCAGGGGCAGCTCCTTCTCCTGCCCCCGCTGCACTGTTCCAGGTAGGGGGGAAGCTGCAGCTGGGTGGCTCCTGCCCCAGCACGTAGTGTTCCAGCTCCCGGCCACCTTCCACCCATTTTGCCTGCCTGGTAGCTACCTGTGGGTGAAAGGCAGCTGGAGCCCTGCGTGCTGGGGCAGGAGCTACCCTACTGTGGCTCTATCTCTGCTGTGCCACTTGGGGAAGAAGGAGGAGCTGTAGGAGGCAGGGGAAGCCAAGCAGGACAAAGGTGGCTGCAGCTGCACCAGGAGCAGCCCTGGGGGGAAGCGGTATACACTGGTTGGGGCCAGCAGGCAGGAGCAGGTGGGGGTCAGCCCTATGCAGAGCACGGCAAGGTGGGGTGGACTGCATCTGCACAGTCTGGGTGAGCTCTGCTGCATGCACCCCCTGCCTTTTAGCCCTGGTCATCTCATGAGACTTAGTGCCTGCAACTCCCCCCTCCCCTCCCCTTGGCCAAAATGATTGCCCAACTCTGTCTTGGGGGATATCCAAGATGCCAAGGAGTTTTAAAACCTGGAAAAAATGTACCCAGTCCTCTGGGGTGTGGGAATATCGTTCTGCTAAGCATTAATGAATTAAGTTTGTGAAACAGCATCACCTAATATTTTTGTCTGTGTAGTCTGATTGCTGTTAGAATTGCCCTGTGGCTGGAGTGTGTGGTGCAATGTCTCATTTATTTTCAAGTACAGTCATGGTAACAAAGAGCCTGTCTTGTCTTTAACTGCTGTGCTAGCTTGAATTCGTTTTTAATCACATTGCAAAATGTTAATAGCACCACGAATGTTAGCTGTACTGAATAGCCAAGTCCTTAGTGACTGCATGCTTTTTCAGTCTTGGAGCTAAGCCTTCTCAAGGGTGTAAAACCAGGTGTGGTAGCTTGTTGACTGTGTAGCAGCTGTTAAGTATCTGCTGTGGGAAAGATGGAGGCTCAGTAGGAGGTTTTAATGGTGACCTAGGCTTTTGGATTTGTCTTAAATCAGACTCTCCTGAATTTTGTATCTCAATACAGGGCTCTAGCGCAAGTTCAAAGTACTAAGTTGTTGCTGAGAACACTACCCATTGTGCATGCAAAAATAAACTTACTACCTTGCTTACCCCTGTTTTGTACAAAAATATCAAACACGCAGCAGCAAACGCTTCAGAGGCATTGAAGCTGGCATTGTAGAGAAACTGAAGTACAGCTTGTAGGAGAGCCAGCTTTTAGCAGATGAGCTGAAGGCAGACTTCTGGACAGAGGCTCAGGCTGGGAAGTCGCTCAGATTTGCATTCTCATAGCAGAACGCTGGATAGCCTTATTCCTAAATATGAACATTCATGTGCTCCAGAAAGTGCAGGAAAAGTTGGACTGGAGACTTTAAGTGTACTACCTGTTGTACTGAAATTTCAACTTGCTCAAGTGAAGTCAAGTACTAACTTGTTACTAAACTACCAGAAAATGAGCCTGTGGTGATGGGACCATAAATTGAGGCTGGGGTTCATGAAGTTATAAGGCGGATGTAATGGCCAGAATGTACCCACCATTAAAAACAACAACAACAACAAAAAACCAAATTTGCACGGAAAAGTGTTCACTACATAGAATTTTCCTGTCCATAACTGGTTTCTTAATGGCTTTAGAAATATACTGTTGGCTGAAAGGTAAAAATATAAAGCCTCTTCATCTGTCTACTCCAGCTCTAGATTTTACTAAAAACAGGTAACAAGTTCTGCTCTGACAGTTCTCAGTTTCTCTTCCTCGCACTGATCTGTCTGGACTAATTCTGTCATTTTTGCAAAACACCAGTGCAACAGACTGACAGCTAATGCTGGAAGTATGGTTTTGGTCTTTCTCTTGTCTAAGAACAAAAATAATCTTTTTCTTTTTTTTTGTCTTCCTCTCCTTCCAGACATTATAATTCCTGAGAATGGAGAGCCTGTTAGTTCCAAGGACATTAAATGCTGTATTAAGCAAATCCAGGAATTGATCATTTCCCGGCTAAACCAAGCGGTTGCCAACAAACTGATAAGCTCTGTAGACTACTTGCGTGAAAGCTTTGTAGGGACTCTGGAGAGATGTCTGAGGAGCCTGGAGAAGTCTCAGGATGTTTCGGTTCACATCACAAGCAATTATCTCAAACAGGTATTCTCTCGGCAACCACAATATTCAGGGTGTCCTTTGTTAAGCTTATATACACTTTGACTGCTGACTTTGCTTCTTGAATCAGGATAAATGCTGGTCCATTAAAGTAGGCCAATTTATAGCATGGTGAAATATTTAGAAGGAAAGTGGTAATCTTGAAGCGGGTGGATGTGGTAGCTAGAGGAGGGGTGGAATATGATTTTTATTTCCATCTTGGTAAATTGGCTTGTGGGGGAGTTTCACTTGACTTCTGCCTCTTTCCTAACATGTACAATGAAAAGTTTTTCCTGTATTTAGGAGTTGAAGTAAATCCAAATGTGTACTGTTCTGGCAAGGAAACCTAATGTATCCCTTGATGTAGCAAGTACTGGATTTTTGTCTTTGGCAATGGTGAAATCTTGGTGGACTTTCATGCATCAATCTGGCAAGCCGGAATTCTCTGCTTTTGTTTTCCTCTTTGCAGATACTAAACGCAGCCTATCATGTTGAAGTCACTTTTCATTCTGGCTCAACAGTTACCAGGATGCTGTGGGAACAGATCAAACAGGTATGGGTATTTATACAAATGACTTCCTAGGAAAGCATCCTTGGAGCACTGCAGTGAAGTAATGCTTACTGGTACCCTCTAGTAATCTTTACCCCTAAATGCCTGTATCTAACTGCAGTTCAATATGATATAGCTGTGTCTTTTAGTATTGCTGTGGAAATGGAATTTATTCTCAGACTTATGGCTTTTAAAACATGCCTACCTTTTTGTTCAGGGTTCCATTTAACACTTTGCTGCAGGGCAAATGTTGGGCTACAAGCTATTTACAGTACTCTGCTTAGTTTATATAAAACACCCTGATTATTGTGGAGTTTTAATAATCAAACTTCGCGTTTTCTATGTTAGGAAGGCTCTTCTAGATGAAAATTCAGCGAAGAACTTTCAGCATCTTCCTCAGCTTGGCTTCTAAAACAGACTAGTCTTTCTGGTGCACAAATAATGTAATGTTTGGATTGCAAGTACTGCAAGAAATTGCTTATTGAACTTTGCAGAATGTATCATAGACATCGGATAGTTTTACATTCTGCAAAATATATGCTTTTTACCCAACAGTCAAAACCATTATCATATTGTGTATTTATATATGGCTGTTAAATTATTATTAAATTATAATATTAGAAAATGTTTTATTTGACTGTTGGGTAAAAACAACAAATTTAGCAGAATCTAAAAGACTGTCTGATGTGGTCCAAAAGAACTCTGCATGCTTTACAAAGTTGCTTGTCGCAAGTGTTCATGAAAGTGAATCTCCTTAAGTTGTGTTGGCAACCTACAACCCTGGGCTAGGTCCAGCCAAGGGGAGGTGGTGCTTTAGTGGGAGGTGCTTTCCCTAGACCGCTGTGGGGAGAAGCAGCAACCAGGCCCTAGCCCTTGCCCAACTCTAACTTGAGGTGGGTCTCTTCTGGCAACCTGAAAAGCTTGTTAACTGCTGCCACAAGTGTTCGCTGCATGTAGCACACAAGATCATTCTTCTGAATGGCAAGTAGGTGGTGTCTTGAGGGTAGGATTTGATCTGTCCCATCTGTAAGGGTAGCATTTCACTTGCTCCTCTTCCCTGTTTTATAGATTATTCAGCGGATTACATGGGTGAGCCCACCTGCTATCACCACAGAGTGGAAGAGGAAAATAGCTCAAGATGCTATTGAGAGTCTCAGTGCTTCCAAGCTGGCCAAGAGTATCTGCAGCCAATTTCGAACCAGGCTAAACAGCTCTCATGAAGCTTTTGCAGCCTCTTTGCGCCAGGTGGGTTTGTGGGGCTGTGAAAAGAGGAAACCAATTTTCTTTGTGCCAATGCTCTGCACGGTGGTTAGAGCCGAGGAAGCTAAAAGGCAGTCTGCAGAGTTCCACAGTGTTAGCCTGCTGCTTCCTGAAGATTTGGCCTGCAGGCACTCCAAAATGAGGCTGGTACCCCGATTTAAAACAAGTCCTGCATGTTGCATTTCCCTGCAAAGGTTAATAGGACTAAGTAATGTCATTTCATGAAAAAGTCCCAAGTGTGACCTTTTGGCCTTCTGTCTTTGTAGCTAGAGGCTGGCCACTCGGGCAGACTGGAGAAAACAGAAGACCTTTGGTTGAAGGTGCGGAAGGACCATGCCCCAAGACTAGCACGCCTCTCGCTCGAGAGCAGGTCCCTGCAGGATGTGTTGTTACATGGTGAGCTCCAAGACTTGATCTGTTTTTCTAGAGAGATCCTTCCCTGCCTTGAGGCATGGATCCAGGGCTTTGACTTTTGTAGTAAACTGTACTGGCAGATGAGAACTAGTTCCAATATCTACTTCCACCTGATGCACCCTGACTTAGCTTGAAGAATTGTGTGGTTGTTCCTAACAGCATATGAAAAGGAAGATAATATCCATCTAGTGCAAGATGCTTTGAGAACCCAGACACTGGGTTTGTTTGGATAGTTAACTTGTATTGGCTTAAACCTATGAACCTGGGAGAATTCCATGGAAGTATTGCTTTCTATAGACTTCCTTTTTTCCTGGGGGGATTTATTTTAAACTGACTTATTTCAGTATGGTGCACACTTCAAAATCCTTACAACAAACCTGTTGAGTGTGAAGAGAATTTACTAAGATGCTAAAACTAGTATTTAGTATAAAATACTATGAAAAGTGGAGGAAGAGTTTCTCATTTTGGTAGTGGGATGTGGAATACTTTACCCTTCAAACTAACGAGCTTAGTCTGATCTCATTCTGACCAACCAAAATGCTCATCTGAAGGCTGAGGCCTATGCAACTAGCTGAAGCAACACATCCTGCTGATGTTTCTATCTCAAACTAATCCCATTGGCACCAATTCATTCCCTCCATCAGCAGTCTTAAATGAGGCAAAAGACTGAATAAGTAATGACCCTCTGACCCCTTTGGCATCTTCAGCACTTGGTGCAAAGCATGCTGCTGCTGTATCTGTTTGCATACTCTGCCGCTGCTTCCAGTCCAGTTTTCAGATCAATTAATGGTCTTTGGGGTTGTTCTTTCCCCCAGGATGAGCCTACTTGCCCGATTCTGAACTATTTACTGGTTTGGTTTCATCTTGATACGCCTTAACAGAGCCTTACATTTGTAAGGGGAGAAGATGGATATCTTTACAGCTGAACAAACTAGCATTTTGTGTCCATCTGCAGGCAAACCAAAGCTAGGCCGTGAGCTGGGCCGAGGGCAGTATGGAGTGGTGTATTTGTGTGATACCTGGGGGGGGCATTTCCCCTGTGCACTCAAATCGGTGGTCCCTCCAGATGAGAAGCACTGGAATGATCTTGCACTTGAGTTTCACTATATGAGGTATGTACTGATATGTTTTTTTTTTTTTTAATGCCGGTTTGTGATGCTGCTTGCTGAAGCCAGGGGGACTGTAACTAGCATAGGTCCTTCCCACATTCACTGACTAGTGCTGAGGATGCCCACCAAATACTGGTGTTCCCAAAGGCTAGGCATACTGTCTGTACTTTTCAAGTATAGAAAATGGCTGATGCCAGGTTCTTCCACTGTTCCTGCTCTCCTCTTCCTGGGGGCTCACTGTTGTGCTTGTCT